>NC_056729.1:1057340357-1057712857 GCF_019279795.1 Protopterus annectens
TTCTAGGGAGCCAAAGTGCCTCTTCCTACACGTTCTCTTCTGAAGGGATTCCTCCACTGTGGGCTGAGGGGAAGACCCAGAAGAGAAGGGTACCCCAAGTGGGGCAGTGCCTGCCTAAAGCTGCTAGTGGGTTGGCTGATCCTGGATGGATGATGAGGCCAAAGCACCCAAACCTGAGAAAGGCTGTGGGACCTAGAGAAGACAGAGTGGTAATTGCCACACTGGAGAAGGTCCTCTCTACCACCAAGAAGGCTGACAAACTGGATGAGGCTCCTCCTGCCTCCCCCATGACTGGGGCCATCAGGGAAGGAGGAAGTGACCCCAATGAAGCACAGCCTCACAATATCAGCCCCAAACTTTCAGTGCTGAAGCTCCCAGAGTAAGGGAATGGTCCAAACAATCTGGGTCTGAACTCATCCCCTGTGAGCTAGCACCTACGCCCCAGAGACCAGGCTAACCCAGATCCAAGGACAATGGAACAAGCCACCAGGGACCCCTGATGTTGTCGAGAAGGGGGGTATACCAGACATCATTGGGCTCTCACTAAAATCCTTTGTTTCTGATGTTCCAAAGCCTGTGGGATTGGAAAAGAGTGGAGTCCTGTAGATGGGAAGGTCCCCAGTCATCTGGACAGGGATGGCAGCAAGCCCAACCCAATTTGAGCGCTGAGGAAGCTCACCATCCCATACACGTCCGAGGGAAGAAGACTTCTGGTGGACCTGGATGAGACTGACAAGTGGCCTGATCTTGCAGGGGATCCTACCTGGATCCCACAGCCCTACTGTCCCAGGAAAGGAATCTGCTCTGAGCAGTCGGATCAGACTTCTTGGAGGGCCAAGAGGGTGAGCCTTCAACTTTAATGGGATCTGATGGAACTGTTGGATCCACCAGCCTAGTTGTGTCCGAGGGCTTGGATGGCATGCCGGAATCCGACAAACTGGTTGGATCCGGAACAGCTTGCACCTGCTCGGATCCAAAGGCTTGGATCAGACTGCCTGATCCGAGGCTCTGGAACTGCATATTTTGGATCATAAGCCAAGAGACTGGGCTCAGATCCAGGGATCTGCTGATCTGACAGCCTCCGCTTTTGAAAGAGAGGAGGAAGAAGATGACCCCCCCCCCCAAGGGAGGAGGAGGAGGCCTCTTTTTGGGTTCCTGAGGGGGGCTTAGAAGAGGAGCCTGAGGGCAGAGGACCCCTATGAATCCAGCCCTTCAAAAAATAAAAAGCTTATTGGTGTTCCGCAGGCCCTGGGGTTGAATGTGGCACAAATGTTGCATTCAACCTCTTGGTGCGCCAACCCTAAGCAACGGAGACACTCCTCATGCGAGTTGGAACATGGCACCTTCCGACACACAAGAGCACCTCTTAAAACCCAGAGGGTTTATCAGCCATGTCAGTACAACACACATACACACATACACACACACATACCAGTAAATAATAACCCCCACCAACACTAAGAACCACAACCCAAAACTATAACACTTTTTTTTTAGATACAGAAAAAGGGTGGGAAATGAGAACACAGAGAAGCCTAAAATGGCAGGATTAGCAAATGGGAGGGGAGGTAACTACTTTAAACTACTAAAGACTAAGTATAAATTAGAGGTAAACTAACAAACTAAAATGCAAGAAACCCCCAAACTAAAAGGCACTTTACCTGACAACTAGCCTGAGCTCTGTGGATCATGTCCGAAGAGTTTCAGCAAGGTATTATTGGAATGACAGTGTCTAAATCCTGGCAGTGCTGTGTCCATACATTTTTGAGATACCATTGTAACTTCCTCATATGCAGTTTGGTACTGTGGGAAGCAGAATACAAGATGCCATGAACCCTAATGCTTGAAGGACTGTCTTGCAGTCAGCACGGACTGATGAGATAGTTGATGGAAGTAAAGTGATAGACTCTTTTGTTTGTCCGGGTTAAAAAGGCCATCTGGGCTGCTGTATTCAGTCTCACACCCAGAAAGCACATGTCTTGAGAGGGTACTAGACTGGACTTTATTTCGCTCACAGAATACCCTAGCATCTTAGCACTGCTATAACATATTCCAGATGCTGTAGAAGGTCTTCCTTTCTTGAGCCAGAATCAGGCAGTCGCTCTAAATAAGGATAGATTTGAAGTCCTTGTAGCCTGAAGTAAGCTATCACTGGAGCCAGAACCTTGTGAATACTCTGCTTAGTAGATAAGCCAAAGGCCAATGCAGAGAACTGATAATGAGAATCTCCAGCTCGAAACCGCAGAGACTTCCTGTAACTTAGCCGGATAGGCACATGAAGGTAAGCTTCCTCGAGATCTAAAGTTACCATCCAGTGATCTTTGCCCATCAGGTGTAAAAGCTGCTGTAACGTCAACATCTTGAACTTGGGAATGTCCAGACAAGTGTTGAGGAGAGATAAATCCAAAATCGGTCTCCACGTGTTCCCCTTCTTTGGTACTAGGAACATGCGAGAATAAAATCCTAGGCCCCTTTCTGATACAGGGACTGGCTGAATGGCCCCCATGTGGAGTAACTGAGAAACTTGCTTGTAAGCCTCTTTTCTTTGTGGAGGAGGAACGTCTGGCATGCCTTTGAAAGGGGCATTGTATGGAAATAAAAACTGTAACCGTGGTGAATGATGTCCAACACCCATCTGTCTTGAGTAAGTAAATCCCAATTTTCTTTGAAAAGAGACAGTCGTTCTTCAAAGGAGCTGCCAGGCGAGAATCTACTGGCAGCTGAAAAGGCAGGTCATTGGGTCTGTTTACGAAAGGACTGACCCCTGCCCTCACCAGAAGTCTGAGCAGGTGAACTCCCTGTTCTAGGCATAAAAGAACCTTGAGCCCTGCCCCTACCACGTCTAGACCTACCCCTAGACTGGGAATCATAAGCAGGATATGTCCACCCCTTAGCAGGCCAATTTCTACTAAACTTCGGTGGCTGTACCTGCAAAAAATCTGTAACAGTTGCATAGACTTAGCTTTGTCCTCCATTTTCTTTAAAACTGCTTCCACAGGTGAACCAAACAACACATCAGACTGTAAAGGAGCATCCAAAATCCTTGTCTTAACATGCTCAGCCAAATTTTGATGCCTCAACCAGGCATGCCTGGGAAGAACAGAACTAGTGGCAGCCACCCTCGAGGAGGCCTGCACAGCATCAAAACCACATTGCAAAGAATGCTTGCCCACTTGTTCAGACACATAAACTAAATCCAGCAATTCTTTACAATCAATACCTTCCGCCAAAGCATCCACCTTAGATTTCAATTGTGAAAGGAGATAATTTTGATATTTCAGCATGTGAAACTGACAATTCAATGCTCTCATGGCTAGAGTGGAAGAAGTATATACTTTCTTACTCCACCTATCTAACGCCCTTGCCTCTTTGTCAGTGGGAACAGGATTTTTAACCACAGAGGCCTTAACACCTTTAGGCCCCGAGAAACAGTTTCTGGGTCCGCCCTAGGACTCCTAAACAAATACTTATGAGCTTCGGGCACCCTATAGTACCTATCAGGTTTAACAGGAGCAGGAGGCAAAGAATCAGGGTCAGGGAAGCCTCTGCAAAAACATCTTCCACCACATTCAACACAGGAGGTATAGCTAAGGGCCTATGCTGGGGTAAAAACAAGAATTCCCTAAGCCTCTTCCTGGAATCAGAGTAATCCTGGCCTTCCCATTTAAAGTGCTCCCTCATGGAATGCAGAGTCTCTGAAAATGAAAAATCCTCAGGAGGAGAAGCCAAGGAGTGGCATCATCCACATCAGAATCAGAATAATGAGGATACTCCTGCAAATCTTCCGCAGAAGACTCAGAAGCCCCTGAACCCTGTTCAAAACTGTCAAACTCTGGTTCCACCCTAGGCCTCTTATCCGGAGGGCCCATAGAACCTCTAATCATAGTAATCAAATCTTCTGCTATTTTAAGCATATGTTTTTTAGGCACAGAACCCGAAAGGCTAGGAGAAGCCCCTACTGAAGCTGAACTTGGCCTACCTCTAAAAGAAGTTTTGGCAACAGAAGGAGAGGCTCTAACTACTGTGGGAAGAGAGGGAAGAATAGTAACCTGAGAAGCCCCCTCAGCCTGGCCTGCCTCCTGAGAGGGTACATCCTGTAACAGTAAAGTTTCTGCCTGAGACTCCATAGAAACTCCTGGCAAAACCTCTGGCTCCACTGAGCCTCCTAAAGAACCGACGGCATTTTATAATTGCAACGCTTCCCAAACACTAATCTGGCACAGTCTAACCTCCTCTTAATAGTGCGTTTGTTAAACCTAGCACAAGAGCGGCAACCAACAACGTCGTGCTCAGGCCCTAAACAAGGTATACACAATGTATGGTAATCCCTATGAGGTATTTGTTTCCCACAAGAAATACAGTTATTCACATTTTCTGACATCCGATTAAATACTGAGGCAAGAAAAAAACAAAATGTTCCCCAATGGGGTACTTAGCCAACTCTGATTCGGTCTGAAACTCCGGTTTCGGAAATATTTCAGAACGCCAACCTGCACTCGCAAAACTGCTTCTGCATCGGACCACGCGCAAAAAGACTGAGGATATGACGCCGGTCATGCGCATTAGTACCCTGACGTACTGGCGTCAGTCTAATGCGCCCTGACCGACGTCAGCCTTATACTCTGGTATTCGGGCCGACTGGATGCGGACTATACCCAATAGTAAGGACTGCAGCAATGGAAAACGAAGAACATCCACAAAGCATTATATAGCTATGTCAAGAATCTCAATGGCAACACTCAGATCTGCTCTGAGTTACAGCACAATGGCACTAAATATACAGGACCAACTGATGTTGCCAACATCCTGGCAGATAGGTTCAACTTTACCCCTCTCTCACCCCCTAAAGGGCCCATCTCTACACCGGAAGAATGCAAAGTTTCTGCAATCATGGCTGCACAGGTAAAAACCACACTCTCCAAAGCCAAAAGCACAGCATCCATGGGAACTGACATCATCCCAGGCTGCGTTCTACACGAACTACAGAATGAACTGGCACCCCATCTAAGCACCATGTTCAATTATAGCCTAACCTCAGGCTTTATGCCCACTGAATGGCGCACAGTGACAGTTATCCCGCACCACAAAGGGGGAGCCACCACGTACCCAGGGAACTACCGCCCCATTAGCCTAATGAGCCTGGTCTGCAAGGCCATAGAACGTATCATCATGGAACTTATAAACAAAGACATTGGTAATCTCCAAACTCTGGATCCTACCCAGTTCGGGTTTGTAAAAGGCATATCATGCCTCCTAAACCTGATAGAATTCTTTGAAGCAGTCACCAAAGCCGTAGATGAGGGTAAAATGGTTCACACAGCCTATCTAGATCTCACCAAGGCTTGACACCATCCCCCACTCTGGAATTATAGATAAACTCACTAAACTAGGTATAAATCCCTATGTCACAAGATGGGTTACCAACTGGCTCACTGACAGAACCCACACTGTGAAAGAAGCAGACTCCAAATCAGACTTCAGACAAGTGGAGTACCACAGGGTTCAGTCCTGGGTCCCCTCCTGTTTGGTATCTACTGTTATGAAGTACAGGCTAACCCAGAAGATCTTTCGTTAACGATGTTTGCAGATGACTGCAAACTAGGAGCCATAATCAAAACTCCTAACGATGTGGATATCCTACAAAAGGGCCTCACTGAGACAGATGCCTGGTGTAAAAGCCATGGCCTCAAGCTCAATGCCAAAAAGTGCACTGTCATCCCCTCTGGTAAAAACTCTGTACCCATGAGCTAACACATAGGTGGTGGTCTACTTAACACTGAAAGTCTGATAAGAGACCTTGGGACACAGGTTGACAGTAGTCTCTCCTTTGATAATCACATCACCACAGTAGTCAGGAAATCCTTCTACATGGCACACCTCATCACAAACGGTTTCTCATCCAGGAAAAAAAAAGTGGTCATTGTTCCCCTCTACTTGCCACTCATTAGACCCATTATAGAGTACAATGCCCCTTTTGGTATGTACCTCACAAGCCATCTACAGCAACTGGAAAGGCCGCAGAAATACCTCACAGCGAGGATTACTGGCCTCAAACTGATGCCCTACGCAGACCGTCTCAAAAAACTCTAGCTTTACTCCATCGCATATCGCCTATTCAGAGGCGATCTCTGCCTAACATACAAAGCTATGTCAAACCCAGAGCTGTTGGACATGCTCCACTTGAAGAAATCCCAATCCTTCTGAGCTACACGCTTTTGGGAGCTAAACCTTGTCACCACAATAAACGGAATATGATGGAGGGATAGATTGCTGTCCCAGACACTTCCCATACTCTGGAACAAACTACCTATCTATATCAAACAATGCTCCTCATTAGCTCTCAAGAAAAATCTTGATGATTGGATGGGAAATAAGAAATTCACCCCGGGGATCACCTCTGTGGCTCTGTTTGACAGGGGCACAGGAAAATAATTTTCTTGGGTGGTGAAAGCCAGAGTACCTTTTTGACTATGCTTATATAGGCCCTAGGGCCAATAGTCTAGTACCTACCTATGAACCTTAGGGTAATTACATAGTTTTCATATCTAATGGGAGAGGGTCCATTTCTGGAAATATCTACAGCAGACTTCCAAGACAATCCTCCTGAATAGTCACTCTCATGATACCACCACCCTGATGACAATGGGCTGAAAAAAAGATCAGGAAATACAAACAACATTTAGCTTGTAATGCCTCATAAAATGTGCTCAGAAAAGGCAAAGCTGATGCTGCGATATAGGTTCACAGGTTCAGCTGTCTAGCTTAAGTTTTGATGGCCTTCAAGAAGCCTGCCTGCCATAACTCACTGTTGATTTCTACTTCCCAAACATATATGTATGAACATTTTTAAGGCATTAAGTACAGAACCAGGCCCAGTGAGGTAAAGAGAAAGTCCTAACTATGGCACAGGCAGCCACCATGTGATCAGTGAATTGATGGAGCCGGCAGGAAGGATGGATATGGCAATCCTAAGGGAAGAGAATTCACTAGTGTGGGGAGACTGTTTGCTGAGGCTGGGGCTAGGAAAGATCAATGGTCTTTGGCATGCAGGATGGCTTTGGATGCATAACTGCCTTAGGGCCCAGGGCAGACAGATCCTCACAAGCCATGCCTCATGTCTCCTGGCTTTGCCCTGTCCCACTCTTGATAGTCGTCAGCTTGCTCCCCTTGAAAATAAACATGAGGATGTGGGGCCCCATATGTATAAGCTTTTTCAGGAAGGGAGACCTCCTATTGTGGGTCACACTGAGGTCTTGTTTGAGGGATCAGAGCTTGTAGTGGAAGATCATGAATTCAGTGGCAGCAAGTTAAAAAAAAAAAAAAAAAGACGGCAAAGGCAAGCTTATTTGAAGGTCTTGGAAGATGATGTACAATGTATCACTTGCTTTTTTCTTCAACTTCTAGTATTACACTCACCAGTAATTTGTTAGTGCCCCGGTGGCCACTCTAGGCATAGCCTTTCCAAAAGACTGGAACAGACACTGGCTTGTAGACCAGCCAGAAGTCATCTCTAAGTAACCTGGAACACAATGAACAATTTAATGACAGTCTCGGAGGGCTTTTTGAATACTTGAATTTTTCTAACCCAATGATCTTTCTAGTAAGGGCTCAAACCTTTTTGAGTCCTTTCATCTGGCTTGTTCAAAGGATATAAAATGTAGCACTGTAACTGTTCAGAACAGTTAATTATAAAGTGATGCAATTATTTCATTGGTGTGATCAGACATGCCCTTCATAATTAGGGCCAATTTTTTTCTTCTAACTTTTACATAAACACAGGTCAAAGTACTATTGTCCCTGGATCACTAAGAATGACATTTTTACCCTTTAACAATTTACAATGTATGCCCTTTTTGCAAAGTCTCTTGATAGTACACTTGCTGACATTAAAGCTGAGGTCATTACTACTAAATCAAGGTATTTGCATACCACACTAGAAAATGTCAGTGTCTTATTATGAAAAATTGTTACCCAGTTTGAAATTATCAACACACGGTATATCTTAATTTGGAAGCCACAATAAATCAAAAGTTATTTAATTAAAAAATGCCCCGAAGATAGGCTTGCCTTTGTGACCAGCGTCTATTTAAGATTTTATCTAGAAATAGTAGAATGAAGCAGAAACCAACAGAGATGGAGCTACTTTGGGGGAAACAATACTGTAAATACAGCATGAACATATAAGCACTGCAATACCATCAAGTTTTCCTTTGGTCTCTAAATACCAGTAACATGTCTCTAACACTAACAGTACTTCAGATACTGTACAATCAGGATTGCAAACTAACCTCACTAGAACACAAGTAAAATGTATAAACAACTTACCTTTCGCAATGAAATAAGCTGTGAAGAATGCTAAAGGATGTCATACCAAAGCTACCAGTATTCAAGCACATTATACCATAGTTGTGACACCAAAAGCAGTAATATCCTTTGTACCATATCAGCTGCCTTCACTGACATTAGTTCCACAGACAAGCACTTGCAAGAGACCAAAGACAATACTGCCCTTTGTACCGTTACCTGTCAGTTACCTTCACTGACCAAAAACAGTTAAGGCGGGTTGTTAGTATACAAGATTATGTCTTTGCACTTTCAACAAGCTTCTTCTTGTAGTTAAAATTTGATTCCATCAGTCTCCATTTGCCTACAATGTGACCATCAGTACGTCAACTAAGCAGAACATAGCACTTAAGTAGAAAGTTAACAACTACACTAACACCTTCTGTAATAAACATCAGTTACCTTCAAATAATTTGCCCGAGAGGCCAGATGCACAAGGAACCAAAAACAGCAGTCTTTTTTTGTCTGATGGTTACCATCACTAAATAAAAATCAGAAAAGTACAGTTGTGTAAGAAAGAGAGTTATGTACTTACCATAACTTGGCATCTGTACTATCCAGTGTCATTATTCATTGCAGATGGGTCTTGGATCTGACCTCACATCTGAGCTGGTAACTGTCAGACAGATCCAGAGCTTAAGCTCCTCCCCTTCCCACAATCCCTTGCTACCTACTAACCCTCAGATCGAGTTTGCTAAACCAATGGAAATGCAGAGGAAGCTGAGCGAAAAAAACAAAACATTCCCACATATCAGCCACTCCAGCATGCCAGAACCCCCAGAAGGAAGGAGGAAGGAGGGTGGGAATGTGATTAATACCGACAGTGGATAGCACGGGTGCCAAGTTATGGTAAGTACATAACTCTATCTGATGCTGTGTCATTATTCATCACAGATGGGTTAGAGTTCCCATCTTCTAAATATCCTGGGTGGCCTCAAGGAAGGACATGCCGGAGGACAGAGGAACCAAAGGAAGCTCTCTTCCTAGACACCAAGATCAACCTGTAGTCCGAAATGAAAGCAGGAGGATTACACAGTCACAGCAGCACAAATCTCATCCAGGGAAAGTCTAACCAAGAAGGCAGAAGATGTAGCAACAAACCTGGTTAAGTGGGCCTTCACCGGTCTGGATAATTCCAACTGCCTACTATCATAAATGCAAGAAATACAACCAGCAATCCACCTGGAAATAGTAACTTTGGAAACTGACTGGCCCTTTCTGTTCTGAGAGAAAGCCACAAAGAGTTGGTCTGACTTTCTAAACTCCACAGTCCTTTTCAGATAAAATGCAATTACCTGTGGACGTCTAGACAATGCAAGATGTACTCTTCTTTATTAGAGTAATTAGGAAAGAAGACTGGTAGTTGAAATCGACTGACTGAGATTAGCTTCACTGGCCACTTTAGGGAGAAAGGAAGTATTTGCTCTAAGAGACAGCTTATCCTTATGAAAGATCGTGAACAGTGGCTTAATGCACAGAGCCTGAAGTTCCAAATCCCTCTTAGCAGAAGTAATGGCAACTAAAAAAGGCAGTCTTCCAGGAAAGAAATTTAATATCATATGAACTAGCTGGTTCAAAAGGTTTTGGTGCTGCAGTCCCTGATGCAAAAGTCGAATCCCACGGAGGAGACAGATCTTTAATAGGTGGTCTAAGAAGAAAAACTTCTTTCAGAAAGGTTTTGCATAATTTGGAAGAAAAGGTACGCTTATCATTGACATGGAAATCTGAGACGGCAGCCAACTGAAGCTTAATGGTGGAAAGACTCACCCCATCCTGAAAAAGGGGAAGATAAAAGAGCAAAATATCAGGAGTAGGGACTGAGAAGGGATCTAAATGTCTTTGTGTGGCCCAAATGGAAAACTTTTTCCATTTACTGGAATACACCTTTGTCGACTGCTTTTGGGAAGCCAAAATAATGCTCCTCACCAGGGAAGGAAGCCAGGACTGTGAAAGGATTACTGGAACTGGAAAACCATGCGGTTAGATGAAGGGTCTGGAAATTGGGAAGAGGAAGCCACCAGAGATGGGAAATAAGATCCAGAACGGGATCCAGTATCCAGGGCAAATACCACAGATGAGACCTTAGGAAGGAGAACCACGCCCGATGAGGCCAGAAAGGGGCAATGAGGATGAGAGAGGACTTCAGCTTCAGACGACAAGCTTTCTGTAAGAATTTGGGTATTATGGGAATAGGAGGATAGCATAGAGGAGACCCGGTGGACAAGAGTGTCCCTGGGTGACTCCCCTGATGGGGGGATTAGGGCAAATTAATTGCTGCATTTGCTGTTGATTGGGGAAGCAAAAAGATGGCAGCATGGTTGACCCCAACAGTCGAAGATCTGCCTTGCCACTGGCAGGTTCAGGGACCACTCATGAGGACTCAAAATAGACCTGCTGAGTTCGTCAGCCAACACATTGGAACTACTGGGAATATGAGTTGCAAGAAGAGACTGCCTGGAAGACATTGCCCATTCCCACACTCTCATGACTTCTCTGCACAAAGGATAAGACCATGTTCCCCCTTGCTTGTTGATATACCAGACAACCATCATGTTGGCCATCTGAATTGCTATAGTCCCCAGAGGGAGGCATTTCTGAAAGGCTCGCAGCATTAGAAGGACTGCTCTCATCTCCATGACATTTATCTGCAATTTGGTCTCTATGGGGATGACATGCCTTTAACTGTCCTGCCCTGAAAATGCCCCCCACCCCAACAGAGAGGCATCCATGGTTATGGTGGCCGTGGGAGGGGGAGGACAAAATGGCCTGCCTAGGCATAGGTCCTGATACTGAAGCCTCCAAGCAACATGATTCCTGCATACCCTCGTCAACTTTATCGTCATGGACATGGGCTGAACCAGAATGGACCACTGGACTGCCAGAGTCCACTGGAGCACTCGCATGCGATACCGGGTGAGGAGAACTAACTGAATGGCCACCGCCATTGAAGTTAATGCTTGGGGAATCAAAACAGCAGATGGGTGTTGCAACTCCAGCAAGAGAAAAACTTGACTTTGAATAAGTTGAATCCTGCAAGGAGACAGTGCTATAGTTTCTGATACTGTACCCATCTGGCCCTCGATAAACTCCAGGTTTTGGCATGGGACAAGGTTGGACTTGGGCAGATTAACAGTGATCCTTAGAAGTTATAAAAAATTGAGGGTATATTCAGTGGCCACTGATAGTCGATGCCTTGTGGGAGCTGTTAGGATTCAATAGTCTAGATTGGGAAAGACCTGGAAAACTTGCAGCCGGACATAAGCTACTACCACTGCCAAACACCCGGAGGGCTGTGATGATTCTGAAGGGCAGGGATCTGAAATGATAATGATTGGCCCCTAAATGAAAGAGCAAGTGTCTCCTGGAGCGTCTGTCAACCTTTATATGATAGTATGCATCCTTGAAATCCTCTGAGCACATCCAGTCATCCTTGAGCAGGACAGGCAGAATGGACTGAAGAGTGACCAACTGGAACTTGGACTGTTTGACAGATTCAGCTCGCTGAGGTTCAAAATAGGACGCAAGTTTCCAGTTTTCTTTGGCACCAAAAATAAGCTAGAGTAAGTTGCAGACCCTTGTTCTCCCGTCGAGACCTCTTGGATGGCTCTTTTTTGAAGAGGGTCTTGAACCTCGAGATAGATCAACTACCTTTGTCAGGGTGAAACATCCAGGAGAAACTTTTGAATTGAAGGGGGCTGAAAAAAGGGAATGGAATAACCCCTGGAAATAATGCTTAGCATCCACTGTTCAGAAGTGAGACTTGTCCAGGCTAGTGGGTGAAGGGAGAGTTGACCCACGACTGCTGCCAGGGTAGGACAGTCAGGCAGTGTCTCAGGAACACTGAAAGGGCTTCTCTGAGAAGGGTTCTCCAGAAGCCCTGGTTCTATGGACCCTCTCTGCCCCTGGGGCAGTGCCTGCCACTAAACCCCCTACCCCAGCTGATGCAAGAGGATTCCTGGGGACCGCTGTGGAAGGAAGACAGAATCCTCTGGAACCAAAGTTTCTTACTTCCCTTCTGGGTCTTGGAAAAGGACTGCAGAGGAGTAGAGAACTTGATCCTTACTGTGAAAAGAGTCTTGCTTTACGGTTCACTACAGGTTAAGGTTTTCTTCACAGACAGACTAAGACTAAACAAGGAACCACTTAGAAACAAAAAAACAACTGCTCACGCCTCACTATGTAAACTTGAGAAGCCTGAAAATGTTCCAAGAAAACTCGTGCAAGCAGCGGCTTATAAAATCCACTGGTTTAATACAGGAATGTAACGAACAAAAATAAGAATAAGTCACAAAACTAGTTGAGTGCTTTCACCCGTGTATAATACAGGCTTCATCAGAACTAAAAGCCATTTTGAATTACAAGCCATATAAATAGAAACTTTGGCGCCAAAAATTTTTTAAAGTATTTAAAGCTATACAAACTCTTTAACTACATAAAAATCAATTCACACAATTCTTAGTTACATTAATATATAACTTAAAAAAACTACATAATATCCGATGCAGAGCTAGCTTATATTACAACATTATTTAGAGATAGAGGCTATGACACTAGAATGATGTGTAACATAAGTAATTATGTGGTTAAAAGATGGGGAACTAGATACATACCATTATTAGGTTTGGAATTTAATAGTTCATATAACAACAACATTGTTATTTTTAAACCTCAGCCCACAGATTTTGGTAGATCATGCATCCTAGAATATGGACCATTTTCTTATAAAGTTAAAGAAATTTTAAATAAAAATTGGAACATTATACTAGCTGACACACAAGTATCTAATATTCTAGGACAACGACCTAGTTTTGTTAATAAAGTGGGCCCTAATATTAAGAGATTGTTAGAAAATCCCCCTATACAAAAATGTACCACACATAGGAACACACAAAAGTGTGGTAGTTGTAACTGGTGTTTTTTAATTAATACCAGTGAAGGTATTAGGTTAGACAATGTGACCCGATCTTTTATTAAGTTTAGATCAGGAAATTGTAAGACGAAATATGTTGTATATATTGCTTTATGTATGGTTTTTGTTCAGTTTTCTATATTGGGAAGACCGAGAGACAGCTGAACAAACTAATTTATGGTCACATCTATTCCATTAAAAAGAGTGATGAAAAAAACTCTCTTTAAACAACATGGGTCTGATCATCGATTCACATTTGCTATAATTGACATAGTTAAACCTGACCCTAGGGGGGGTGATCAGAAGGGCTATTTATCGTTTAGGGAAATGTGGTGGCAAATATATACTGATGCTGCATCTGCCCCAGGTTTGAATGATAGTATAACTATGAAGCCACTATTACATAGATTGAGCTATTAACCGTCATGTCATTTATGAGTATATATATCTATCTATATATATATATATATATCTATATATATATCTATATATATATATATATATATATATATCTATATATATCTATATATATATCTATATATATATATATATATCTATAATATATATATCTATATATATATATCTATATATATATATATATATATATATATATATATATATATATATATATATATATATATATATATATATATATATATATCTATATATATATATATATATATATATATCTCTATATATCTATATATATATATATATATATATATATATATATATATATATATATATATATATATATATATATATATATATATATATATATATATATATATATATATATATATCTATATCTATATATCTATATCTATATATCTATATCTATATATCTATATCTATATATATATATATATATATATATATATATATATATATATATATATATATATATATATATATATATATATATATATATACATATATATATATACATATATGTGTTTTGCATCCTCTTTTGTAGGAATATGCCCAAAGAAAATATACTTTCTTTCTTTTTACAATATTACAATATGGTAATTAGATTATTTATTGTATTTTTATTATATTTTATTAACATTTTTAATAGATCAGATATTATGTAGTTTTTTAAGTTATATATTAATGCAACTAAGAATTGTGCAAATTGATTTTTATGTAGTTAAAGAGTTTGTATAGCTTTAAATACTTTAAAAAATTTTTGGCGCCAAAGTTTCTATTTATATGGCTTGTAATTCAAAATGGCTTTTAGTTCTGATGAAACCTGTATTATACATGGGTGAAAGCGCTCAACTAGTTTTGTGACTTATTCTTATTTTTGTTTGTTACATTCCTGTATTAAACCAGTGGATTTTATAAGCCGCTGCTTGCAAGAGTTTTCTTGGAACATTTTCAGGCTTCTCAAGTGTACATAGTGAGGCGTGAGCAGTTGTTTTTTTGTTTCTAAGTGGTTCCTTGGTTTTGCGATCACCGTCTTTGGTTACTTTCTTCGCTAAGACTAAACAAGGTGAAGCCGTCAAAGGGGGCATTAGTGAAAGACACCTTGAAGGGTTCCGCAAACCTGCAAAGGCAAAGCCAGGTGTGCCGTTAAATGGCAATAACAGTGCCTGCCACTCAACAGGTGGCTTCTGCCGAACTGGAGATCAACCTCATCGAAGCATTAGCCAAGAAGTCAGAGTAGACAGCTTCAGAGATACCAGCTTAAGACTCTCTGAAGGCAACAACTCTAATGGAAGTGATAAGCTCAGAAACCAAATCCCTCTGAAGCTGGGTAAAATGGGCCAAAATAATTAGTTGCTCAGTCCAAAAGTAGCTGAGGCCAAGACGAGCTTTCCAAAATGGTTGATCGCCTGGGACTCCCCGTTTCTGGATGGACTGAGGGTGATAAGGTCCACAAGCTTGTCAGTGGAGGGGGGGGCACACAGGAAGAAGACAGGCCTGTCCTGAAGGCCTTGACGAACACAGACTCCTCCGAAGATGGGGTTGGAGAAGACTAACCGCCTCTCTGCTTGAGAACCTCAAGGATGTCCCCCAAAGGACACTTCCTCAGGTGGAAGTCTGCAGGACCAGTCTCCCTCCTCAAAATTTGTGTCCTCAGTTAGGGACTTTCTAGGGGAGCCAAAGTGCCTCTTCCTACACGTTCTCTTCTGAAGGGATTCCTCCACTGTGGGCTGAGGGGAAGACCCAGAAGAGAAGGGTACCCCAAGTGGGGCAGTGCCTGCCTAAAGCTGCTAGTGGGTTGGCTGATCCTGGATGGATGATGAGGCCAAAGCACCCAAACCTGAGAAAGGCTGTGGGACCTAGAGAAGACAGAGTGGTAATTGCCACACTGGAGAAGGTCCTCTCTACCACCAAGAAGGCTGACAAACTGGATGAGGCCCCTCCTGCCTCCCCCATGACTGGGGCCATCAGGGAAGGAGGAAGTGACCCCAATGAAGCACCGAAGCCCCCTCACAATATCAGCCCCAAACTTTCAGTGCTGAAGCTCCCAGAGTAAGGGAATGGTCCAAACAATCTGGGCCCGAAACTCATCCCCTGTGAGCCAGCACCTACGTCCCAGAGACCAGGCGCACCCTGATCCAAGGACAATGGAACAAAGCCCACCAGGGACCCTGATGTTGTCGAGAAGGGGGGTATACCAGACATCATTGGGCTCTCACTAAAAATCCTTTGTTTCTGATGTTCCAAAGCCTGTGGGATTGGAAAAAAGAGTGGAGTCCTGTAGATGGGGAAGGTCCCCCAGTCATCTGGACAGGGGATGGCAGCAAGCCCAACCCAATTTGAGCGTTGAGGAAGCTCACCATCCTATACACGTCCGAGGGAAGAAGACTTCTGGTGGACCTGGATGAGACTGACAAGTGGCCTGATCTTGCAGGGGATCCTACCCTGGATCCCACAGCCCTACTGTCCCAGGAAAGGAATCTGCTCTGACGAGTCGGATCAGACTTCTTGGAGGGCCAAGAGGGTGAGCCTTCAACTTTAATGGGATCTGATGGAACTGTTGGATCCACCAGCCTAGTTGTGTCCGAGGGCTTGGATGGCATGCCGGTCGAATCCGACAAACTGGTTGGATCCGGGAACAGCTTGCACCTGCTCGGATCCAAAGGCTTGGATCAGACTGCCTGATCCGAGGCTCTTGGAACTGCATATTTTGGATCATAAGCCGAAGAGACTGGGCTCAGATCCAGGGATCTGCGATCTGACAGCCTCCGCTTTTTTGAAAGAGAGGAGGAAGAAGATGACCCCCCCCCCCAAGGGAGGAGGAGGAGGCCTCTTTTTGGGTTCCTGAGGGGGGCTTAGAAGAGGAGCCTGAGAGCAGAGGACCCCTATGAATCCAGCCCTTCAAAAAAATAAAAAAAAGCTTATTGTGGTGCTCCGGCAAGGGCCCTGGGGTTGAATGTGGCACAAATGTTGCATTCAACCTCCAGGTGCGCCAAGCCTAAGCAATAAAGACACTCCTTGTGCAAGTCAGAACATGGCATCTTCCGACCACACAAGGAGCACCTCTTAAACCCAGAGGGTTTATCAGCCATGTCAGTACAACACACATACACACATACACACACATACCAGTAAATAATAACCCCCCAATTAACACTAAGAACCACAACCCAAAACTATAACACTTTTTTTTTAGATACAGAAAAAGGGTGGGAAATGAGAACACAGAGAAGCCTAAAATGGCAGGATTAGCAAATGGGAGGGGAGGTAACTACTTTAAACTACTAAAGACTAAGTATAAATTAGAGGTAAACTAACAAACTAAAATGCAAGAAACCCCCAAACTAAAAGGCACTTACCTGACAACTAGCCTGAGCTCTGTGGATCATGTCCGAAGAGTTTCAGCAGCAAATGAGATCTGAAAGTTAGAAGGTAGCAAGGGCTTATGGGAAGGGGAGGAGCTTGAGCTCTGGATCTATCTGACAATTGCCGGCTCAGATACAAGATCGGATCCAAGAGCCATCTGTGCTGAATGACAGATATCATCAGATCTTGCCATAAGAACAAATGTTGTAACAGTTACTGTTGCAATAGTCTAAGCTATTCAGATCATATCCTGCCAAGGATATGATCAGTGGTCAGCTTTCAAAGTTTCAGGGCACCTTCCTTAAGTTCTAACCAATGTAGGGCTTGAGAAGAACAGCTTAAAAGTGGTGGTTAGGGCACCAAAAACTTCAGAGCTTTCTTCCCTCATGAAGGAAGGCTAGATCCCTGAATGGGAAATGATTGGAAAGGAAAAGTTCAACATACAAATTATGTAACTATATACAAAAATATACATACATTTACATCCTGGCAATGCACTAAAAACAGAGCAAGTGGAGGAGGGAGGGAGGAGTTACGGCAAAAGTGATGTACTAGAACATTTATTACTAGAGGTTCTTGTGTGTGTAGATGATTACTAGGCTAATGACAGAGGGTGCATTTTAAGCCTAGCTATGCTTCCTGAATGTATATGACAAGTTTTGACACCCATGGGTTATTTTAAGGGGTATGTGTAGGCTTGGGTATGGGTAATCAAGCATTGAAAGGCTGTCTCTTTCTATTAAAAACATAGGTGCCAGACCAAGGGTAAAGTTCAAATTTGCTAAAATAAAGACGGACAAAAATACATGTACCTTTAACATGAAATACTTGAGGCAACCACACATGTGCCAGAGGTAACTCAGAATAACCTGCAGAACAATTATCTTGGCAGCATAAGATACTACGCTTCCCAAAATGGGGAGACTCTTCCACTTTGTAAACACATATGTCAGTGGATGGCTTCCTGACAATCCCATTCAATTCAGATACCCCTGCAGGAAGATATGGCAGGATCAAAGGGTCTACAGTGTGCCCGGATGCGGAGATGCAGCCAGTTGTCACTTCAGCAGTAAATGATCTTAATTTTTATCACCCCTTGGGGCTGCGAAAAATAGCTTATTTTTTTCTATCTTTGATTTTGTGACAAAGCTTAGAATCCATGTGAATGACAGGGAGGTATGTAGGAATCTCCTGGTCAATAAATGGAAAACACAACCACACCAATTCCCATCGGAGCAGTTGGGAGGTTTATGCATTTTTGAATGGCCGAAAGGTTAAATGTCTTGACTGCTTCACTTCTAAAAAAAATTCTCAACCAAGCACAGATCCTGAATATTGCAGGAAAGGCCTGGAGATGCAGTTCAGGAAGTCTGCAAGCCATGTTCATGGGAGTTTGAACTACTGAGAGGTTGGTAAATGTTGTACAGCTCACTCTCACAATCACAAGTGCTTTGCCTCTCTACAAAGAATATATAATCACATGCCCTCTTGGTTGCTCAGATTCCACAGATTGAACGTTCTTTCAGATCAGATCAGGAGGGTCTCTGAAAGCCTTTTAAGCTCTCCAAAGTCCTATAGGCTAGAAGACCAAATACCTGATGGAGAAGCTCCCTACCCAGGAGGCTATAGCTTGTAACTTCAGATCAACCAAGGGCATTCCCTGCCCTGTAATGAAAATATCCATCATCAGAACTTGTGTTGAGACACACTACACAAAAATCAGACTGACCTAAAGTTGGTAGGTATAGTCCACCAGCCTAAAGCCCAGTGGTAGAGGGGTCTGATAAAATGAGAGAATTATGTAAGAACATGACTCTGCAGCCACCACTGCCAATTTCATGACCTCCTAGGCCTCCTCCATGGACAGATATCACAGACAAAACATGCCCAATTTCATGTACAGAGCACAGGCCTCTAAGATGGGATCAGGGAAGAATTATCACAGTTTCTGGCTAAGCCCAAGACTGAAGCCTCAGTGTTGCCACCTTGACAGGGTCTTGGGGCTACATGCCCCAATATGGGAATGCACAGAATTTCTCTTGTAGGGTTTCAACACCACAACCGACACCCTGGTAAACATTCTATGTGCAGAGAAAAGACAGTGTAACTACTTTCTATTTAAAGTGGTGCCCATTCAAAGAGACAAAGGAATTGCCTGTGTCTACTCTAGATAACGATCAGCCAGAATGCTTCCATCATGTTCAGTGAGACAATAAGTTAAATACAATTTAAAGACAGACATACCAGATGTGCTCAATGACATTGTTGAGATCCAAAATGACAGAAAACATTCTTTTCCCTTCAGAACCAAAGAGGTGGGAGAAGAATCCTGGGCTTTTTTCCAAAACAGGACTGCCACAATGAATCATTTGAGCAGATTCTAGGTCAGTACCAAAAACTTTATGAAGACTGCCTGGCTTCTGAGTGAAGCCCTCTCTAGCAGGAGGCCAATCATTTCTAAAATGTGGCATACTCTGATCACACTAATGACCAACTAGTCCTTCATACTGGGTCTGTAAGATGGGGGAAGAAAAAACTCTGTTAACCATCTCCAATCTTGGCAGGCCTAGCCAAAAGTCATAACTGTGTATACAAGGAATGTAGCTTTAAATGCTGACAATCTAGTCTCAGGAAATGGCATATCACATGGTACATCTATAATGTTCAGCTTGATTAAACACCATATAGAGGTTAGTCTAAGTTCTCTCAGTCTCTGTTTACTGACTATCCTGACAAACACCTATCTGCTACAACTGGGGTTTCTTAAGCATTGACAGGGGTAAGATCATGTGACCTTCAGAATTCTCTGACCTAGGAAGTGGCTTCTTCTCCTGAGGGCTGTCTCATGTCATAAAGAGGTGGAAGGGGACAAAATTGGATCATAAAAGTCCTCAGTGGTGTGGAGGACTTGTTACCTCAGTATGCCATACAGCACAGGCACATAAGCTTCCTGTTCTAATTTTACAGCAGTCACTTGGTAGCTTACTGTGAAAAGTATACATCATTTTTTTTAATACCTATAATAAATTTATACATACTGAAAATGAAATAGACATAAATAGAAAATCATTAACTTTTTATTTCTATATATTATACATATATGCTTAATCATTCATTCCAACATAAAGTACAGTTTTGTACCTACCATAAATGTAGATGTTCGAGGATTCCATTGCTGCAGTCCTTACTATTGGGTATAGTCCGCATCCAGTCGGCCCGAATACCAGAGTATAAGGCTGACGTCGGTCAGGGCGCATTAGACTGACGTCAGTACGTCAGGGTACTAATGCGCATGACCGGCGTCATATCCTCAGTCTTTTCTTGCCCCAGATGTCAGAAGACCCTAAAAAGACAAGGCCCAAAATACCTGCACCAAAACATGAACAATATATACAAAAATATAAGCAGGTAAATCACCTACACAACCACCCCTAAACACAGAGGGAAGGAGGGAGGTGGACTGCAGCAATGGAATCCTCGAACATCTACATTTATGGTAGGTACAAAACTGTACTATGTTCTTCGCCTTCCATTGCTGCAGTCCTTACTATTGGGTAGAATCCCAAAGCAGAGGTAAGGGAGGCTGGCAAATCATAAAGAAGCAGGAGCTGACAACATGCCTTGCAAAACAGCTGTGGCAAAACCAGCCCTAGACTTAGAGTAGATAGGAAGGTGATAATGCTTAGAGAAAGTATGCACTGAACTCCAAGTAGCTGCTTCCAAAATATCCTTAGTTGCCAGCGCGTAGAAATGCTGTTGAAGTGGCAGTAGCCCTAGTGGAATGAGGCCTAATCCCAGCTGGAACCTCCTTGCCATGATGGGAATAACAAAATGCAATGCAAAAGCCAATCCACCTAGAAATAGTTTGTTTTGACACAGGCTTGCCCTGAACTCAAAGCAAAAGAAACAAACAACTGCTGAGACTGCCTAAAATCCTTAGTCCTGCTTAAGTAATAACGCAATTGCCTGTGTACATCTAAAGTATGCAAAATCTTCTCCCCTTTATTTTGGGGGTCTGCATAAAAGGTAGGCAAATGAATAGTTTGGTTTAAAGCCACACTAGAAACCACCTTAGGCATAAAGGAAGGATTAGTACGTAATGATACCCTATCCTTATGGAAAATCAAAAGGGCTCGACTGCCATAAGGGCCTGCAACTCAGACACCCTTCTTGCAGAAGTAATAGCCAACAAAAAAGCAGTCTTCCATGACAAATATTTCAATTCAGCAGTAGCCGCAGGCTCAAAAGGTTGTAGAGTAAGTTTTTCCAACACAAAATTGAGATCCCAAGCAGGAGTAGGAGCTCTACGTGGGGTCTTATATTCTTAGCCCCTCTAAGAAACTGCTTGAACAAGGGATGCGAAAACAATGGTGGGTCACAATCATAGTGAGCTGAGATTGCTGCAGCATGAATCTTGATGGAAGAGAAGGATAGACCCTTGTCCAGTAACTCAGTAAGATATTGAAGAGCCATACTCAAATTAGGCTCAGAAATCTCCAAATTCTTTGCTTTACTCCAAAATAAAAATCTCTTCCATTTTGCTGCGTACACTTTCCTTGTACTAGGTCTTCTAGCTTCCATAATCACATTTAAAACTTGTTGAGGAAGTTGAGACCTGCTGTGTTTCAACACAGAATATGCCAGGCTGTCAGAGGAAGAGAGTGAAGCTTGACATTCAGCAGATGACCGTCCTGCTGGGATAACAGATGTGGAATCAAAGGTTAAGGCCATGGAGGCTTCTTTACCAGACTCCGTAGTAGAGGGTACCAGTGTTGCCGAGGCCAATCTGGAGCTATCAAAATCATCCTTGGCCTGTCCTGTCTGACCTTTAACAGTACCTTTGAAAGAAGAGGCAGAGGTGGAAAGGCATACAGATGAAGGTTTGTCCAACTGAAAGACAGAGCATCCACTTTCCAAGCTGTGTGATGAAACCCTTTTTGCAAAACTGTGGCAGCTGGTGGTTTAGTGGAGAAGCGAACAGATCCATGTCTGGAGTTCCCCATGACACTGTCAATTTCTGAAATACATGAAGATCCAGTTTCCACTTGTGGGGATCCATGATTTGTCTGCTTAACACATCTAGGAGTTCTGTGCTCCTGGCAGAAACCTTGCCTGAAGAGTTAAGTGAGTCTCCAATAAAATCATTGCATGCCTGCATAGAGGATAAGAATGTGTTCCCCTTGTTTGTTGAAGTACCACATGACAGTTGTGTTGTCTGTTAGAATCAACACCTGCCCTGGAAGAAGTAACTCCTTGAAAGCCAGAAATGCGAACTGGACTGCTAACATCTCCTTTATGTTGATATGTAGATGCTGTAGTCTGGCAGGCCACTTGTCTTGTATCCACTTTGCATTTAGATGAGCTCCCCAAGCAATGTCTGAGGCATCTGTCGGTAAAATCTGACTCGCCTCTGGCCGGGTCACAGAGAGTCCCTTGTTTAGGTGACATTCCTGAGCCCACCACAAAAATACTTTGAAGGCAAGGTATTATTTGAATGACAGTGTCTAAATCCTGGCAGTGCTGTGTCCATACATTTTGAGATACCATTGTAACTTCCTCATATGCAGTTTGGCATTGGGAAGCACCAGAATACAAGATGCCATGAACCCTAATGCTGGAAGGACTGTCTCTGCAGTCAGCACGGACTGATGAGATAGTTGATGGAAGTAAAGTGACAGACTCTTTCGCTTGTCCGGGGTTAAAAAGGCCATCTGGGCTGCTGTATTCAGTCTCACACCCAGAAAGCACATGTGTTGAGAGGGTACTAGACTGGACTTTATTTCGTTCACAGAATACCCTAGGCATCTTAGCACTGCTATAAGATATTCCAGATGCTGTAGAAGGTCGTCCGCTTCTTGGGCCAGAATCAGGCAGTCGTCTAAATAAGGATAGATTTGAAGTCCTTGTAGCCTGAAGTAAGCTATCACTGGAGCCAGAACCTATGTGAATACTCTGGGCGCAGTAGATAAGCCAAAGGGCAATGCAGAGAACTGATAATGAGAATCTCCAGCTTGAAACTGCAGATACTTCCTGTAACTTAGCCTGATATGCACATGAAGGTAAGCTTCCTTGAGATCTAAAGTTACCATCCAGTGATCTTTGCCCAGCAGGGGTAAAAGCTGTTGTAACGTCAACATCTCGAACTTGGGAATGTCCAGATAAGTGTTGAGGAGAGATAAATCCAAAAGCAGTCTCCACGTGTTCCCCTTCTCTGGTACTAGGAACATGCGAATAAAATCCTAGGCCCCTTTTTGACACAGGGACTGGTAGAATGATGTCCAACACCCATCTGTCTTGAGTAATTAAATCCCAAATTCCTGTGAAAAGAGACAGGTGTCCTTCAAAAGGAGCTGCCAGACGAGAATCTACTGGCAGCTGAAAAGGCAGGTCATTGGGTCTGTTTACGAAAGGACTGACCCCTGCCCTCACCAGAAGTCTGAGCAGGTGAACTCCCTGTTCTAGGCCTAAAAGAACCTTGAGCCCTGCCCCTACCACGTCTAGACCTACCCCTAGACTGGGAATCATAAGCAGGATATGTCCACCCCTTAGCAGGCCAATTTCTACTAAACTTCGGTGGCTGTACCTGCAAAAAATCTTTAACAGTTTGCATAGACTTAGCTTTGTCCTCCATTTTCTTCAAAACTGCTTCCACAGGTGAACCAAACAACACATCAGACTGTAAAGGAGCATCCAAAAGCCTTGTCTTAACATGCTCAGCCAAAGTTTGATCCCTCAACCAGGCATGCCTAAGAACAGAACTAGTGGCAGCCACCCTCGAGGAGGCCTGCACAGCATCAAAACCACATTGCAAAGAATGCTTGCCCACTTGTTCAGACACATAAACTAAATCCAGCAAGTCTTTACAATCAATACCTTCCGCCAAAGCATCCACCTTAGATTTCAATTGTGAAAGGAGATAATTTTGATATTTCAGCATGTGAAACTGACAATTTAACGCTCTCATGGCTAGAGTGGAAGAAGTATACACTTTCTTACCCCACCTATCTAATGCCCTTGCCTCTTTGTCAGTGGGAACAGGATTCTTAACCACAGAGGCCTTAACACCTTTAGGCCCCTGAGAAACAGTTTCTGGGTCCGCCCTAGGACTCTTAAACAAATATTTATGAGCTTGGCACCCTATAGTACCTATCAGGTTTAACAGGAGCAGGAGGCAAAGAATCAGGGTTCAGGAAGCCTCTGCAAAACATCTTCCACCACATTCAACACAGGCGGTATAGCTAAGGGCCTATGCTGGGGTAAACAAGAATTCCCTAAGCCTCTTCCTGGAATCAGAGTAATCCTGGCCTTCCCATTTAAAGTGCTCCCTCATGGAATGCAGAGTCTCTGAAAATGAAAAATCCTCAGGAGGAGAAGCCAAGGAGTGGCATCATCCACATCAGAATCAGAATAATGAGGATACTCCTGCAAATCTTCCGCAGAAGATTCAGAAGCCCCTGAACCCTGTTCAAAACTGTCAAACTCTGGTTCCACTCTAGGCCTCTTATCAGGAGGGCCCATAGAACCTCTAATCATAGTAATCAAATCTTCTGCCATTTTAAGCATATGTTTCTTAGGTACAGAACCCGAAAGGCTAGGAGAAGCCCTACTGAAGCTGAAGTTGGCCTACCTCTAAAAGAAGTTTTGGCAACAGAAGGAGAGGCTCTAACTACTTTGGGAAGAGAGGGAAGAATAGTTACCTGAGAAGCCCCTCAGCCTGGCCTGCCTCCTGAGAGGGTACATCCTGTAACAGCAAAGTGTCTGCCTGAGACTCTATAGAAACTCCTGGCAAAACCTCTGGCTCCACTGAGCCATCTAAAGAACCGGCGCCTGGGACTGCCGGTTCATCAACCCTAGGCTTCGCTGTTTTGTCCCTGGCGCTCTTGACGAACGGAGCATCCGACGGCATTTTATAATTGCAACGCTTCCCAAACACTAATCTGGCACAGTCTAACCTCCTCTTAATAGTGCGTTTGTTAAACCTAGCACAAGAGCGCAACCAACAACGCCGTGCTCAGGCCCTAAACAAGGTATACACAATGTATGGTAATCCCTATGAGGTATTTGTTTCCCACAAGAAATACAGTTATTCACTTTTCTGACATCCGGTTAAATACTGAGGCAAGAAAAACAAAATGTTGGTACTTAGCCAACTCTGATTCGGTCTGAAACTCCGGTTTCGGAAATATTTCAGAACGCCAACCTGCACTCGCAAAATTGCTTCTGCATCGGACAGCGCGGCAAAAAAGACTGAGGATATGACGCCGGTCATGCGCATTAGTACCCTGACGTACTGACGTCAGTCTAATGCGCCCTGACCGACGTCAGCCTTATACTCTGGTATTCGGGCCGACTGGATGCGGACTATACCCAATAGTAAGGACTGCAGCAATGGAAGACGAAGAACATCCTATATTACTCAGTTTCTACCTCCCCTTAAAAACTTTGTTCCTCCTTAAAAATGTTGTATGTATTGTTTCTACAAATTCCATTTATTTCTGTGTAACTTGTTCTTTCCATTTTCTAAACATCCCACTTCCAGTTCTTTTACATCTTTTGCAATATTCAATATTTTAGTTAAGGTTGATTCTGATTTCTATTTTCTAGTAATTGCTTTTTTTTGGCAGCCAAAAGCATTAAGTTTGGCACGGCCTTACCATGTCTAGGCAATTCAGTTTCTGTATCACAGTTCAGAATCATTTCCTTGGTTACAGTTATTTGCTTACCCAACATTTCTGATAAAGTATTCTGTGGAGAATTTTTAAAATCTGCCAACTCATTATACTCACCTCCCCCACAAAAAAATGCTCTCATATACCCCTCGTTTCCCCACAGACCTCCAGCATCTGCTATCTACCAGAGGATAAATTCTCTGAAATCTGCTCGTGTATAAAAATACCTACACAAACACTTAATCATAAGCCTTGCATACTTGTAGGTTCACAGGTGCATAGGTTACTATTGCTAGTAGTGCTAGGGCCTTTACAAGCCTAGCTGTATTATAGCTATATTCCCTAACTGACCTTGGTTAGATGGTAGTTAGTCGCAGAGACAGTCTATAAGCACAGACTGCCCCTGTCCATGAAGGACATTGGTGCCACCTCCTGGATGAATTTACAGTTTCCCATCCAATTGTCTAGGTTGCGCAGCGCATGAACAGTGTCATTGAGTAGCTCTGTTTTATGTGAATTGGGAGTTTATTCCAGAGGAGTGGCAATCTTTGGGAGATACAGTTGTCTCTCCAGCATGTTCTATTAATGTCACAGGCTAGGTCGAGTTTCTTGGAGCGAGTGACTTGTTCCATTTGGTTTGCAGGTGTGCAGCATTTCCAATAGGGCAGGGTCCGAGACTGCTCTGCACGCCAGGCACAAGTCACTTGTCAGCAGCCAGTAGGATACAGAGTACAGTGACAGTGCTTTCAGTCTTTCCATGTAGGTCATGTTTTGGAGGCCCTAAATTTTCATAGCGAGAAACCTCTGGTCTCTCCAGCTGCGGCAGCTGTCTTGTAAGGTACATGCAAAAAGGAGTATTGTACTCTATTAGTGGTCTGATGAGGATCGAGTGCAGAGGAGTTATACTTAGTCTTGGATGCAATGCCCTTACATATGAGATATGGAATGTAGAAGGCTTTCCTTACCACTGTGGACACATGGTGATTGAAGTTAAATTGCTATCAACCTGTGTTCCTAAATCTGTCTCCACTGGGTTTGAGCTTAAGGAGATGCTGTCTATATTGTAATTTCCAGGGACTTCCTCTTTGCCCAAAGGAGATCATGCATTTTGTGCGTTTAGTTTTAGGCTGTGGCTTTGGCACCAATCATTTGTCTGTGTTAGCCCCTTTTGTAATATGTTAACATCTTTTGGGGACTCAATAATTGTGCCCAGTTTGCAATAATCAGCGAACTTGATAAGCCACGTCCATCTACTTTCACCTGGACTTCTGAGAAATAGATTCCAAACAGTAGAGGGCCTTTCGGTACGCCACTGGTAACTGGTCTTCTGTTAGAGGTGGAAAACCAAACTTTGACAGTATGCATTCTATCGGTGAGCCAGTTGGCTATCCATCTAGTGACGTATGGGCTCATCCCTAGTTTGGAGACTTTCTCAATATCTGCATGGGGGACTGTGTCAAAAAGTTTAAGTCAAGATAGGCATATGTACCAGGACTCTGGTGACATTCATGAAGTCCAGCAGGTTCAATAAGCATGATCTACCTTTATCAAAGCCAAACTGGATTGGGTCAAGAGTTCGAATGGCACCTATGTCTTTGTTGACAAGGTCCTTGATGATTCTTTCCATGACCTTATAGATGATGCTGATTAGGCTTATGGGTCTACAGTTCCCAGGGCCAGTTGATGGAATCGCTTTGTGCAAAGGGATTACTGTTGCTGTTCTCCACTCTGATGGAACAAAAGCAGTGCTCAAGCTGAGGTTAAAGAGTGCTAACTGGTTCCACTAGGTCTTGCTTTAGACTGTTTAGTAAGCAGCCTGGGGTGTTATATGGTCCCACAGAGGTGATGTTTTTGGCATTGGAGAGGAAGGATATGGAGATACTATGTAGAAGACTGGTGTCAGGTATGCTTTGGAGTATGGCTGGTGGAGCTGGGGGGGGGGGTGAAGTTTGGGTCAAATCTGCCAGTAGAACTGGTATGAAAGATACCACCCACTATAGGTTTGGCACATGGTTTGGCATTCCATTTTAGATTTCGGATGCAGCTAAAGAATGCCTTACGATTATCCTTAGCTAGGGATGCTAATTTAGCTTCCAAATAGCTTTACATGACTCTACCAGACATCTGATTTGCTTTTCAAGCCGTGGAGGGTATTCTTCTGCTGAGTAAGTTCCTTCTTGTTCTTAGACATCAGTTTCTTCCTTTTCTTATATAACCTATTTACACTTAGGTCCACCAGGGTGGCCTGCTTTTTTCAGAAGGACCTGGTTTTGATCCAGTCAGGTAAGGTAGAGTCTACACTGTTGTTTAGGTGGTTATCCAGGGTGTCGAGTACTCCTCTGCATAGGAATTATTGCTGGCTGTGTTAGCATGGAGCTTGAAACTTTTTATACCATCACCTAATAGGCTGTAGTTTGTTCTGGAGGAATTTTTCTTTTTTTCTTGCTCATGTAGGGGGTGTCAAGTCTGATTGTTACATCAAATGAGACAGATTTATGGTCTGACTTTACCAGGGAGAGCAACATACAAGGGGCAGTGCAGTGACCCCCCCCCCCCCATGTTGGTGAGTACCAAGTCTAGCACATTTGAGACTCTTGTGGGGGTTCAAACAAGCTGCTCCAGGGCATTTGTATCAACAAATTCCAGGAACCTCAGGGCAAGTATGTTTGTGCTTGTGCATGTCGCAGAATCAATTGAAGGATAGTTGAAAGTGTTTGGCTGTACAGTGACTGACTCTAGTAAATCCAGGTAGGCAGTGTGCTTCTCTTTGTTCATGGTGGGGGACCAGCAGCTAGCAATGATGTGGTACGGTCTTTTACAAAGAAGTTATGTAGTCACCATAACATTCCATCTTTGTTGTCCATTTTCATTCTTCCTCAACATAGTGTGGGCATCAGGCTTTGGCAGTTTGTGCCCACACAAACACACTTTTTAAACCCCGTGGGGCATTTTTCTGTCATACTGGCAACTATAAAATTTAAGAAGTTTTTTTTTTGCTTGTTTTTTTTTTTTTTTTAAACACAGACGGTAGGAAGAAAATACTACCAGCGATGGTAATAAAAAGCTACACTAAGTGTGGAAAGGAAAATAAATTACTAACAGTAGTAATTTAAGTAGATCACACTGTATGATAGTTAAAGAGAAACTAAAGTTACCAACTATGGTAACAGAAAAAATATGTCGTATGAGGGACAAGAAATAAGAAATATTAGAAAATATAGGGATTTAGGTTCATAGGTTCATACTAGGCTATCTGCCTAGGGCATTTATAAGCCTAGCCAGAATGTGTTTGGCTTTCCCAAACCATTTTAAATTTATTTTGCTATGCCCTTTTTCGAGGTTAGTATACTGTGCCTCTGTCTAACAGTGACACAGAAGTGATATCCGGGGTAAACCTACGATCTCCCATCCACTCATCAAGATTCCTCTTGAAGAGAGTCAATGAGGGACTCTGCCTAACCTGGACTGGGATTTTATTCCAGAGTGAAGGGAGCCTCTGGGTTATGAATCTGTTCCTCCAGCATGTCCTATTTATTTCAGTGCTGAGGTTCAAGTCTCTCTAGCGCGTAGCTCGATGGGATTTGGATTTTCTGAGGTGCAGCATGTCCATTAATTCCGGGTTGGACATGGCTTTATACGTCAGGCACAGATCACCTCTGAACAGGCGGTATGCCACTGAGTAGAGCTGGAGTTTCTTTAACCGGGCAGCATATGGCATCTGTTTGAGCCGTTTGATCCTCTTGGTGAGGTACTTTTGGGGTCTTTCCAGTTGCTGCAGGTGTCTGGTAAGGTACATCCCAAAAGGGGCATTGTACTAAATTATGGGCCTGATGAGGGATGAGTAAAGAGGCACGATGACCTCCCCTGATCTAGATGTGAATCCCTTCATGATTAGGTGGGCTATATAAAATGTTTTTCTAACCACTTTGGCCACGTGGTTGTCAAATGAGAGATTGCTATCAACTTGGGTCCCCAGGTCCCTAATTACTTCTTCTGTACCTAATGGATTACCACATATGTGGTAATTTGTGGGCACTTTGTTTTTGCCAAAGGGGATGACTATACACTTTTTGGCGTTTAGCTTTAGAAGATTACCACTTATCTGAAAAAGCTAGGCTATCTGCCCCTAGGGCATTTATAAGCCTAGCCAGAGTGTGTGTGGCTTTCACCACCCCTTAGGATGAGAATACTATACCCATTAGTTTGCTGTGCCTCTGTCCAACAGTGACACAGAGATGATTCCCGGGGTAAACCTACGATCTCCCATCCACTCGTCAAGATTTCTCTTGAACAGAGTCAGTGAGGGGCTCTGCCTCACATGGACTGGGATTCTGTTCCATAGTGTAGGGAGTCTCTGGGTGATGAATCTGTCCCTCCAGCACGTCCTAATTATATCCGTGTTGAGGTTTAAGTCTCTTGCTCTCGTGGCTCTGGTGGATTTGGATTTTTTGAGGTGGAGCATGTCCATTAATTCCTGGTTGGACATGGCCTTGTATGTCAGGCACAGATCACCTCTGAGCAGACGGTATGCGACTGAACAGAGCTGGGGTTTCTTCAGTCGGGCAGCGTATGACATATGTTTGAGCCTCTTTATCCTTTTGGTGAGGAACTTTTGGGGTCTTTCCAGCTGCTGCAGGTGTCGGGTAAGGTACATTCCGAATGGGGCGTTGTACTCAATCATTGGTCTGATAAGTGAAGAGTACAGGGGTACAATGACCTCTCCTGATCTGGATGTGAATCCCTTCATGATCAGGTGGGCAATGTAGAAGGTCTTCCTAACCACTTTGGCAATGTGAGTGTCAAAAGAGAGGTTACTGTCAACTTGGGTCCCCAGGCCCCTGATAACTTCTTCCATGTTTAATGGATTACCACCTATGTGGTAATTAGGGGTTACCTTGTTTTTCCCAAAGGGTATGACTATACATTTTTTGGCATTTAGCTTAAGGCCATGGCTCTGGCACCAGTTATCCATTTCTATGAGACCTCTCTGGAGGATGTCTGTGTCTGATGGAGTGTCAATTATGGTGCCCTGTTTGCAGTCATCTGCAAATTTTGTCAGCCACAATCCCCCTATGTTTGCCTGCACTTCAGAAAAATAAATGCCGAACAAGAGGGGGCCCAGGACTGAGCCCTGTGGGACACCGCTCGTGACCGGCTTAGAGTCTGACATGTCACCAGCAACTCTAACCCTGTGGGTTCTGTCCTTGAGCCAGTTTGCAACCCATCTTGTGACATATGGGTTTACATCTAAGCTGGTGAGCTTTTCTATGATGCCCGAGTGGGGTATTGTGTCGAACGCTTTTGCTAGGTCAAGGTAGGCTGTGTGAACTGCCTTACCCTCATCAATGGCCTTAGTGACTGTTTCAAAAAAGTCGACCAAGTTCAAGAGGCAGGATCTGCCCTTGACAACGCCAAATTGGGTAGGATCCAGTGTCTGTAGGTCCCCAATGTCTTTATTTATGAGTTCCATTATGATCCTCTCCATAGCCTTGCAGACAAGGCTCGTCAAGCTTATGGGGCAGTAATTTTCAGGGTCCGTAGAAGCACCGCCTTTGTGGAGTGGGACCACAGTTGCCGTACGCCATTCTTTGGGTACGTATCCTGTAGTAAGGTAAGATTAAACAGCAGCCTTATGTGTGGGTTTAGTTCCTCACTGAGTTTGTGTAGCACACAGCCGGGGACACCGTCCGGTCCCATTGATGCTGTGTTTTTTGCTTTAGAGAGAGCAGCTCTCACCTGGGCATCTGAGATGTTTGGGAGGCTAGACTCTGGTGGGATAGATATTTCTCCTTTTGGGGGAGAAATTTGCACTGAACCTGTCTGCCAGTATGTTAGCAATGTCTGTGGGTTCAGTGATTTTTGTATCATTTTGGACTAATTCTGAGCATATCTGGGAGTTTCCACCCAGGTTTCTAACATAGCTAAAGAAGGCCTTATGATTGTCTGTTGTCTCTTTAGCGATTTTTCTCTCAAAGGTGGCCTTGGATGATTTTATGAGTGATCGTTGTTTTTTGCTAGTATTGATCAGAGATGCCTTCCCTTTAAGGGATTTTGCTCTGTCATGTAGTAGCTTTCTCCTCTTATTGTAGAGTTTCTTTATGGCTGGGGTCCACCAGACCGGGCGCCTGCCTTTGGTGGAAAGGGTCTTGATTTTATTAGGGATTGCTTGATCCATACATCTTTCGCAGAATGTGGCAAACAAGATCTGAGGTAGCTTACGGCTAATGCATTATGGGTAAGGGATAAAGCTCGAGAGCTTCTTGGTTACCACAAGATTTAGTAATGGCTGAGTCAGATCAGAATCCAACAGTTGAGGACAGAATGAAAATTGACATCAGACCTATAGTTATAGTTGGACCTGGAGTAGTTCAATAGAGTCACATTGTTCAATCAGTCTCAAGGTGCATTTGGCTTTGATGAAGATGGATGCACCTCCACCTTTGGTTCTTACATGGTTGTTTTGGGGTCTGAACATGTGGAAGGCATTGTAGCCCTGCATGGCCAGCGTGGCCTTGAACCACGTCTCAGTGACTGCACAGAAGTCAGCATCTGTCAAGGTAAAAAGACCCTCCAAGGAGTGCAGTTTCCTGTTTAGGCTCCTAGCATTAAGCTGCACAACCTTGAGTTTGTCTCATGCGTATTTTTTTTACATAGAAATTTTGTTATTTCGACTGTTAAAAAAAGGCACAATGGGGTAGGCTAGCACCTTTGCCAGTAGGAAAAAGCCTAAAGGAGACAGGTGAAGACTATTTCTAGCAAAGCAGCGGGGTCTGTCAACTATGTCTTCACAGGCTGACAGATACTGGATCCATTTGACACTAGAAGCTAAACCAATTGTTAAAAGTCGATCATTTTTTGCCCTTATTGTGGCATCATCCTGGGTGAAGGTAGAATGCTGCTTAGGGCTAGGGACATACTTGCCTAGGACACAGTCAGAGTTCAGTCATGTCTCTTTTCATATAGTCTAGAGAGGTACGTCTCAATGTCATTCACCATAACATGTACTATGATAGACATAAAAGTAATTGTTGCCGAGTGACTTGTGTGCTTAATTTGACAGATTCTGGCACCAGACAGGCAGCTGACTATGACCTCCTCCTAATCCAATCTGGTGAGAAGGACATCTGTGTGTCTCACTACGGAGTTGCCTATGACCAGGACTTTTGGTTTTGAGGTGTTTGCCTTACAGGCTTAGTTGGTGAGACACTGGTGTGTGTTATATGTACTGGATTCTATTTGCTTTGCAGTGTGTACAAGTCGTTTGTGCTTGGGAGATCTCTGATCTTTTGGTAGGCTTCTATAGAGTACCTCCACGCATGTGGGTTTATGTATGGTGACCTTATTTTGAATGAGAGGTGACATGTCTGTGTGTGTGTGTGTGTGTGTGTGTGTGTGTGTGTGTGTGTGTGTGTGTGTGTGTGTGTGTGTGTGTGTGTGTGCGTGCTGACAACCTATTTGGTGTCTGGTTTGTTGTTTCGTGAGAGAACTGATTCCAAATTCCATCTCTCACATACTGCATTTGTTTGTTTTAGGAGTAAGTGGTTGTCAGTAAACATAAGGCAATTGCTACACTGGCTAAAGATGCCTATGTCAATCAGGCTGGCCGGAGAAATGGTTGGAAATTGATCATCCATTATGGCAGGTTGTTACCATAAGTACTTTTGAGGGTGGTTTAGTTTGAACAGCTTTTTCTCTAGGATTAACAAAGGGGCTTATTCTATTGAAGGCTAGGGGTGAAAACTATGGCAAAGCTTCTCAGTTAATGCAGCAGGGAAGCTTGGGAGGGTTAACTAACACATAACTAGGAGAAAATTGTCCTTCAAGGTGTTTGCATCTATACAGGGCACTGCTGAAACCTGCTGTGCAGTGCACAACTACATGCAAATGCAAGGCTTAAATACAGGCAAAAATAAACACTTTTAAGCTAAACTACCAATGGGAACACAATCAAGCTTTCCTCCAGTAATCTCCAACCCAGATGATGCTCAGACTACACACTTCTGCCACAAGGGTGCAAGCAGGGCCCTCCTAATGTAAGATGGCTGGAATAGTGCTCACGTGTAACAATACAGTCAAGATTCAGCAGATTTGAATCTAGTCTATGCTATGTAGTAGCTACTTAAGGTAACAAAACAGCTTTTTAAGTGCAGAAAAATACAGTAAAAATCAGCAAAATTATAAAAAAACAATCAGCAAAATGTAAAGAAAACTGGAAAAAAGCACTTTTTGTTTTTGATTTTAGCAGTGGATGGCTTGGATTTCAGCAGAATATTTCCAGACCTAATGCAAACGTTGAGCAGCTCCTGTTAGATGACCTGCATTGGTACAGCCCTCTGCACAAACTGGCAGCTCTTTTAACAGCTGTGACCAGTGGCAGACTATGGAGAGCATTTCCTATAGAAGATTTTGAACTGGAGAGGTTTACTTGTATACAAAGCACAGGGAACAGTGTTTGCGGGATGTGCAAATGTGAGACTTTTATACCAACAGGATGAAAGACTTACAGTTAATCCCTCAGGCCAATCAGATAAAAGCACAAACTTTCCACCAGCAGTTTCCAACTTGGATGGGTTGAATTCAGCTGCCCCCACCAGAGTGGGAAAGAACCCTCAATGTAAAACAAACTCGTTTTGAGCTCAAGAGCAGTAACAAATGCTTTACAACAAAATCCAGAGAAAGTTCACTAACCCTGAGAAATGTTTAACAAAATACACAAAAAAGTACACCATGTAAGAGAACTAGAACACAGAAAAACATTGCAAAACTTAGAAACTTAAAAATATTTTTGGCAGACTGAAGAGAACTTTGGCAAACTCAGAAAGCTTTTCCAGTATGAGAGGAAGTGAAGAAATATTAGAATACTTGGATGCCATACCAATGTCCTTTCTCTGTACATTTGAACTGTTCTGATTTATTTTTAGATACCATGCATTATTCTATATGCTCTATAAATCTTTTTAAACAGTAGCTTCTGCTCTAGACTAGACTAAAAAGTACCACAAAGCACTCCCCATAATCCATTCACTTTACCTATACTTCATTATTACTACCATTACCTACCCCTCTCTAGTAATTTGCTCCCAATACATTGATTCCTTTGCCAATTTTCTTAAATTCCAACCCAAGCTTGCTTATTTTTATGCTACTACTTTACTTGCAGTTATTCCTCTTGGTAAAATCATCTTTCACCATTTCTCCGTTGGCTTAATTTTGTAATAAACTTGCAGAAATGTGAAAAACAAACTCCTTCGAGCACAGAAAAAAGCCAGCACCACTCGAACTCCAAGGCAGTAATGTCCACTGATAAGTAAATAATGTCAAGACTTTCGTTCAACGAACAAGGTTTATTTCAAAGCTTGAAGTGCAAAACTTTACATGCACTTTTCGTCAGGGCTCCTGCCCAAACTTCATCAGAAAAAACAAAGCGCCACTAACTCAAACGCTTTAATATAAGCAATTAAAACATACTTAATTGTTAATTTTGTAATACTCAGCATGGTTGATGTTATTCTCCTCAAGGGCCTGCATCTAAAATTTTACTCACTCCTTTTGTGAACTCCCTTGTTACATCATTCCTTTCCACTTTGATTTGACACCTTCTCCTTGTGCTATGTGTATGAGCCTTAACTGTGGATCTCTAAAGTATTACTTCAAACCTGGTAATCCCATCCTACCTTGCTGCATGGGGAGAGAAAACTTATCACACTTTCCTTTGCTCCTCAACTAAATTATTTCATTTTTATTAATTATGGTTCACAATTTATCCTCTGGTTGATAAAAATATGTTGGGCATGAATACAATACTAAAGGAACTAGAAATATTTTCACTCCTTACTGTTTATAGTGTACAACTTCCAATTTCTTAATTTTACTATTTTTATAGTCTTTTCCCACATAACATTGCTGCCATAATAAAATCATTTTTACTCTAAACCCCTCAATACTTCATCATACCACACCCCCATAAACATGGATATTGCTTAACCAGTTCATGTGTGGGTACACAGTTTACCCCTATATACCTTTTTGATCTTCATTTGTTTCAAAATGTTCCACAACACTGAGATGCCATTTTCTGGATTTATCACCTACAAAATAATATCATCTATGAATAAGGCTCATCTGTTTTGATTACCCTTGAATTCGAGAACCTTATTTTCTTTGCAAATGGTTTTAAATATAAATAAAATAAAGGGAAAGAGGAACCCTCTACCTGGTTTGTCTATTCAAATACAGCTTGCTGGAGAAGAATCAAAACTGTGTACCTTCTTGACTACTCCTCCATGAGCAAAAAAATATGAAAGAGTAGAAAGGTTTTCCAGTGCCCGATACACTAGTAAGGACTGGAACCTACAGAAGTAAAGCAAAGTAACAATTTTTTAGGGATTTAAGCTCATTTCTAGCAGAGGAAAATTATCTCTAAGCTTTCCCAAAGCTCTTGGCTCCTTATCTATATAGCAGGATCTCTGGGTCCTGAAGAGGACAGTGGAGACTACACAGTAGTCTGAGCATGTACAGGATCTATCATTTCACCCAAAGGATCAGTGAAAATGTTTGCCTTTTTTAAAGGCAGTAGAAGCATAACCTGAGTACTTCTAAGATGCACATATGCTATATTCAATAAGCTCCTCAGGGGAATGATCCAAGCTTCTTCATTTCCAAGATAGTCATCAAGAGGTTGCTGGAAGGAAGTTAACACAAAATGCCAGTCCAGAGTTTTCTGTCGTCATTCACAAACTGCAGGAGGGGACTCATTATCCTTATTGGTCTTACAAATAATCAGCTCCATGCATTCTGTCTTCTTGCAGGAAGCTGAGGGCAAGGAGTCATGTGCCAACAATCACGTTCTAAAAAGAAAATGCTCAAGTGTGGATAATGTCCATGGGGTTGAGTATTCAAGCTTTAGGTGTCAGACAACAGGCCATCAGACAGCACTCAGAATTATATCAGCCAATGATGGTGCTGAGTATGCAAGACATCTACTAAGCCTGGCACTGCATCAAATTGTTTCCTAAGGGTGTGTTCCTATAGCTGCGTACAGGAGACATCAAACTGAAATCTACAGCCTGAGCCACAGTCCCTAGAAAATAAATATGTGGTGGCCTTCCTCAACTAAGCCATTCAAGCTTTGTTGGGCTGGAGGAGATGCAGTTTTGACCTCAAGTTGCTTTGACAAGATACAGCCAGGTGATTATTGAGGTTGCTTCCTGGTTCAGGCCAATCAAATGAGTCTGGGATGAGTGATGTCTCCACCAAAGATCATCTCTCCAGCAAGCGGAAAAAAGAGGTTATGTAATCACCATAACTTTCCATGTTTGTAGTCCATCTCGCCCTTCATTCTTACATATGGGATCAGAGCTGATAATAGTCTCCGACTCGGCCTATTTATAAGCTCGAAGTCTTCTTCTTGGCTCGTGGCTAGGTACAGTACAATCCCCAGACCTTGTTTGCTGCTAACTAGGAGAAAAAATAACAAAATTACAGAAAGAAGCCAAAACTAAAAGGTCTCCAGAGAATAATAATGACAATATTTTTCTGTCTCCAGGTACTTCCAGGATGGGTTCATAAGAACGAAGGCCGAGATGGACTAGAAACATGGAAAGTTATGGTGAGTACAAAACTTCTTTATGTTCTATAGTCCTATCTCGCCTTCATTCTTACATATGGGACAGCGTTCCTAGCACCTTATACTTGGGTGGCTCAAGGAGCAATACTCCTGAGTACCGTGGAACCAAATGATGCTCTACCCCTAGAGGTTAGATCCAGTATGTAATGAGTAATAAATGTCTGAGGGGTAGCCCAAGTTGCTGCTGCACAAATATTATCAAGTGGGACCCTGGCCTGAAAGGCTGCAGAGGTAGGTTGAGATCTCGTAGAATGAGTCTTGATTTTGAAAGGTAAAGGTCTACCCTCAGAGGTGTAAATGTAAGCGATGCAGCTAGAAATTCAATTTGAGAGGGTCACTTTGGAAACTGGTACACCTGACCTGGATTCAGAGAAGGAAATAAATAATTGATCTGATTTCTTGAATTCCTTCGTCTGATGCAAATAAAAACGTAATTGTCTATGGACATCCAACTGATGAAACCTGTATTCTGCTGTGTTGGAATGATTTGGAAAGAACACCGGAAGTTCTATGGATTGGTTCAAAGTGTTATGGGAACACAGGACAAAGGAAGGATTAGTACAAAGAGATACTCTGTCTTTGTGAAAAATCAGATAACGGGGTTTTTACAGATAATGTTTGTAACTCTGACACCCATCTGGCAGATGTGATAGCCACCAGAAACAAAGTCTTCCAAGACAAAAATTTCAAAGGCGATAAATGAGAAGGCTCAAAGGGCGGAGACGCCAATTTGGATAGCACAAAATTCAAATCCCATAAAGCAACAGGTTCTTGAAATGGAGGTCTTAAATTGGCACCTTTGAGGAAGGTTTTGCACAGCCTATGTGACATCAGATTAGAATTTTGTATGCCTAGATGAAAATTAGAAATCGCTGCCAATTGAACCCTGATAGTGGCAGCTGCAGATCCCTGGTGGAAAAGCACAAATTAGAAGTTATGTACTCACCATAACGTTCCATCTGAGTAGGTGTATTCATTTGTCTGCAACCTGTGGGTTATGGATCCGATATCGGATCCGAACCGGCATGGTTTTCCAGCTATGGATCCAAGCTCTCAGCTCCTCCCCTCACCCATAATGTCCTGCTCTACCCTCATGACCTCAGATCGAGTTTGCCAAAGCAACAACACCCTGAAAAGGGTAACATAGAATATGCAGGAAACTGAAAGGCCAGGGGGATAGGAGGGCGGGATGGTTGCAGACAAATGAATACACCTACTCAGATGGAACGTTATGGTGATTACATAACTTCTAAATCTGAAGTAGGATATTCATTTGTCTGCAACCTGTGGGACAGAGTCCCCAGCTACCTGAATCTTGGGCGGCCATCATGGAAGGATATTCCGGAGCACCGCGGAGCCAAAGGATGCTCTACCCCTAGATGCAAAATCCAACTTATAGTGGGAAATAAAAGTATGAGATGAAGCCCACGTGGCTGCTGCACAAATATCATCTAGAGGAATCCTAGCCTTGAAGGCTGCCGAGGTAGGTACTGACCGGGTTGAATGGGCATGAACACCCTCCGGTGCGGGCCTTCCTGAAGCTTGATAAGCCAATAAGATGCACTGTGAAATCCAGCGGGACAGAGAAACTTTAGAAATTGGCTTGCCCAAATTGAATTTTGCAAAGGAAATAAACAACTGGTCAGATTGCCTATGACCAGCCGTCCTGTTCAGATAAAATCTAAGTTGCCTGTGAACATCTAATGAATGGAGCTTATATTCACCTTTGTTTTCATATTTAGGGAAGAAAACAGGGAGGTTAATGGACTGATTGATGTTTGCTTCAGAAGCGACTTTAGGAAGAAAGGACGGGTTGGTCCTGAGGTAGACACGGTCCGGATGAAATACCAAGTAAGGAGGTTTAGCTGATAATGCTTGAAGCTCAGAAACTCTCTTGGCCGATGTAATGGCTACCAAAAGGCTGTCTTGTAGGACAAGAATTTGAGATCCACCGTAGCCGCTGGCTCGAAAGGGGCGGTCAAGGCCTGTAGAACCAGAGAGAGGTCCCAAGGAGGAACCGCTTGTTTTATAGGGGGCCTGAGAAGAAAAGTACCTTTAAGAAAAATTTTACACAATTTGGCTGACATAAGAGGATTAGAGTCATGGCCAAGTGATAATGAGAAATTGCCGCCAGTTGTACTTTGACTGTGGAACTGCTGGCACCATCGTTAAAGAGAGTGGTTAGAAAGTCAAGCACTAATGGAAGAGGAACCGTGAAGGGATTCAGGCCTTGCCGCTCCGCCCACAAAGAAAAACGTTTCCACTTGCTGCGGTAAACCTTTCTAGTGGATGGTTTATGAGCTGCCACCAAAATTGCCTTAACAGGTGACGAAATACCGGGAGTCCTGATCAAGAGTGGAACTGGAGCAGCCAAGCGGTCAGCTTCAGGTTGTCCAGATTCGGAGGAGGAATGCAGGATGGATGGGATATCAGATCCGGGATGGGATCTAGAATCCAAGGAGGATTCACCGAGTGAGACCTTAGGAAGGGGAACCAGATCTGTCGAGGCCAAAACGGAGCAATGAGAATCATTCTGCAACCCACCGAGAGGCTTTCTGAAGAACTTGGAGCATCAGAGGCAAGGGTGGATAAGCATACAGAAGACCGGGTGGCCAAGCATGCACCAGAGCGTCTCTTGGGTAACCTCCGGGAGGAGGTATCAGAGCGAAAAAACTGTCGCACTTGGTGTTTGAGGGAGAGGCAAAAAGATCGCATGAAGGGGTTCCCCACCGTGCGAATATGCGTTCCGCTACTCGACAATTGAGAGACCACTCGTAAGGGGTCAGAATGGTGCGACTGAGCTTGTCCGCTAGGATGTTGGACCGACCCGGAATGTGCGTTGCTATTAGAAAGCGGTTGGTGGAGATTGCCCATTCCCAAACTCTCATGGCTTCTCGACAAAGAGGGTAAGACCTTGTTCCCCCTTGCTTGTTGATGTACCAGACCACAGACATGTTGTCCGATTGAATCGCAATTGTTCCCAAGGGAAGAAAGTCCTGAAGTGCTAGCAACGCTAAGAGCACTGCTCTCATCTCTAGAACATTGATATGCAGTAAGGTCTCTGAATCGTCCACGTGCCTTGGACGGTCCGGCCCATAAAGTGCCCCCACCCGAGGCGGAGGCGTCCGTGGTCACCGTGGCGAGAGGGGAGAAGCACAAAATGGGCGGCCCCTGTGGAGATCCGGGAGTGAAGCCACCACAAGAGGGACCGCTTGCAAGCCTTGCTGATCGCAATGGGATGATGCATGGGGAGAGCAAGGTATGACCACTGTACTAAGAGCGTCCACTGTAGAATGCGCATATTGAGCCTGGCAAGAGGAAGAAGTGCTATAGCAGATGCCATGGACCCTAGAGCCCTCAGGACCAACTCCGCCGGAACAGAACTTGAGTGGAGAATGGCCCGCACCTGGAGCTGCAAATTTTGAACTCTGTCCGCAGTGAGGAAGGCTCGTAAACTCCTTGTGTCTAGCCTGGCCCCTATAAAATCTAAGAGCTGTGTGGTCCAGGTTTGTTTTCTTTGTATTTATTGTGATGCCCAGAAAAGGAGCAAGTTGGAGCAAGGACTCTCACGCCAATAAAAGTAGATGCCTTGTTGGGGCGGTAAGAAGCCAGTCGTCCAGGTAGGGAAACACCTGCACCCCCTGAAGCCTCAGGTGGGCCGCTACCACTGCTAATACTTTGGTGAACACCCTGGGGGCTGTGGTGAGACCAAAGGGAAGAACCCGGAACTGGTAGTGACTGGCTCCCAGCCGGAAGCGGAGGAACCTCCTGGAGCGCCTGTCCATCAGGATGTGGTAGTACGCGTCCTTGAGGTCTATCGAGCACATCCAGTGATTTTCTCCCAGAAGGGGGAGAATAGATTGCAGAGTGACCATTCGAATTTCTGTTTGGGGACTGCGAGGTTCAAGAGAGAGAGGTCCAGGATTGGTCTTAGTTCCCCGTCTTCTTTGGCACTAAAAAGAACCTGGAGTAGAACCCTGATCCGATCTGGTCTGGGGGGACGGGCTGGATGGCTCTTTTCTTTAGCAGATGGCCAATTTCTGCCAAAGCGGCCTCCCGTTGACCGGGTGGGACGTCTGGGAGGGACTTCAACTTTGGAAGGTGAAGGAAAGGGATGCGATATCCTCTGGATATGATTTGGAGAACCCAGCGGTCCGATGTTATGGACTCCCATGCCGCTAGGTGCCCGGAAAAACGTCCCGCGACTGCCTCCAGAGTGGAGCAGTCGGGCAACCCCTCAGGGTTGCTGCGCGGGCCGTTCAGAGAAAGGTTCCCTGGACCCGAAGTTTCTGGGAGCCCCTCTGCCTCTAGGGCGGCGTCCTCCCTGTCCTCCTCTGCCACGGAAGGACTGGTTGTCCGGAGCAGGCTGGGACTGCTGCGACTTCGGGACCCACATCTTCTTCTGACCGTTTTGGTTCCTAGAGTAGGGCCTCTGGGGTGCAGAGAAGCGGATTCCGGCGGCAGACAGCGTCTTCCCGTCCTTCTCGCTCTGGGTCAACGTCTCGCGAACGGTTTTGCCAAAGAGAGCAGAACCATCAAAGGGGGCGTTCGCAAATGACGCTTTGAAGGGCTCAGAAAAATCGCAGTGACGGAGCCAGGCCTGACGTCTAGTGACTAGGCCTGTCCCCGCAGCTCTAGCGGCGCCTTCCATAGCGTGGGAGAGTAGCCGCATAGAGGTATTAGTAACTGACCTAAGAGTGGCCATACGGGTGGAGTGCAGAACCCTGTCCTCCTCCGAAATGGACTCTGGGGGAGATGCAGCATATTCTTTAATGAGATCTCGCTGCATCCTAATGACATGTGCCAAGTAGTTCAGCGCCCTTACCGAGAAGGTCGCTAAACTAAACATCCGCTTCCCCAAGCGGTCCATCATCCAAGACTCCTTGCTCGGGGGATGGACTGAGGGACTCTCCTGAGCCAGTTCCCTCTTGGTGGCCGCCGCCGTCAACATGGCATCTACCGGAGGCCCCTTACTCCAATGGGCACGGTCGGACGGTGGGCTAAGGATCCTATCGGGCCTCTTAGGAATTGGCTCCACGGTGTCCGGTTCCTTCCACGCCCTGGTGGTAATGAGGTCCACCAGGGGGTCGGCAGGAGGGGACACCCAAGAGGTAGACGGGCCCGCTTCAAATGCCTCCAAGAACACGGACTCGTCCGAGGAAGACTTGGGGGCAGACCACCCCCCCCTTATACGGAGCATTTCCATGATGTCTCCAAATGAGACATCCTCGGGGGGTGACCGTGGGGAGCCTTCCCCTTCCTCCAAGTCCGTGTCTTCTGTGAGAGACTCAGGGGAGTCAATGTGCCTCCTTTTGCACGTATGCTTGCGAGGGACATCCTCTGGGGGGCTGTCAGAGGAGTCCTCGCAAGCAACTTGTTCCATTGGAGCAACTTGGGGCACAGAAGCGGGCTGTCCCAGGGGCCGGATGGTGGAAGCCTGGCCCAGTGCAGAGGGAGCGCGGGACGGAGCCAGAACAAGTGCCAGGGGTCCGGAGACCCTCAACAGGGCCCTCTCCACTACATCAAACGCCGAAGGGGAGCCGACCTCGACCAAAGGATCCGACAATCGGCTCCCCCTCGGATCCGAAGAGTGGATCGGAGCCGGCGCCGGCTTCGGATCCGAAGGGACAGTGCGCTCCGACACAGACGGCGCCGAAGGAGCACTGATCCCCCCGGATCCGAGGCTCGGATCCAGGCTCCGAGAGGTCGGATCCGATGCACTCGAGGGCAGGGTCAGATCCGAAGTACCAAGTACTATCGGCGCCGACCCACCCCGGCTCGGCTGCTCGGCTCCAGCTGCTCCGAACCCGGATAGCGGGTCGGAGAAGGAGCAATAGGTTTGAAAAAGGGTGTTGAGCTCCCCCCCCAGAGGGGGGGGGGGGAGGCAAGAGCACTCCCATCTGCATCTGGGCCTGGATGAATCTTCTCATCATCCGGTCCAGATCAGCATCCGAAAGGCTATATGTAGATCTCGACGAGGCTACCGAGGTAGGCCTGGAGTGCCTCCTCGATAGCCTCGACGGAGATCGGGTCTCCTCCTCCTCAGGACCCGGTGAAAAGCACACTGGGGACCGGAGCCGAGAAGGAGGAGACCGAGCCGACAACGGAGCCGGGGGAGAAGCCCGCTTGGCTGGTGGGGCCGAAACAGAGGTCTCGGCCCGCCGCTTGTGGTGCTTCTCCCTCCGGTCCTTTTTCCTAGCATCCCTCTCCTCCCCAGAAACGGGAGGTTGAGTCCCAGGAGGAGGAGGGGGTGCCACGGAGGGAAGAACCGAAACCACGGTTACTCCCGAAGGAGCGGAGGTCGGAGCAGAGTCCGGCGGTAAAAGGCCCGCCAAGACAAGCTTGGACCTCCGCTCCTTCAGTGCCCTGGGGTTGAACCCTGCACAAATGGAGCATCCAGATGTGAGGTGTTCAACCCCCAGGCACCTAACACATCGAGTGTGGCCATCAGCCGGGGAAAGCTGATGGCCACACTCGGAGCATTTAGAAAATATAGATTTTGGCTGTTCAGCCATCCCAATATATAAACAAGCTACTAACTAAAGTAACTAAAACAAAATACACACACAGGCCCAACACACACACACTACACCAACAGCGAGGGGAGGGAAAAAAAATACTTAAATTAACTCTAAAGTAAAATATCAAAGAGGAATACCTAAACTTTCACACAAAAATGAATAAAAAACTTCAAAACTCTGTATTAACAGTTAGAAAAACTAGCACTTAGCTGAGAGCTATAGAAACCAATCCAGTCACCATGCGTGGCAAACGAGATCTGAGGTCATGAGGGTAGAGCAGGGCATTATGGGTGAGGGGAGGAGCTGAGAGCTTGGATCCATAGCTGGAAAACCATGCCGGTTCGGATCCGATATCGGATCCATAACCCACAGGTTGCAGACAAATGAATATCCTACTTCAGATCAGGAATTCCATAACCACCGGAATGGAGGCAGTATAAGGGTCAACATTCTTTTTCTCAGCCCAGATAGATAATCTCCTCCATTTACTGGAATATAGTCTCCTAGTGGAGGGTTTATGAGAGGACGTTAGGCTAGGAGTCACAGAGGGCGAGAAATCATGAAGCCTGACTAGGGATGGAACTGGAGCAGCAAAGCTGCCAAATTGAGGGTGTGCAAAGCGGGATGAAGGGAGCCTGACATGTGCATCAAGAGATGTGGCACTGGGTCCAGAATCCAAGGATCATCTAGGAGAAGAGGCCCAAGAAAGGGGAACCAAACTGGACGAGGCCAATAAGGAGCAATGAGGATCGGTTTGCTTCCCAGCTGTTTCACTTTCTGAATAACCTTGGGTATGAGAGGAAAGGGGGAAAAGGCATAAAGGAGACCCAGGGGCCAATCGTGAATGAGTGCATCTCTCGGTGACTCCCGCAGAGAGGGAATGAGGGTGAAGTAGCTGCTGCATTTGGCATTGATCGGGTTGGCAAAGAGATCGCAGCAATGCTGTCCCCATCTGCGGAAAATCTACTCTGCTATTTCCTGTTTCGGAGACCACTCGTGAGGCATCAAGATTGCCCGGCTGAGCTTGTCGGCTATCATGTTGGTTGTCCCTGGAATGTGCATTGCCACCAGAAAATGCTGGGAAGATATCACCCATTTCCAAACTCGAATGACCTCTCGAAATAGTGGGTATGATCTGATTTCGCCCTGTTTGTTGATATACGATACTACTGACATGTTATCTGATTGTACTGCAATCGTCCCCAGAGGCAGAAGGTCGTGGAGTGCTTGCAATGCCAGGAGAACTGCCCTCATCTTTAGAATGTTGAAATGCAGGTGAGCCTCATGATCTTGCCATGTGCCATGGACAGTTCTGCCTAGATAATACCCCCGCCACCCTATCTGTGAGGCATCTGTGGTCACAGTGGCAACAGGTTGGCGCGGAACAAATGAAGTACCATTGGTTAACTTATTGGGTAGAGTCCACCAAATGAGGTCCTTCTTGCAAGAGTCTGTCAGCAGTATGTGATGAGATAATGGTAGGTGCTGAAAGGACCATTGGGACGACAGCAGCCACTGAAGAACCCTCATGTGTAGTCTGGCTAGCAATACTAGTAGTATGGTGGAAGCCATGGTCCCTAGAAGTTGCAGAATAGTCTTGGCCTTGATCTTTCACAGTGGGAGAAGACCTTGAATTTGAAGAACCAGATTCTGTGCCCTTTCTACTGTCTACTGTGTCTATCTCTGTGCCTATAAAATTGACAGATTGAGAGGGCACTAAGGCAGATTTTTCCCAATTGATAGAAATCCCCAACTGGGCACAAAGTTGAATGGCAGCGTCCCTGGTCTGAAAAAGTAGATGCCTGGTGGGGACGGTCAAGAGCCAGTCGTCCAGATACAGAAACACCTGGAATTCTCGACGTCTCAGGCGAGTTGTCACTACTGCCATACACTTGGTGAACACCCTGGGGTCTGTGGTGAGACCAAAGGGCAGAGCACGAAACTGGTAATGTCTGGATCCCAGCCAGATGCATAGATGACTCCTCAACATCCTGTCTATTTTTATGCGGTAGTAAGCGTCTTGGAGGTTTATTGAGCACATCCAAGTGTCTTTCCCTAATAACGGGAGTATAGACTGCAGTGTCACCATCCTGAACTTGCCCTTCTTTACTGATTCGTTCAATTTGCTGAGGTCCAAGATGGGCCTCCAGCCCCCCTGTATGTTTTGGCACTAAAGAATCTGGAGTAAGTAAAGGATCCTATTTGGTCTGCTGGAACAGTTTGGATGACTCATTTTGCCAGCAACTTATTGACCTCCACAGTTGCCTGATCCCTGTGATTGGGTGGAACATCTGGGATCCTCCTGGGGACGTAGGGTGGAAGAAAAAAGGGTATGACATAACCTCCGGTAATAATTCTTTGTACCCATTTCTTTTGAGTGATATTTAGCCAGGCTTCTGGATACAAAGAAATGTGACCCCGGACTGGCTCCAGAGAAGCACAGTCGGGCCCCACATCAGGAGCACTGGTAAGGCTGGCCCTGAAACAAATTGCGGTCTCCCTGGTTTTGCGGTCTGCCCCTGCCTCTAGGGCGACGTCTACCATTTCCTCCTCCTTCTCTGCCTCTGAAGGAGTCACCCTATGCATCTTGGAAAAACCTCTGGGAATTCTTGAACCACATTTTACCACCCCTCTGACCCTTAGGGTATGATCTAGAGGGGAGAGTAATATGTACTCCCACGGGAGAGAGCGTTTTTCCTTCTTGCTCGCACCAGGTGAGTGTGTCCTTTACCTTGGGTCCAAACAATGAAGAGCCATCGGAGGGGGTGTTGGTAAAGGTAGACTTGAACGGTTCCGCAAAATTACACAAACACATCCAGGAATGGCGTCTTAGGGAAATTCCTGAACCCGCTGCTCTACTCGCTCCATTAGCTGCATACGAAATAAGCCTCATGGACGAGTTGACAATAGAGTTCAAGGTGGACAACTGGGCAGATACCTTGTCAAGGACTCCCTCAGTACATGTACCTTGTAGAGAATCTCCTAACTCCTTAAGGAGATCTCTCTGAATCCTCGTGAAGTGTGTAATGTAGTTCAGCGATCAGTAAATGCTGCTGAAGAGAAGATACGCTTCCTGTATCCGTCCATCATTTGAGATGCCTTATTCGGCGGATTAACAGAAGAGGTTTCCGCTAGCTCCTTCTTAGTGGCCGCCGTCACCACCATGGCATCTACGGGAACACCTTTAGACAAAAATTCCTTTTCTCTGGGTGCAGAAAGAAACTTATTTGGTCTCCTGGGGACTGACTCCACAGCATCAGGAGTATCCCCACACCTTCCAACTAACTAGCTCCATCAGTTCGTCGAACGGTGGAGACACCCAAGAGGCTGAAGGTTGAGACCCAAAAGCCTTCAGGTACACTGACTCCTCATCAGAAGGGGTGACAGTGGGCCAGCCGTAGCTCTGCTTAAGAATTTCCAAGATGTCTATGAAGGAGACATCACAGGACGATTTGGGGGACCCTTCTGACTCCTCAAGGTCAGTGTCTGAAGTAAGAGACTCATCCTGGGAGTCTACATGCTTCTACTTGCATGTTCTCTTCGATGGGGGCTTCTCGGAAGGATATTCCAGGTAGGTCTCAGAAGAGTGGGGGCCACCAGCTGGTGGCTCCTGAGGCTGTGTGTCTCTGCTGTCCAGAGAGAGTAGGAGCCAAGACAGAAGTAGGTGCCCTTGGGGGGGGGGGGGGCGTGTCGGTACCCCTGATAGGAGCTGATGATCGGGACAACACACTCCTCATCATCTCAAATGCCGATCTCTCAAGCTCTGAAGACCTCCTCGGCTCTGAGGAGACACAGGATGCCATTGATTCCAGAACCATCAGCTCAGAGATAGACATAGGGTCCGAGCTCACCCTGGCTGACGCGCCGAGAGGAAGGCTCAGAACCGAAGAGGTTCAGTTCCAGGCATCCCTGTTGGGGCCGAATGGGGAGCTTCGGCTCCTAGACACCACGGACAGCACATAGAGTGTCGGAGCGAAACTTGGATCCGAAACCTCAGAGGGATCTGGAACTGAGGGTTCCACCAGTGGTACCATACGCTCCGGCGAAAGACCAGCATGGCTCAGAGGAGGAATCACTGAAGGAGGGATGGACTTAAGTGGCCCTGGAAGCGACTAGGTCGGAGCCAACAATAACTTAGGTAAAGCAGATGACTTCAGCAGTCTCAGCACTACCCTCTCCACATCTTCTTCTGATAAACTCCTGGAAGACCTGGACGACAGAGTAGGAGAACAGGATCTTTGCAATATAGGTGACTTTAATGTACAGGAGACTGGTAAAGGGTCCATAGACCGGTTCCATTGAATACTCTCAGTGGTCGGCTCCAAACTACTTGGCGCCGACCCTGTAACCACAGTCATAAGACTCTCGATCGGTTCTGAACTCAGTGGAGCCAATGAGACAGTAATTTTGTCAGGCTTAGTAATTTTAAGAGGTGGCTCCGAGACACCAGCCGGTGCCGGTGAGGGCCTCTTATAGGATTTAGACTTTTCCTTTTTAGATCCCTGAGATCTAGCAGAGGAGGAAGAGCTAGCCAGATCTTCCTCAAAAGAGAGCTTTAAGAGACCTTTTAGAATGAGCTTATTTTTTTCTTTCTTGCAACACCCTAGCACTAAAGGAGTGGCAAAACAAGCAAGTTTCTTGTAAGTGGATGGCCCCAAGACAGTAAACGCAGTTACTATGGCCATCCGTTATGGACATCTTCTGTGAGCATTTTATGCATTTTTTAAAGCCAGATGGCCTATGGTCTTTGCCTTCCTTAGACATCTTACAGAAGATGAACTCACTCACACACACACACACACACACACACACACACACACACACACACACACATGAAAGAAAGTGGGAGGACTAGGTCCTCTAACTTAAACGGGCCTAGCCCTACAGGAACAGTAAAGAAGCACCATGAGGACTAGGTCCTCTAACTTAAATGGGCCTAGCCCAGGTAGGAAAGAAAGGGAAACTAGGTCCTCTAACTAAAACGGACCTTGGGGGCACAGAAACAAGTAGAGAGGCTCGCACACACACTAGAACAGGAATATAATCTGAATTGAGGAAAATACAAAGAACAAGATCAATAGAACCTCATTCTGTCTAACACTATTAACAGAAAATATCAGCAAGCGGAGGCTCCGCAAAAAAAGTTATTATTTACAGTATTTAAGCAGGCACACACAGCGCCTACAACTACTAATATCAAAAAGTATGAACACAGTCAAATAGGAGTCTAAACAATGAAGTAATAACTGGCACACAGGATACCAAGTACTATAAGGACAACGGCCAACTGTACTTAAAAAAAATGCACACAAAAGGCGCTTTACTAAACGCTATCTAAATGCAAACACTACACTAGCTAGAGCTATAAAAAACTAGAAAACACTTTCAATATTGAAAATAGAAGATTTATCCAAATTTTTGAAGAAAATGTTTAAAACTTAGCCACGGCCAAGAAGAAGCACATCCGAACTTGTCGACGTGGCAAACAAGATCTGGGGATTGTACTGGTGCACCATGGGATACCTACCTAGCCACGAGCCAACTAGAAGACTTCAAGCTTGTAAATAGGCTGAGTTGGAGCAGAGGATTGGCTTTGATTCCATATGCAAGAATGAAGGCAAGATAGGACTACAGAACATGCATGAACTGCACCTCCTTGTTGTCCTTCACTATCCATCGAAGAGAAAAGGAGGGTGAAACTGAAACTGAACTCTCATTTAATGAGAGTGTTTACATCATTCAGTGATTAGAAGTCCAGTTATACTATGCATTTTGTCCGGAATGGTGGTGTCAATGCCTGCCTTGTGTTTTTAGCCATCAGATAAGAGATCCAGTAAAGGCTTTGGGCTAGTGTTGGCATGGGATCCTCTTACCAATTCTTGTGCTAAACACTCAACTGCCAACATTCTCAGGGTAGCGACACAGACCAGGAGTTTTTCATTTCTACATATACAGGTGGTCAGCCTGAAATTGTTATACTAAAAGTTGTGCTTAAACTGTGCTTTACTCCTTGGCAGTAGACCAACTGTTTTGAGTCTTGGCTCATCTGATGGCCACATGACCATTCTGATGGTTTGGTTGCTTTAGACATCGATCGTGGAAAATTTTCTATGTTGTACGACAGGACTGGGAATAAAAATTCCAGCATATAGTGCACGGTCCTAAGCAAGGAAGTTTCAGAGAAAAAAATGGTAAGCTGGGATGGGCTGAGTGCAGCAATCTAATCTTTCCACAAAGAATGGTCTACGATGTTAGATCATGTACAGGTAGGGAACAAGGGGAAGGTAACAAGCTCCATGCAGAAATCCTCCTCACCGTTAAACTAAGTACATACGGATGTCAATGGCTAGATCGAACGGTTAAATGCTGAGCACACTCAAGACAGTGAAAATTAGCCCATTGGACTAGAGGCAAAAACAAACAAAAGGTAAAGATATAAATCCAAACCTTGCTTGTAACAGAAATATACCAAAATTAACTTCTGGAATAAATCATGGTCTAGCAATTCTTGATGAAAGGGTGAAAAAATCAACAGTAAAAAGCATAAATGCTCAGAATGGAGACCACTTTGAAGTAAGCAACAGAAACAGCCACACATCTGATGAAGTGGGCCTCCAACAGCATAGTTTTTCCAACTGGTATTTTTTACTCCCCGATGGAAAATCAATACAGTTATCAAGTTCACCAGAAAGGGTTTGCCTGACTACTGCCAGCTCCGCTTTCTATGAAGTAAAGACAAAATACTCTTCCACCTTACTAAACCCATGTACTCTCTTCAGTCAGATCTCGAGTTAGCAGTACATTGCTCAGGGTACAAATGGCTTTTTCTCCTTAGGTTTCTGTGTCTTAATGAAACAAGAGAAAAGATTAAGGGCGTTTTGGATGCCACTTTTGATATGGAAAATCAGTGATTTCAAAGGAACACCCAGTGGTTCCCATAGATAATTCCAAACATAGTGATAATTGCAAAGTAGAGTTTCCCACAAGAAAATTTTAAAGCTGCCAAATCTGCAAACAGGGGTTGACGAAGCCTGTCAATCATGCAGTTAAGGTCCCGAGGAGGAGAAGGGCTCTGCAAAGGTGAGTCCTGTGTCTTTTGGGAATAATGTTAACCATAATTTTCACAGTTCTTTCTCATGCCTGAAATATAAAGGTATAGCAAAGTAAAATAAGACTCCAATGTCGACAAAGTCACCATCTATTCATGTCATCTTTTAGTATCAGATTCATGCTGCTTGGGGTTAACAACTCTGCACTACATAGCAGGCAAATATGCTAGAGACATGCACATTTATTTATTTATATTATTTATTCCAGTTTGGTGACCGGGGAGGTCTACTGGGCTCGAGAGCCCATTTTCAGTGGAGGCCCGGGGAGAAAAGCTCCACAATACAAAGTTACATTACATACAGAATTACAAGAAAAATATTTGCATTGCAATCAACAGGTAGTATAACAATCAACAGGTAGTATTACACTCAAAACAGGTATCATTCAGTAAAGACAGCAAAACTATTAAACATTTTTCAAGAGAAAGACAGGCATACCACATGGAATAAAGTCCCAAGTCAGAGAAGGGTTAAAAGATTGGGCAAGATCTCCTGCCGGATAACTAAGTAAGGCACCAGTATATACTTTTTCACCTGACCGAAAAACTTCTTCCACTTACAAAAGCACCAGTGATGACTAGAAGACTTTGTGACAGCCTCAATCAACTATGCAAGAGTCCAGGGCAGGAGGCCCATATCGGAGCATGAAATCCAAACCAGGAGCCAGGCATGTGGTGAAGCCTCTTGTTTTACAACAAAAGAGGCTTCCTTGGACTGCACTGAGAAAGCTTCCTTCAAACATCATGCACCTTACACAGCCAGAAACCATGATATACTCAGCCACAACTGTGAGAAGAGGAAAAGTCTATCTTTCTTCTCTGAATTTTAAAACGGGGCATAGAAAACAAATGTAAAAGGGGAAAGGCATACAGGAATTTTTGCAAACATGCGTCAGAGAAGGCATCCACTATCATCTAGCAGTTGTCTTGTTGGCTACAGCAAAAAAAAAAAAAAAAACGTGGGGGAACACTCTTGTAAGTGGTTCAGGAATTTATCTCTGTGATGCCAAACTCCTGGAAGCCCCTGACCCTGTAAAATTCCCCATATCTTCTGCTTCAAGAGAGGACTGCAGTTGTAGCTGCATCCCTGCAGCTGGGGATAAGAAATGCGGCAGCGAGTCATGCTGCTGGAGACACATAATGAGACCAGTGAGGATACTACCTTTCCAAAGCCAGGCAACAAGAATATGAGGTTAAAGGATAACCAGCAAGCAAGAAGAGAATCTGCAACCACTGACACCTTATCCACTGTAATACGTGCATTATACACACAAGGGAAAATATGAAGACTGTGGTCAACATTAATCCGAGAAAGCACTCTTTAGTATTATAGTATTCACCTTCTTGTGAGAATAAAGACAGGAATGTAGATACTATTCAGCTGTAAATGCAACAATCTCAAGGACAGGTTCCATAGGCAAGAGGGCCACAGAATATGGCATCAGCCTGTGGGTTTCTTCAAAGGAAATGGCACCTGGAATGGAGGAAGATATACAGAGGGAAGGTCTCGCTCTGTATTTATTTCACAAACAGTGGCAACTGAAGTCCTCCAAGTCCTCTTCTCCTTACAAAGGGGAAGAACTTTCTCATAACTCTAACTTGGGGATGGGCAGGCCCATGATTGAATGATGCTTGTGGGGTTAAGCATGTTATGGGCAAGTGCCATATGCTAAGTGACAAGACTTAGCAATAAGGGGAAGTGCTCACTGGGGCCAGCAGTGGAGTAAGAGAAGCCGACACTTGGTTTAGCACAAGCTCAGAGTGTGCTCTTAGCATCACTGCATCATTAAGGATAAATCTTCACCAGTGAACTAGCTAAAATAGCAACACTACATAGACCTATCCTGATGGTCTTATTGGTGTACGAGGGACCTATTACACCATCCTCAAAGGGGTACCATACTGTACCTGGATTTTATGAAGACCAACTGTGGGCATACTTTTCATTCCCAAATGTTATCACTCTGCCTATGTCTGGGGAGCAGAGAAATCACTCAATAAGAGAAGGATAGACTTGAGTATTTCTTGCAAATCCATTGTGAAAAACAAGTTGTAGACATGCCTGAATATATCCCACAAGGTACCTGCTGGGTTGTACCTCAATTAGACCTCTCACAGTTTGACAGTGACATGAGACTGATAAAGATATTACATCTCCAAAGTCAAGCAACAAAGATGTGATGACAGAGTATGCAAACAGTGATTCCTTAAGCTGCTGCCACATGGGAAAATGTTTTAGTCATAGGTTACACTAGAGTTACACATACAGACTACATACTCACCAGAATAGACAAGAAGAGGGTGACTGTATGCTGCTTTTACAGTGCCAGGATTCATAGTGTCACGACAGTCCTAAGATCTGTTAAACCAGACAAGTATGACTGTAACCTAGTGGTGGGGCCCATGTGAGTGAATGATCCGAGGCCCTCTGCCAATAGAGACATAATGGAACTTACTATGCATTTGTTAGACATTGGAAAGACTGGTCTAGAACGGTATTGTGCCTTCATTACAAATGTTAGCTAGATACCAACATAACTGGCTTAACACTTGGCTAAGTAGTTGGTGTCATTCTAGGGGAATCCTCAGAATTTTCAGACCTCATACCTTTTTAACATAGAAAAAAACACAGACACTATATACATTTTTTAAAGCTTTCCCCTCCAAATAGGAGCAGTTGAACAATGGCAAATGCACTCACAGGCATAGCCTAACCTAAATTAAAATAACTCCTGCTACAGTGCAAGTTACAGCCTGTGTTCCTGCACATCACAAACTGCATTCCCACTTACACTAAATGCGGTACGTTCTTTTCTTATCTCTGCCCCCAATGTGAAAAACAACTTACAATTTTTCAGTAAAAGTTAACCATTTGCCCTAAAAAAACAGTGTGACTGTTGGCTTTAAATTAGTACACTAAATGATATACTGTTACATTAAAGGCATAAAAGTACCTGGGGAGGCAACTACTCGCATAAATGTTTAATCGGTGAAGAATAATTTAACAACTTTCCACTGCACATTTAAATGTTAATTACACTGTATGTTATACAGTTTCACTCAGCAGGCAGTGTTCAGACCTCTCATGATTAAAATGCTTACACCAGCAGATTTCTTATTTCTCAGTAAAAATAATTAGTAATGGAAAAAGCTAGTGACTTTGCAGATGCATGAAATAATTTTTGTAAATTTCACTCAGGACACACTATTCAACTCTCTCATGATTAATTGCTCCTGTACACTTGTCTCCCAGTGAAAGCCTTTGCTAACAAAATCAAATAAGCAATGGTTTTGCAAATAAAAGAAAGAACCACCATTTTCACGATTTTATCGTTTTATCTTATTTTCCAAGCATATTTTCTTAAACAAAACCCTTGTCTAGCTTGTATAAAACTTTACAACTAAGAAAAAGACACTTCCTTGTTTTAATGCATTTAATTAACTAGCAGTTATTAAAGACACCCTTCCCTGACATTTAAAACTCCCCTGACTACACACCAATACAAGACTGCTTTACAATACAACATGCAATTTTACACCACATTTCACATGTGTACTCTAAGTAATATGAGTGATGCTTTATAACATCCCATTTATTCATGAATTTCACAATTATGCTGGTTTTCTTGATCCTCTCCATCACTCAACACCAGTCTCTGTACAAGTCCAAGGTACTCCTGGTTATTCTAGCCACTTTTTGTGCCTTTCCCTGGCACTCGAGCGTTTTCCTTTAGAACAATGGAAAATGTTTCCATGGCAAAGTCTCTGTATGGGGCTTATTTATGTCAGTAAATTGAGAAGCAGAGTCACCTTCTGCTTGCTAAGTCTTCTTTGTCTAAACTTGTATTATTTTTTTTAATTCATCCTGAGCTAGTGCTGCATCCAAAAACGTCACTTACCATAAGAAAAACAATATTCTGAAGAAAGCTGGATATAGCAGCTTGAATCCCTCACCTGCATCTCAACATTCCCTGACAGCAGAGATAAACTTGCTTCTCTTTTGTCTTGTGTACAGCGAATAATCAGTTTCCAAAAACAATCTGCTATCCCAAATTTTTAATACTTTTCCCTTCTGCTACAGGTGTGCCAGGAGAATCTCCTACTTCTGGGTGAGATTGCATACCTCCTAACATAGGTCTTCTTAGCCACTTTCTCATAGCAAGATGTGGAGCATACAGATAATGTGCTCTCTCAAACAAATACTGCTATGGAACACCAGTCCAGTTGCTTATTTGTACTTTTATAAAATTACTGCAGTCTGTTCCTTCCAGTTTTTGAAAATCTCAGGCTTTCTTTGTGAAGCCTCATGCACAGTCAGACTTTTGTTTTTCATTTCAGCCTGCGATTTTGCAGTTTTATTAGTTTAATCTATACAGCTAGTTAAAGGTTCTTCAGTTTTTCCCGTTTTTTTTTTTTTTTTTTTTTTTGGCTGTATATATTCATCCAGTTTTCACTTCTTTTAAACACCTCTGAGAGCATGTGATTTATTTTCCTCTAAATTGCAGAAAGCCATCTTCTGTACCAAAGATGAAACTTGAACTACTTCTCTCTGAGTAGTTGCAAGACTCATTCCATTCAGAGCCCCCCCTTTTATTTCTTGTCAGCTCTTACTTTCTCCAAATTTCTTCATTGCTATCATTAACACAGTCTAGTTGCTTGCCATCAACTGAATTTTGCCCAAATTATTAGTCTTTATTGGTGTTTTTTTTTTTTTTCAACTTTAATTTTCACATAGGGAGAGGTTTAATCAAACAGTTGATCAGTGTGCAGCCATCTTGGATTCACCAGGCTTTCTTTTCCTCACCACCTCTCTTTCTTTCTGCCTCTCTGCTCTACCTTTGTCACATCCTTTGTCTTTTCCTTATGTTTTTCTCTGGTTAGAAGGGGGAAATAATGATTTTAAAACTAGTTTGCTTTGACACTGCTCTAAGGAATAACAGTCAAAGCCTTACAAATATCACTGGCCACTGTGAGCTGATCAAGACTTAAACACCATGTAGAGCAAGTGGGTATTCTGTGGGGGATCTTGCAGCCTCGCTGTCTACAATTCTCAAGCGGTTGTCCATCAACAACAAAAAAACAGAAACAATTATTTAACAGCACCTTAAACAGTATGCAGGATAATGAAAGTATAGTTGTGTAAGCAAACTTAACATAAAAGCAGATGTAGATGCTTAAATAATCACTACTGCAGTAGCCTTAGCTATACGAATTGTATCCTGTCAAGCATACAAGTCAGCCAGCTTTCAAAGCTTCAGGGCACCTTCCATATGTGCAAACCATTAGTCAGTTTGGCTGAGCTTACTAAATAGACAGGTTTGGTAGCTAAGCCTTAAAAACTTTCATGCTAACAGGGACAAGAGAAGATATCACTTAAAGGACAACACTAGAGATAACAAAAAATAAGTGATCACACCATGGCATAAGCAACACACCAAAAAAAAAAAAAAAACAAGGGGGCTGGAGTGAGAGAGCAGCTACTGCAGCAGTGATCATTTGAACATCTATGGTTAAACGTTTATTTACACAACAGTACTACATTCCTCTTGCTGATCACTGCTGCAGTAGTCTTAGCTACATGGGTAGATTATGCTAGCTTAATACATTTGGGAAGTAGAAGGGTTAGGGGGTCCATGGAGCTCCTAGAGAATGGTCCTAGCAAAGGCTGATCTAGACCTAGAGAAGGAATCATATTTGCAATGCCTTGCAAACATCTGTATAGAGGACCAATCTGCTAATTCTAGAATACTTCTAGAAACCAACCCTGTCCAAAAAAAGCCATATATGAAGCCAGGTCCTGGCAGAGTGGGCTTTGACCCTGCCTGGAATAGTTTTGCTGTGATGAATACAACAAAAGGTAATAGCGTTATACAACCATTTGTAAATAGTCTGTTTTGACATATTGTCCCCTCTTACTTTCACAAGAAATGAGCAATTTGTCCAAAGATCTGAAATATTTAGTTCTGGCAAGATAGTACCAGAGTTGTCTGTGGAAATGAAAGGCATGGAGTATCCTTTCTCCCTCATTTTTAGATTTAGGAAAGAAAATCGAGATGGATAATTTGACTTGGATACAACTTTAGGCATAACAGAAGGTTTTGTTCTCAAAGAAATATACGTGCAACTTAGACACATTTCTTGCAGAGGTCAGAGCAATAAACAGTTTTCCATCTTAACATTAACTGGGCTAGATTAGCTGGTTCAAATACAGTATTAGCTTGTCTAACACAAAATTAAAATTCCAATTTGAGGCCACTAGTTATCTTGTAGGCCTCTAAGCAAAACCCCCTTTAAAAACATTTTAACTTCAGAATTAACTGAAAGAGAAGGATCAATGGGCAGACATAAAGAAATGGCTGATGAAAGAACCCTGATGGAGAGTACGAAAGACCACAGGATGGTATCTTACACAAAATGATGTAAGACCCGAGAACAACTAGCCCTGAAAGGGTGATAGTTATGTTGTTGGCACCAACTAGAAAACCTTTGCCATTTGCTAATTAGTAGCAGGCTTTCTTGCCTCCACTAGTACCTGTTGCATACCCTCAATAAACAAGTGCCTAAGAGGAATTAAGACCTTATGATCCAGGCAGTCAGATGAAGTTGCTTGCAGCCGGGATACAAACACCTCTAGGATATTTTGTGAATAGACCTAGTCTGTGAGGAAACTTCTGGTAACTGTCGCTGGCCATTTCCAAAAGACGGGAGAACTACTGTTGCATAGGCCAGAAGGGAGTCCCCACAGTGATTTTGGGGGACTCCTCTTGACTCTTCAGAAGTACCCCGAATATCAGCAGAAAGGGTGGAAAAGAAAACAGGAACTTTCTGTCCAAGGAAAAGAAAAGGCATTTGTCTTCCAGGCCTTCCTGCATGTAGTCCTGGAGCAGCAGTACTGCACTTGAACTTTGTGAAGACTGGTAGAGAAGGGTGAAGGCTGCCAGCCTAGTCAAATAGAATTTGATACATAATTATATCATTTGTAAATATAAATGTAAAACTACAGGCTTGTTGTTTTAAATGTAAAGAAATGCGGTTACCAAAATGTGGCAACAGTGCTCTCTACTGACCCAGTAAAAGCATGTGGTGACCCTTTCAAGGGAACAGTGGTGCCGAATAGTCTAGATGAAGAAATTCATTCTATTGTTTTAACGAAGAGTTAAACTGCTAAACTTAAACATGCAAATAAATTTTTATTGGTCTGTTCCTGACCAGCAGCAAGATAACAAAAAGGAGATGTTAAGAATGTAAATGTAGTTAAGGTGTCAGCCTGGGAACTCCAGGAAGTGTAAAAAGATGATGGAATGTTTTATCAGAACTGGAGTTTCAATTTAAACAGTGAAAACTAGAGAATTTGATCTTGGACATCTAACCTACAGGACTGCCTGTTGCCTTAAGTAAGTTGTTTTAGAAGGGCGTTTTCTTGTAGTAATAGCTAGGAAATTAGAAGAAAGTTAGACTTAAGTGTTTTTCTGTTATGTCAGAACTGTACTACTGAATTATTTTAAGTTTCTGTGTGATCTCTGAACTCCTGAATAGCACTGTGGTGTAGTAGTATTATCTTGTGTTTTAATTATTTATTATTAAATATTTTAAAAACCTTTTACCTGTGGCTGGTTTATGTAGAGATAATTAAGCTCTAGAGTACATTGCATGCTTATAAGTGATCCTGTAATAAGCCCTTCCAAAGCCTTAGGATTGCTCGAGTTACACTACTATTGAATAATAATATTGCACAGTAATAATTGGACACCATTTTAAGGGCCTTTGAGTAGCTGATTAATATTAGCTGCTGGTGGCAGTAATTACTACCGTACAGTCTGGGTAAAGGGGCACAGCTGGAGAATCTGTGTCAGCCTTTCCCAGGAGTGTCTGTGAAGTTGTATAAATACTTATCTCAAAGTGTGTGTGTGTGTGTGTGTGTGTGTGTGTGCATCAGATACATGGGCAAGGACACGAAGCACTGGTTGGACAGAGAGGGTACTGGAGGTTTTAGCTTGCCAGCTAGGCTGAGATGTGGACCCTATAGCTGTGCCAGTGGGGAGTCTTATTGGGGACCTGGGGAGAAACCAGCCCCAGACGGACTGTGATCTCTGTGTGCACTTAAGGGAAATTGTACTTTACTGTGTGTATTTGTTATCCTTTCCTCTTATATGAGACACCCTCTCTGGTGTTAGTGGTGAAGATTGACGCTCCTTGATTGCTAGGCCATGGGCATCACATGTGGTGGCAGTGGTGGGATCCACTTCATATTTGTGGTGGTGTTGGATATCCACATCACATATTAGTTGGCAAATACTAACTGGCTTGTAGTGGTGTGGGTAGAGTGAATCCTGTAGCTTATGTACAGTGATCTTTGAAGGTGTTTTGTACTCTACACTAGCCATGCAGTGAATAGTTCAGATCACAATTGTTTTATCTCTTTTGTTAGCTTAGTTAGTCAGGGTGAGCAGGCAGCATGTCAGCAGAGGAGTATGGAAAGCTGACAAGGAGCCAGCTGGTGGAGATGTGCCAGGCTAGGGGACTGTTGCATGGAAAACTGAATAAGGTAGACGTGACTGCAGCCTTTGTTACAGCTGCATCAGAAAACAGCATCCAGGAGGACAATCAGACTGGCAGTGCAGATACAATATCCTCAGACAATGGACAGCTCAACCTTTCTGCGAAGGACAATCAGACTGCCAGTGGAGATACAATACCCTTTGAAAATGGACAGCTCAACCTTTCTGCAGTGGACTTAAAAAAAATCCAGCTGGAGCTAAAGAGACTCGAGTTGGAGGCCAGGCATTTGGAGATAGAGGCCGAGGATAAAGAGGGACAGAGGAGTCATGAGAGGGAAATGCTGACTCTTCGCCAGTGTCATGGAGGTAATGGGGAAGGGAGTCACTGGACCCCAGAAGCACAACAGGTCAGTAAATTTCTTCTGCAATTTAAAGAGGGGGATAATTTTGATAGTTTCATTCATATGTTTGAGAGGGTATGCAAACAGTATAGTGTTGACCAAAGGCTCTGGGTACAGTTCCTGACCCCCTTACTCCATGGTAAAGCTGTAAATGCATTGGCTAAAATGTTTGACATTGCATGTTTTGATTATATTGTTGTAAAAAGTCACTTGTTAAAATGTTTTAAGCTAACACCTGAAATGAATAGGAAAATGTTTTGTGAGCATAGATGCAAGGCAGGTGAAAGTGTGTGTTTGAATATGTTGCTGAACTGAGCACTTATTTTCATAGCTGGGTGAGTGGATGTCAGGTCACCACTTCTGAAGGACCGGCAGACCTTTTGGTGATGGAACAAGCCCTTAGCACTTTGCTTGAGGACATAAGGATCTGGCTAGCTGACAAGAGAACGTGTTACTTCAGATGAGATGGGGAAGAAGGGAGACCTATATCTGGCAAGCAGGGCAGTGCTGCACAGGAAGGGGACCCCCAGTACTGCTCATGGGTCTAAAGGAACCCATGGTGAGCAGCAGAGACTGCCAGAACAGAATCTGCCAGTAGCAGGGGAAGCCACTAGTCCAAGTACACATCCAGGAGCTAGGGTTAAATGTTTTGAATGCAACCAGTGGGGCCATGTGACATACAGGTGTCCACGGAGGTAAGATGAGGGAGCCAGTATGTGGGAAAGACAAAATGCCAATAGTAGGTTTTCTTGAGACAACAGGGGTACTAAACTACCATTCTGCAGATGTCCTGAGAGGGAATGGTTTGGATGAGGCAGTACCATGTACTTATGCAGTTACATGCAGTGAGGCTAGGAGACAGGCATGTGGGTCTGGTAGCCTGGGGGAGGCACAGCCAGACTGCATACTTGCAGGCAGGACTACTGAGGTGGGTACTTCAGGGAGGGAGCTACTCTGTAGTAGTGAGACTGAATGTGAGCCACAGCTGCTTGTGGGTACTGATGTTCCCTTGGACAGAGTGACGTAGAGGTGAATAGTAGTACCTAGGCCAACAGTGAGGCACCACTGTCAGAGGATGCCAGACTTCCTGTGGAAGGGGAGCTGGGAACGGTTACAAGGAGAGATCTGAGACAGGCTCAGCTCTCAGACCCTATATTGCAAGGCCTTAGGCAGGTAGCTAGGGAGGCACCTGATTCTCAAGGGAAGGGGGAATCTGTATACTGGGACAAAGGGTTACTGTACATTCAGTGGACCCCTGAGGAAGGGCTAGAATGTGAGAGAGTACAGCAGTTGGTAGTGCCTAGAGCCTACTGTCTGGCGCTTCTAGCCATAGCCCATGATATCCCTTTGCAGGTCATATGGGCATAAAACGTACAAAGAGGCGTATTATGCAATACTTCTGTTAGCCTGGAATTTCCAGAGATGTAAGAGGGTACTGCAGGACCTGTGAGCAGTGCCAAAATGTAGGCAAGGCAGGAGACAAGGTGAGAGCTCCTTTGATGCCTTTTGCCTGTGATTGAGGAGCCATTTCGGAGAATAGCTATGGATATTGTGGGTCTTCTGAGTACCCAAAATTTCACAGCGAAAAAGTATATCCTAGTGGTAGTGGATTATGCTACATGATACCCTGAGGCAGTGGCTTTGTCCTCCACTGAGGCAGAGAAGGTGGCAAATGCTTTGTTAGAGATTTTCAGCAGGGTGGGTTTCCCAAAAGAAATACAGTCTGACAGAGGTGCCGATTTCATGTCAGACCTGCTGGCTTGTCTGTGGAAGTCCTGTGGGGTGAAGCACATGAAGACCACCCACTACCATCCTCAGACTAATGGTCTTGTTGAGAGGTTAAACTCTACAATCAAGTCCATGCTACGGGCATCTGTAGATCAGTTTAAGAGGGAGTGGGACAAATATTTGCCCCATTCGTTATTTGCTTACAGAGAGGTTCCCAGGAATCCATGGGTTTTTTCACCCTTAGAGTTGCTGTATGGGCATAGGGTGAGGGGACCTCTAGATTTAATTTGAGATGAGTGGGAAGGTGAGTGCGAACCTCACAGGGAGTCTGTTGTGGCATACGTCCTAAACCTCAGGACAAGGCTCAGGGAACTCACGGGCTTGGCCCAGGAGAAGCTGGAAGAAGCCAAACAGAAAAAGGTGTGGTATAACAGGAATGCTCGAGCTAGAGAGTATGCTGTAGGACAGCAGGTAATGGTTCTCATTCATGTCAGACACAGGCTGCAAGCAGTTTGGGAGGGACCCTACAAGGTGGTAAGAAAGGTAAATTATGTTAACTATATGGTGGAACTGCTAGGCAGACAGCAGGGGCACAAATTATACCATGTTAACATGATGAAACCTTACCATGATAGGGAGGCCCTTGTGCTGAGCATTTGCAGTAGATTGCAGGAGGAGTCTGAGGGAGATCTGGGGACTGATCTCCTTAGTGAGGCTCGGGATGACACCTCAGTGGAAGGGGTAGTAATGTTCCAGCAGCTATCTCCTACCCAGGTTCGACAAATCTGAGCAGTGTTGCAGGAATTTGGGGACATGTTTACTGGAAAACCAGGGTGCACACACCTGGTGCAGCACCAGGTGGATACAGGACCCCAAAGGCCCATTAGGCAGGCCCATTATAGGGTGCTTAAGAGAGTCAGACTCCGAGGGAGGAGGTACAAGAGATGTTGGAACTAGGGGCCATTCAAGAGGCCCTGGGCCTCCCCAGTGGTGCTGGTGCCAAAGAAGGATGGCAGCACCAGGTTCTGTGTGGATTACAGGAAATTAAAGTCACACAGAGTCGGATGCTTACCCCATGCCTAGGACAGATGAGGCCCTAGAGCAGCTGGGTGGGGCTATGCATCTTACAACCATTGATCTTACCAAGGGTTACTGGCAGGTGCCCTTGACTCCCAGTGCTAGAGACAAGTCGACCTTTTTTGACTAAGTTTGGCTTGTATGAGTTCACAAATATGCCCTTTGGAATGAAGAATGCCCCATCGACTTTCCAGAGGCTGGTAGATCATATCTTAGTAGGAGCTGGAGGGTTTGCCCTTGCTTACCTAGACGATATTGCCATCTACAGCCATTCCCGGCCAGAGCACCTTCAGCATGTCATGGAGGTGCTGGGCAGACTACAGAGGGCAAGGTTGACCATTATGCCGAGCAAATGTCAGGTGGGTATGGCAGAGGTCTCCTACCTAGGACATACGAGTGGGGAGTGGTAAGATAAGGCCAGAACCTGCCAAGGTGGAAGGCATTCAGGCATGGCCTGCACCTGTTACCAAAACACAGGTGAGAGCATTCTTAGGGACAGCAGGGTACTAAAGAAAGTTCATCCCTAGTTTTAGTACCATAGCTGCTCCCCTCACAGACCTAACAAGGAAGAACAGGCCAGAAAAGGTAGTGTGGACCCCAGCATGTGAGCAGGCATTCCAGAAGCTTAAAGAAGCTTTGGGAGGACTCCCTGTGTTAGCCACTCCAGATTACAGCAAAGAATTTGTTGTGCAAGTGGGTGCTTTGAACCATGGAGTGGGGGCTGTACTTAGCCAGATTTCTTCAGAGGGGGAAGAGCACCCAGTGGTTTATCTCAGTTGTAGGCTCCAACCCAGGGAGGAATGCTATGCAGCTGTAGAAAAGTAATGTCTAGCCATAGTGTGGGCACTGCAGAAACTTCAGCCTTATCTGTATGGAAGAAAATTCACTGTAATGACAGATCACAACCCCCTAATATGGTTTAAACAGAGCCAGCCAGCAAAATGCCAAGTGGCTAAGACGGAGCCTGGGGTTGGAAGCATATGATATGTCAGTGCAGCACCGCAGTGGGAGCAGCAATGCCAATGCAGATGGGCTCTCAAGACAGGGAATGGGGTAGGTATACCTAGATAGACCTAACCCTCTCAAGCGGTGTTTCTCAAGGGTCACTTGGAAAACTATGATAGCAACAAAAAATAAAAAATAAGTAGTAAATCCAAATACAACGACCAAAGGAAAGATCCAACACTGATTTATTAGCAGTTTCCCTAGCGCCTCGGCTCACGCCTTCAAGGAGAATAACTTCAAAACCATTTCTCAGATATTTATATCATTCTTTAACAATCAATTAAATAATTAAACAATTAATCAATGATTCATAAAAAAAACTTCCCAATTGCAATCCGCATTTATACCACTAGGTGCCATTGTTCCATATTTCAGTATAAAAACAGTCTCTTTATATAAAAGTCTTTGTTTAATCACTTCTTCATTATTATCTACTGCTATATGTTCTAAAATAGTTGCTAACAAACCCTCTGGTTCACTATTGTGGTAATCTTTAAAGTGCATTGCTAATGGACTTTCTATTTTCTTATTCTTTATGTCTCTTATGTGTTCTTGAAGTCTAACTTTGAAAGCACGTTTACTTTCTCCTATATAAAATAGCCCACACGGACATTTTAATGCATATACCACAACTTCTGTATTACAAGAAAACTTTCCATTTGATTTAAAATATTTACCATTTATATATTCAAATGTTTGACTAACATATTTACAAGAAATACATTTCCCACATTGATAAGTTCCTAATAATTTCATCTCTATTTTTAAATTAATTTGTGGTCTACAATATCTAGCATGTACCAGCATGTCTTTAAGATTCCTGCCTCTTTTGTAGGAAAATATCACATTTTTAGGTAATATATCTAATAAATCTTTATATTTTAATAAGGAAGGCCAATACAATTGTATAGCCTGTTTCACTTGTTCTGCTGTTAAATCATACATTAAAACCATATATATTTTATCTGGTTTCTTTAAATTCTGTTTACAATGTAAATATTGTCTTCCTTCTTTATCTTTATTTGCTTTAGCTTTCTGTAAAGACAATTTTACTTCTTTTGCATCATAGCCTCTTTTGGTAAATAACTGGAAAGTTTTTTGAAGCTCTATCTCCACTTCTTTAGTGTTATTACACAATCTCATTACCCTGGTGAACTCACCATATGGTAGAGATTTCATGAGATGTGAAGGATGGTAACTATGTCCATCTAAGAAGTGTAAATCATTCTCAAATTTACGATATATCTTCGTGGCAATTCTGCCATTTTCTTTGCCTTCCAAAGTTAGATCCAAGAAATTCACTTTATCACCTAACTGAAAACCATCAAATTTCAACCCAAATTGATTTTTTTGCAAATTCTCCTTAAAATTATATACTTCCTGTCTTCCTCCCTTACATATAAAAATCAGATCATCAATGTAACGAAAATACTTTATTACATATTTTTTATAAAAACTCATCTGATATAAAAACTCCAATTCAAAAGAATTCATCAAAACATTTGCGTACATAGGGGCAAAACCTGCCCCCATTGCTGTTCCCTTTAACTGATGGAACAACTGACCATCAAAATAAAAATAATTATTTTTAAGACAAAATTCCATTAGCTCCATAATATAAAAAGACTGTGGACTATCTCCCAGCACTTTTCTCAAAGCTCTTAAACCATATTCATGTCTGATACTTGTGTACAAGCTTTTAACATCTGCTGTTAACCAATACATATCTTGTGTCCACATAATTGAAGATATTTTTTCTAAAAATTCAAAACTATCTCTAATATAAGATGTTTGTTTAATAACATAAGGGTATAAAAAACTACGAAGAAAATACCCATATTGTGTAAAAAATAGTTACATGCTGATACAATGGGGCGTCCTGGTGGGCAAGTAGCATTTTTGTGTACTTTTGGTAAGCAGTAAAATAAAGCTATCTCACAATTTGGCATCTTAAACTTCTTAGTAACATCTTCCCTTGTAAAATAACCTAACCGAAGTCCCTTTTGTAATATATCATCAAACTGTTTTACTGCCTTGTCATACATTTTAATATCACATTTACTATAAGTTTCACTATCATTTAAATGTTCTAAGCACATTTGGACATACTGAGTATAATGCATAAGCACCACTTTATTGCCCTTATCAGCAGGTTTTATTATTAATTCCCGATTATTAATTAAAGTTTGTAAAGCTTGCCATTCCAACTTGCTCAAGTTGTACACAATATTATGTTTATTTGCCTCAAAATTAGCATATATTGACTCTGTAGCAAAGTCAATCATAGCTGCAAAATTCTTTATGCCCTCATGTAAAAATGGTGGAACAAACTGACTTTTAACTTTTACTTTAGAAGTATCTAACTTACTATATGCATTGTTTTCAGTCATTTCATCCATATCAGATAAGCAAGAATGAAAGCTATCATCAGAGTCAACAGAGAAAAAAGAACATATTTCTTTACTATCTCCTTTAGAAGATAAACTATTATTCCTATTATGAAAAAACGATGTCAAGTGTAACTTGCGTATAAAACGATATATATCACTCTTCATAACATGTAATCGGGGTAAAACAGTAGGAATATATTTTAAACCTCGATTAAGCACTGAAAAAGTTACATCATCTAAACTTATACCGCATAAATTAACTATATAAGTAGTGTCCACATTGCATTTATATAAAGTCATATTAGTTTCTTCTTGTACGCTTGTACCTTTGCGCTACTATATATGAAGGAGCATACTGCCTCTGTCCGTTCTCGACTCCATCGTCGTTTTCCCTAAACCTCTCTCCTTCCCCAAAACCAGTTCGTTTATTTCCACGAAAGGACTGCTGAAATGGACCTGGATTTTGTGCTGCTGGAAGCGTAGGGAAATCCCCGCCTTCTCCTGGTTCGCTTTCCCATTCTGTAGAGACATCTGAATTCACATGGGAGCCTCCATTACGTTTTTGCCTCTCCTCATCCACAAAGCGCACGCCCTGACGTCGTTTCCTGTTGTTAATTGGTTTGGAGAAAGCAGAGTCTCCAGCGTAGTCCTTAATATCGCGATTCAGTTATTATTTTTTTATATTAAGCAAGTGTTTCTCAAGGGTCACTTGGAAAACTAGCTTGAGTTCTCCAAGGGGGAAGAGATGTGAAGACTGGTAGAGATGGGTGAAGGATGCCAGCCTAGTCAAATAGAATTTGATAGATAATTCTATCATTTGTAAATATAAATGTAAACTACAGGCTTGTTGTTTTAAATGTAAAGAAATACGGTTACAAAAATGTGGCAACAGTGCTCTCTACTGACCCAGTAAAAGCATGTGGTGACCCTTTCAAGGGAAAGTGGTGCCAAATAGTCTAGATGAAGAAATTCTTTCTGTTGTTTTAACCAAGAGTTAAATTGTTAGACTTAAACATGCAAATGTATTTTTATTGCTCTGTTCCTGACCAGATGCAATATAACAAAAGGGAGTAGTTAAGGTGTCAGCCTGGGAACTCCAGGAAGTGTAAAAAGATGATGTAATGTTTTATCAGAACTGGAGTTTCAATTTAAACAATGAGAACCAGAGATTATTAAGTATTTTGATCTTGGACATCTAGCCTACAGCACTGCCTGTTGTCTTAAGTAAGTTATCTTAGAAGTGTGTTTTCTTGTAGTAATAGCTAGGAAATTAGAAGAAAGTTAGACCAAGTGTTTTTCTATGTCAGAACTGTACTACTGAATTATTTTAAGTTTCTGTGTGATCTCTGAACTCGAGAATAGCACTGTGGTGTAGTAGTATTGTGTTGTGTTTTAATTATTTATTATTAAATATTTTAAAAACCTTTTACCTGTGGCTGGTTTATGTAGAGATAATTAAGCTCTACAGTACATTGCATGCTTATAAGTGGTCCTGTAATAAGCCCTTCCAAAGCCTCAAGACTGCTTAAGTTACACTACTATTGGATAATAACATTGCACAGTAATAATTGGACACCCTTTTAAGGGCCTTTGAGTAGCTGATTAATATTAGCTGCTGGTGGCAGTAATTACTACCATATAGTCTGGGTAAAGGGGCACAGCTGGAGAATGTGTGTCAGCCTTTCCCAGGAGTGTCTGTGAAGTTGTATAAATACTTGTGTGTGTGTGTGTGTGTGTGTGTGTGTCTGGTACTTGGGCAGGGACATGATGCACTGGTTGAACAGAGGGTACTGGAGGTTTTAGTTTGCCAGTAAGCTGAGATCTGGACCCTATAGCTGTGTCAGTGGGGAGCATTATTGGGGACCTGGGGAGCAAGGGAGCAACCAGCCCAGACTGACTGTGATCTCTGTGTGTACTTAAGGGGAAATTGTACTTTCCTGTGTGTATACGTACTTGGGGTCAATAGTTCAGAGTAACGGTGAGTGAGGAAGAGAGGTGAAGAAGAGAGTACAGGCAGGATGGAGTGGGTGGAGAAGAGTGTCAGGAGTGATTTGTGACAGACGACTACCTGTAAGAGTGATAGGGAAGGTCTACAAAAGGATAGTGAAACCAGCTATGTTATATGGGTTGGAGACAGTGGCATTGACAAAAAGGCAGGAGTTTGAGCTGGACGTGGCAGAATTAAAGATGTTAAGATTTGCACTGGGTGTGACGAGGGTGGACAGGATTAGGAATAAGTATATTAGAGGGTCAGCCCAGGATGGAAGGTTTGGAGACAAAGCCAGAGAGGCGCGAATACGTTGGTTTGGACATATGCTGAGGAAGGATGCTGAGTATATTGGGAAAAAGATGCTAAGGATGAAGCTACCAGGTAACAGGAAAAGAGGAAGGCCTAAGATAAGTTTTATGGATGTGGTGAGAGAGGGCATGCAGGTGGTTGGCGTGACAGAGCAAGATGCAGAGGACAGGAAGAAATGGAAACAGGTGATCTGCTGTGACGACCCCTAACGGGAACAGCCAAAAGAAGATGATGATGACTGTGTATATTTGTTATCCTTTACTCTTATATGAAATGCCCTCTCTGGTGTTAGTGGTGAGGATTGAGGCTCCTTGATTGCTGGGCCAGGGTGTGGCCATCACAAACTTGTTTTATACAAGGATAACTTCTATTCTGAGCACTTTAAATTATTTAATTGTGTGGCAAACATGGTCATGTCTCTGTTGGGTTTTAGTTCTGTTTGCCTCCAGATTGTCTTGCAGATGGGCAAATTAGCCAGAGACTTGGTTATCTGATTGTGTCAACCCCTCTCTTGGCCAGTAATCAAGGAGCCTGAATCCTAACCACTGACAATGGAGAAGGAAGGTCACTTGGAATATAAATGGATGCACAGTATTTTCAGATGCACCCCTCTGCACCAAGTACAATTGCCCTTAAGAGCACACAGGGAACACAGTCAGCCCGGGGTCTGGATTTCTTTATGTGTGTCTCCCTCCAGGGCCCCAATAACGCTCCCCATTAGCGTAGCTATAGGGTTAAGTCCTCAGCTGGGTCTCCAAGCCAAGTCCTGCAGCACCCTCTGTGAAACCAGTGTTTCATGTCCCCGCTCCAAGTAGCTGACACGCGCGCGCACACACACACCTGGCAAAGGATGGCACAGATTTACCCACTGTGCTCCCTTCTGCCCAGACTATAAGGTAGTTATCTCTGCCACCGTAAACAGCCACAATAAACAGATACCATATGCAGACTGTCTCAAAAAAATCCAGCTTTACTCCATCGCATATCGCCTACTCAGAGGTGATCTCTACCTAACATACACAGCTATGTCAAACCCAGAGCTGTTGGACATGCTCCACTTAAAGAAATCCCAATCCCTCCGAGCTACACGCTCTAGGGACCTAAACCTTGTGACCACAATAAAGAGAACATGCTGGAGGGATAGATTCCTGTCCCAGAGACTTCCCATACTCTGGAATAAACTACCTATATATATATATATATATATATATATATATATATATATATATATATATACACACATATATATATATATATCAAACAAAGCTCCTCATTAGCACTCTTCAAGAAAAATCTTGATGACTGGATGGGAAATAGGAAATTCACCCCGGGGATCACCTCTATGGCTCTGCTCGACAGTGGCACAGGAAAATAATTTTCGTGGGTGGCAAAAGCCAGGGTACGTTTTTGGCTGCGCTTGTATAGACCCCAGGGCCGATAGCCTAGTACCTATGAACCAGACACTCTGCCAGCCAGCAACTCTAAGGCACTTACAAAGGGTGGATATTCAATTATACTGTGCAATATTAATATTAATGCTAATACAGATAGTAGTAGTTGACCTCACACAGCAAGACTCTCAAGAGTGGCCCCACAGTGTCACCAAATAAAAGTACTCTCAAATGTTATTTTCTAAAAAGACTAGCCACAATAAAACTTTTAAATATATTTAATAATAAATAAAAAAGTGAAAATACTGACTGTATATTTGCAGCAAACCACAGAGTTCAAATCACAGGAAATATTGAAAACAACATTGATGGACAGATTCAGACAAATAAAAACAAATGTAAACTAAGTTTCATTATATTTCCTGACTGAATCTAGAAGCATTACTATTCCCTACTTAATTAACAGAGCAAGGTAGATGATATGGTAAATGGTCCATGTTGATGTCAGGCCCAAGAAAGAATGCTCAATACTGAGAGAATTCTCTCTCTAGTATTTCAAATTTCCAGGATGGCTGGCAGAATGACCTCATCTGGTCACCTGAGTATAGGTTTTCACACTATTCCCTTTTGAAGCTTGAGATAGAATGTTATTATAGATGTGATAAGATGCACATCTAAAATGTTGCTAATGTTTATGGCATTGACTGGGGCTTCTCCTCTCTTTAATGAGCTAACGAACAAAGGCTTCTTCCAGGAATGCCATTTCTGGTCCTATTCACAGCTATGAAATAAGCACTTCCATGACATAACAGGTGGTCCAATTAATTAGAAGTTATGTACTCACCATAACGTTCTATCTGAGTAGGTAGTTCATTTGTCTGCAACCTGTGGGTTACGGATCCGAGCCGGCAACTTGTTTCAAGCTAATGGATCCGAGCTCCTAGCTCCTCCCTTCACCCATAATTCCCTGCTAACCCTCCATGACCTCAGATCGAGTTTGCCCCTCAATATATATCCAACAAAGGATATCTAACAACTAGTAGATCCGAAGAAGGTCACGGGAAAGGAGGGGGGGGTGGTTGCAGACAAATGAACTACCTACTCAGATGGAATGCTATGGTGAGTACATAACTTCTAAATCTGAAGTAGGATGTTCATTTGTTAGCAACCTGTGGGACAGAGTCCCCAGCTACCTGCACCTTGGGTGGCCATCATGGAAGGATATTAAGAAGCACCGCAGAGCCAAAGGATGCTCTCCCTCTAGAAAGCAGGTCTAGCTTGTAGTGGTTGATAAAGGTATGAGATGAAGCCCAAGTGGCTGCAGAACAAATATCATCCAATGGGACTCTAGACTTGAAGGCCGCAGAAGTAGAAATGGAGCGGGTGGAATGAGCACAAACTCATTCTGGTGCGGGTCTACTCGAGGCTTGATAAGCCAGTAGGATACATTGGGAAATCCAGCGAGATAAAGATACTTTAGAGATAGCTTTCCCCAAGTTAAATTTGGCAAAGGAAACGAACAGCTGGTCAGATTGTCTATGGCCAGCTGTCCTATGAGTATAAAAACGAAGCTGCCTATGAACATCCAATGAGTGCAGTCCCTTATTTTGATATTTAGGGAAGAAAACCGGTAAATTTATGGATTGATGTATGTTGGTTTCTGATGCTATCTTGGGAAGAAAGGAGGGATTGATCCTGAGGTACACTCTATCTGGGTGAAATATCAGGTAAGGAGGCTTCACAGAAAGAGCCTGAAGCTCCGACACTCTTTTCGCTGAAGTAATGGCTACAAGGAATGCTGTTTTCCATGACAAGAATTTGAGATCTACTGAAGCAGCGGGTTCAAAGGGTGGAGCAGTCAAGGCTTGAAGAACTAATGTAAGATCCCAGGGGGGTACGGCTTCTTTTACAGGGGGTCTAAGTAAAAAGGTACCCTTGAGAAAGGTTTTACACAATTTGGGCGACATCAAGGGTCCTGTATCATGTCCCACATGGTAATGAGATATGGCTGCCAATTGCACTTTGACAGTTGAACTAGCGCCTTCCCGAAAGAGTTCAGTTAGGAAGTCTAATATGGATGGAAGAGGAGCTGTAAAGGGATCTAGATCGTGGTGCTCTGCCCAGATGGAAAAACATTTCCATTTACTGTGATACACTTTCCTGGTGGAGGGCTTATGCGCTGCCACGAGGATGGCTTTGACTGGTGAAGAGATACCAGGAGTCCTAACTAGGAGTGGAACTGGAGCAACCAAGCTGTCAGTTTCAGATTGTCCAGGTTTGGAGTTGGCAAGTCCAACGGATGGGAGATGAGATCCGGAATGGGATCTAGAATCCAAGGGTGATTCACAAGGTGAGACCACAGGTAAGGGAACCAAATTTGCCGAGGCCAGAATGGGGCAGAGAGAATCATCTTGCTCCCCAACCGCAAGGCTTTCTGTAAGAGTTGTATCATCATTGGCAGAGGAGGATAGGCATAGAGTAGACCGGGTGGCCAAGCATGCACCAGAGCGTCTCTTGGAGTTTCCCCTGGAGGGGGGATTAGAGCGAAGAAATCGTCGCATTTGGTGTTTGATGGAGATGCAAAAAGATCACAGCAGGGTTGCCCCCATGTTGCGAATATCTGCTTCGCTACTAGAGGATTGAGAGACCACTCGTACGGGGTAAGAAGGGTGCGGCTGAGCTTGTCCGCTAGGATGTTGGTCCTCCCCGGAATGTGCGTTGCAATCAGAAAGCGGTTGGTGGAGATCGCCCATTCCCACACTCTCATGGCTTCGCGGCATAGAGGGTAAGATCTAGTTCCTCCCTGTTTGTTGATATACCAGACCACCGACATGTTGTCCAACTGAATTGCAATCGTTCCTGCGGGGAGGAAGCTCTGAAGTGCTTGCAACGCCAACAGCACCGCTCTCATCTCCAGAACGGTGATATGCAGGGAGGTCTCTGTATCGTTCTACATGCCTAGGACTGTCCTGCCTGAATAATGCCCCCCCCCCACCCGAGGCGGGAAGCGTCCGTGGTCACCGTGGCGATAGGGGGAGAGATGCAGAAGGGATGGCCTGTATGGAAGTTCGATACTTGGAGCCACCATAGTAGCGCCCTCCTGCAAGCCTTGCTGATAGCAATGGGATGGTGGAGAGGAAGGGATAGGAAGGACCATTGCACTAACAGAGTCCATCGCAGTACTCGCATGTTCAAACGGGCGCATGGAAGGAGCATAATCACTGCCGCCATGAAGCCTAGTGCCCTCAGGACCAATTCCGCTGGTGAAGCCTCTGAATGAAGGCTAGCCCGCACATGAAGTTGTAGGTTCCGGATTCTCTCGGAAGTTAGGAAGGCTCGCAAATCTCTGGTGTCTATTCTGGCACCTATGAATTCTATGACCTGCGTCGGAGCCAGTAGAGATTTGCCGACATTGATAGTAATGCCTAGTTGTGGGGCTAGATGGAGAAAGAAGTCTCTGGCCGAGCAAAGTAGATGCCTTGTTGGTGCGGTCAGGAGCCAGTCGTCCAGGAACGGAAAGACCTGAATTCCCTGGAGTCTCAGGTTGGCCGCAATCACTGCTAACACCTTGGTGAACACCCTGGGGGCTGTGGTGAGGCCAAAGGGAAGGACCCTGAACTGGTAGAGACTGCCCCCCAGCCGGAAGCGAAGGAACCTCCTGGATCGTTTGTCCATTAAGATGTGGTAGTACGCATCCTTGAGGTCTATAGAGCACATCCAATCGTTTTCCCTCAAAAGGGGGAGGATAGATTGAAGAGTGACCATTCGGAATTTTTCCTTGGTTACTGACAGGTTCAAGCGGGAAAGGTCTAGGATGGGTCTCAAGTCCCCAGTCTTTTTTGGCACCAAAAAGAACCTGGAGTAGAATCCTAATCCGAGCTGGTCTTGGGGGATGGGCTGGATGGCTCTTTTTCTTAGCAGCTGCTGTATTTCTGCGGCTGCGGCCTCCCTCTGATCGGGTGGGTACATCGGGGAGGTTCTTGGATTGGGGGACATGAAGTATTGGTATTTTGTACCCTCTGGATATGATGCAAAGCACCCAGCGGTCTGTTGTGATGGACTCCCATGCCGCTAGGTGTTCTGAAAAATGCCCCCCGACTGCCTCCAGAGTGGAGCAGTCGGGCAACCCCTCAGGGCTGCTGCGCGGGCCACTCAGAGAAAGGTTCTCTGGACCCAAAGTTTCTCGGCGCCCCTCTGCCCCTGGGGCGACGTCCTCCCTGTCCACCTCTGCCACGGTAGGACTGGTTGTCTGGAGCTGGTTGGGAATGTTGTGATTTCCGGAACCACATCTTCTTCTGACCCTTTTGGTTCCTCGAAAAGGACCGCTGGGAAGCAGAGAAGCAGACTCCGACGGCAGACAACGTCTTCCCATCCTTCTCGCTCTGGACAAGTGTCTCGCAAACTGTTTTGCCAAATAGGGCAGAACCATCAGAAGGGGCGTTCGCGAAGGACGCTTTAAAGGGCTCCGTAAAGTCGCAATGACGGAGCCAGGCCTGATGTCTCATGACTAGGCCTGCTCCGCTGGCCCTAGCGGCTCCCTCTGTGGCATGGGACAACAGCCGCATAGAGGTGTTTGAAATCGATCTCAGAGTGGCCATTCGGGTGGAGTACAATTGTTTGTCCTCCTCCGACATGGACTCAGGGGGGGATGCAGCGTATTCTTTGATAAGATCCCGCTGCATCCTAATGACATGTGCCATATAGTTCAGAGACCTTACCGAGAAGGTCGCTGAACTAAAGACTCGCTTCCCTAAGCGATCCATCAAACGGGACTCTCTGCTTGGTGGATGGATTGAGGGACTCTCCTGAGCCAATTCCCTCTTTGTAGCTGCCGCCGACAACATGGCATCTACGGGGGGCCCCTTACTCCAATGTGATCGGTCTGAGGGGGGGGCTAAGAATCCTATCCGGGCACTTCGGTATTGGCTCAATGGTGTCTGGATCCTTCCACGCCCTGGTGGTAATGAGGTCCACCAGGGGGTCGGCTGGAGGGGGAAACCCAAGAGGTAGACAGGCCTGCCTCGAATGTCTCCAGAAACACGGACTCGTCAGAGGAAGACTTGGGGGCAGACCACCCACCTCTGATTTTCAGCATCTCCATGATGTCTCCAAAGGAGACATCCTCAGGGGGCGATCTTGGGGAGCCTTCCCCTTCCTCCAAGTCCGTGTCCTCGGTTAAGGACTCAGGGGAGTCCACGTGCTTCCTTTTGCACTTATGCTTGCAGGGAGCTTCCTCAGGGGGACTGTCCGAGGAGGGCTTGCCAGCAACATCTTGTTCCAATGGAACTATCTGTGACATCGAAGCAGGCTGTCCCTTTGGCCGGGTGATGGAAGCCTGGCCCAGCAGAGAGGGAGTGCAGGGGGGAGTCGATGCAAGGACCGGGGGTCCGGATGCTCTCAACAGAGCCCTCTTCACAACATTGAAGGCCGAGGGAGAGTCACTCTCCAATGGATCCGGAAGTCGGCTCTCACTCGGATCCGATGAAGGGATCGGCGCCGAGACCATCGGATCCGAGGGACCAGTGTGCTCCGACCTGGACTGAGCCGAAGGCACACTGAATCCCCCGGATCCGAAGCTCGGACCACGGCTCCGAGAGGTCGGATCCGACAGGCTCGAGGGCAGGGTCGGATCCAAATTACCAAGTATTGTCGGCGCCGACCCACCCCCGGCTCCAAGGCTGCTCGGCTCCGAATGCTCAGAACCCGGGTAGCAGGTCGGAGAAGGAGCAATTGGGTGGAAAAAAGGTGTCGAGCTCCCCCCTGAGGGGGGGGGGGGCAAGAGCACTCCCATCTGCAGCTGGGCCTGGATGAATCTTCGCATCATCCGGTCCAAGTCTGCATCGGATAAACTGAAGGTAGATCTCGAGGAGGCCACCGAGGCAGGCCTGGAATGCCGCCTTGATGACCTCGATGGAGATCGGGTCTCCTCCTCGGGCCCCGGCGAGAAACAAGGGGATCGGAGCCGAGGAGGAGGAGACCTAGAAGCAGTGGAGGGAGAATCCCGCTTAGCTGGCGGGGCCGAAACGGAGGTCTCGGCCTGCCGCTTGTGGTGCTTCTCCCTCCTGGCCTCCCTGTCCTCCGACACTTTAGCGGGAGTTTGAGTCCCGGATGGAGGCAGGGGGGCAGGAGTGGCAGCGACCACAGGCTGTGGTGGAGCCACGGGAGCAGCAGAGGTAGCGGAGGCTGAAGCCGAATCCGGGGGTAAAAGTCCCGCCAGGACCAGCTTCGACCTCCGCTCTTTCAGTGCCCTGGGGCTGAACGCTGCACATATGGTACAGCCCGAGGTGAGGTGTTCAACCCCAAGGCACTGAACGCACCGAGTGTGGCCATCAGCTGGGGAGAGCTTATGGCCACACTCGGTACATTTAGAAAATATGGCTTTTGGGGCCTCAGCCATTCCTTTTTTTTTTTTTTTTTTATTAAAGAAAAAGAAAGCAGCTACACACACACACAGGCCCCAAAAGAAACGCAACACACACTCACACACTAGCGACCAGCGAAGGGAGGGTAACTAATTTAAAAAAAAAGGAACCCAACACTGACACACTTTAAAAGGATTAATTTTAACTAAAAAAGAAATTCCTGACAAGAAGTACTTAGAAAAAGTAACTTTTCTTCACTTATCTGACGAGCTCAACAAGGATCCAGCCATCCACAAGCGCGGCAAACTAGATCTGAGGTCATGGAGGGTTAGCAGGGGATTATGGGTGAAGGGAGGAGCTAGGAGCTCGGATCCATTAGCTTGAAACAAGTTGCCGGCTCGGATCCGTAACCCACAGGCTGCTGACAAATGAACATCCTACTTCAGATCAGTAGTTTCCTTATAGTAAGAAGTAAGCTAGCTGTTTAACCCCTTCTCTTCCAGTGTCCTTTGCTAACTTGTATACATACAATCTCACATGCATATTCCTTCGCTGCCCAGCAGGACCCATAACACTAGCAACTTTACACATTTTGACTTTCAAATGCCATACAGTTCTAATACATTTGTAACACAAGCATCTTGTATAAATCAGTTTGATATTCAAAGGACACATCAATCTTTACAGAACTCTAGCTGGCTATGCTGATATGAGCCCATATCACATATCTCTCCCTTTCGAAGACTCCAGCTAGTTTTTCAAGTGACCCTTGAGAAACATGGCTTAAGTGAAATAAGCCTATCTGAGAACGTTACGCCATTCCCTGTCTTGACAGCCCATCTCCACTGGCACTGTTGAACCTACTATGGGGTTGTAGTGTCATGTCATATGCCTGCAATTCTCAGCTCCACCTTAATAACTTGGCATTCTATTGGCTGGCTCCCTATAGTCACAGATCCCCTCAGACTCATCCTGCCTCCTACTGCAAATACTTAGGATCTGGGCATCCCTATCATGGAGGAGGTTTCATTATGTTAACCTGGTACGTGTGCCTCTGCCTCCTGCCTAGCAGTTCTACCATATAGTTAACATCACTGACCTTCCTTACCACCTTGAAAGGTCCCTAACCAAGCTGCCTGCAGCTTATTGTGTCTGACAGGAATGAGAAACATAACCTGCTGTCCCACAGCATACTCCCTGGCTTGAGCATTCCTGTCATACTAGAACTTTTCCTGCTGTTGGGTCTCTGCCAGGTTCTCCTAGACCAAGCCCATGAGCTCCTTGAGCCTTGTCCTGAGGTTTAGGATATATGCTACAACAGACTCCTTGTGGGATTCACATTCACCCTCCCACTCATCATGAATCAAAGCTAAAAGTCCCCTCACCTTATGCCCATACAGCAACTGAAAGGGTGAAACACCTGTGGATTTCTGGGGTACCTCTGTGTATACAAACAATAGATGATGTAAATATTTGTCCCAATCTCTCAAACTGGCATGCAAATGCCCAGAGCATGGTCTTTAGTTTAGAGCTTAACCTCTCCACAAGACCATTAGTCTGGGGATGGTCTTTACCCCACAGCGCTCCCACATACAAGCCAGCAGGTCTGACATGCACTTGACACCTCTGTCTGTATTTCTTTTGGGGAAACATACCCTGCTGAAAATCTTTAGCAAAGCATTTTCCACCTTTTCTGCTTCAATGGGGGACAGAGCCACTGCCTCAGGGTATCTAGTAGCATAATCTACTACCAGTAGGATATACTTCTTCCCTGTGGAACTTGGGGTAATCAAAGGCCCCATAATATGCAAGCTAACCTCTGAAACAGCTCCTCAATCACAGGCAAAGGCAACAAAGGAGCTTTGACCATGTCTCCTGCCTTGCCTACTTTTTGGCATTACTCACAGGTCCTGCAGTACTCTCTTACATCCATGGCATCCCAGGCCAGTAAATGTTCTGTATAATAAGTCTCTTTATATGCTTTATGCCCATATGACCTGTAAAGGGAATGTCATGGGCTATGGCTAGAAGTCACTCCAATGTATCATAAAACATTTTTTTATTGTGCAAAGCTTTCAGGCAACATATACCCTTCCTCAGTGCTAGCAACATTCTGAAAAAAAAAAACAATTTAAATAACACCTGTATAACACACAAAGCCAATTAAAATCAATCAATTACAACAAAAACACTTAGAGAAATGGTAGATATAATTTCAAAATTGCTTGCTTTAATTTGAGTATAGGCTTAATTGAAACAGTTTGATTCAAACTGGGTGGTCGATCAGCTTGCAGCTGTAAAATCCACCTATACTCCTTAGGTTCCAACTTATTATTCACATCACCCCTTCTAATAGATTTATTAATATCTATCATTCTAAATTTAAAACAATGTGAAGTCAGTTTCAGAAGCTTGCTTAGCTAAGGAATTATTCATTAACCCCCCCTCCTAACATCAGAACTGTGCTCAGTATTTCTTTCTTCCAAATGTCATACTGATTTTTCCAACATAACTCTGACATTTTTTACAAGTTGCAAGGTACACAATATAACTAGTGTCACAAGTACTAAAACATCTGAAAGAATAAATCTGATTAGTTAGGGTGTGTGTAAAATTAATATCCCTTTCAATAAAATCACAACAATTATTTAGACATTAATAAATCTATTAGAAAGGGTGGCTGTGTGTGTTACACAAGCATTATTTAAACTGTTTTTTTTAGACTGTAGATAGTACTGAGGAAGGGAATATATTACCTGAAAGCTTTGCACATTAAAATACATTTTACGATACATTGGAGTTACTTTTTTATTTGTTTTTAGTTGATTTGTTTTGCTAGTCATGCTTCACTTTGACTTTGGCTTTGTTTTAATTGTTAGCCATGGCTAGAAGTGCCAGACAGTAAGCTCTGTGCACTACCAACTGCTGTATTACCTCACCTAGCCCTCCCTACGGGGGCCACTTTCCAATACAGCAACCCTTTGTTCCAGTATACAAACTCCTTTTCCTTGAGAACCGGACACCTCCCTAGCTACCTCCCTCAAGCCTTGTAATGGAAGGTCTGAGAGTTGAGCCTGGCTCAGCTCTCTCTGTGACTCTTCCCAGCTCCCCTTCCACAGGAAGTTTGCTATCTTCTGACAATGGTGCCTCACTGTCAAGCCTGGGTACTACCATTCACCTCTGCCCTTGCAGTCACCCTGCCCAAGGGAACATTAGTACCTACCAGCAGCTGTGGCTCATCTTCAGGCTCACTGCTACAAGGCAGCTCCCTCCCTGAACTAGCCACATCACCAGTCCTGGCTTCAGGGATGTAGTCTGCCTCGGTCTCCGCTACCAGAACCACATGCCTGTCTCCAAGACTGACTGCATGTCATTGCATTACCAAAATCTTTCCCTATCAAGACATCTGCAGGGACATCCTCAAACACACCTACTTACCTGCTTCCGTTTCCCCCTTCCAAGTCAAGGTGAACCCTGTCCAAGGGCATCTGAAATGGGATCCCTCCTAAAGCTCTGACTGAAGTGGACTACCCACCTGCTCTTTAACCACTGCAGGCTTCACAATGATTATATCAGAGGCTATCGCTCTCTTGGCAGTGGCCCATTTTCCATCCACCAAGATAGGATACAAACTCTGGTGGTAGTTTGGCATCCCTGTTGTCTTCAGACAACTTACCACAGGCATTCTGTTAATCCCACTTGCTGCCACCCCCACCTTTTTTTCTCCACCTGGCCTCCGTGGACATCTATATGCTACATGTTCCCACACTGGTTACATTTAAAATATTTAACCCCTGATCCTGGTCATATACCTGAACTAGTGGCTTCTCCTATTATTGGCGGACTCTGTTGGGGCAGTTTAAGCTGCCCACCATGGGTTCCCTTATATCCATGTGCAGCACTGGGTATTTCTTTCCTGTGCTGTTATGTCCTGCTTGCCAAGTACAAATCCCCTTTTTTCCCCAGCTCATCTGAAGAGTTGCATTCCCTGTCTGCCACCTGGATTCCCATGTCCTCAGGCAAAGTGCTAAGGGATTGTTCCCTCACCAAACGGTCTGCCAGCCCTTGAAAAGTGGTGATCTGACATCCACTCACCCACCTATGAAAATGAGTGCTTATTTCAGCAATATAATAATTTACACTTTCATCTGCATTGCATCTATGTTCACAAAACTTTTTTTCTGTAAGCTTCAAGTATTACCTTAAAACAGTTCAATAAACATTTTTAACTGCATCATAATTTAAGAAATCCATATCAGATGATTTAGAAACAATAGTTACCTTTAACATGGAGTGAGGAACTGTACCCAGATCCCTCGGTCAGCATTATACTGTTTGCATATTCTTCAAATATATGAATAAAACTATCACAATTATCACCTTCTTGGTACTGGGGAAGAAGTTTACTGACCTGTATTGCTTCTGGGGTATGTTTAATCCTTTCCCCATAACCTCCATGACCCTGTCGAAGAATCAGCATTTCCTTTTCATGTTGCCTCTGCCTCTCATTTTCTTCAGCCTCCAAATGTCTTGGTTTTTCTTCAGCCTCCAATGCCGCATTCACTCTGCTAATTTTAATTCCAACCATTTGGCCTCTGGTTCAAGTCTCTACCTCCAGACAGGCTTTTAAGTCTTTTTAGAAAAAGGTGAGCTGTACATCCCCAATGTCAGACTAGTTGTTTTCCTGGTTGCTGGTCTGTGCTGCAGCTATAATTTAAGGACGCAATCATTTCCCCTTTAATCAGGCTGGCATGCACCAGTCCTTTGGCTTTGTACATCTCAGCTAACTGGTGCCTTGTCAGCTTGCCATAATCCTCTGCTGACATCCTTGTCTGCTTTCCCCGACTAAACCAAACTAAAAAAAATAAATAAAGCTATTCTGATATGAAACTCTGAATGTCTACTTTGTGGCTGCTTGAGAGAATACCTTTAGTGACAACTGCTTACAGGCTATAGAAGCTGAAATAATAACCACACCACTGCTCACCAATATGCGACTTCCCCAGACTGGTCAGTAATCAACGAGCCTGAATCCTCACCACTGATACTGAAGAGAGACGTTCATGTGGAATACAAATGGATACACACAGTATTTTCAGATGCAGCTTTCTGCACCAAGTACAATTTCCCTTAAGAGCTTTCAGGGAACAGTCAAGTCCAGGGTATGGATTTCTTTAAATCCGTCTCCCTCCAGGGCCCGAATATAAGGCTCCCCACACTAGCACAGCTATAGAGTTAAGTCTCCAGCTGAGTGTCCAAATCAAGTCCTCCAGCACCCTCTTTATGAAGGTAGTGCTTTGAGTTTTTGCTGCATGTAGCTGATACACACACACACTCTTGGGATTTGATTTACACACACACACACACACACACACACACACACACACACACACACACACACACACACACACACACACACAAACTCTGCCACCAGACCCCCCCCCAGCAAGCTACTCTAAGATCCTTACAAAGGGCATCCAATTATACTGTGCAATATTAATACTAATACAAATGGTAGTAGTTGACCTCACAGCAAGACTCTCAGGAGTGGCACCACAGTGTCACAAAATAAATATACGGACTCTCAAATGTTAATTTTCTAAAAGGACCAGCCAAAATAAAACAGTTTTAAATATATTTAATAATAAATAATAATACAAGAACATGAAAATACTGAAAATATATATTTGCAGCAAACCATAGAGTTCAATTCATAGGAAATAGTAAAAACAACATTGATGGACAGACTCGGACAAATAAAGAAAAATTTTCTAAAGCTTCACTATATTTTTCTGAATGAATCTAGGAGAATTACTATTCCTACTTTAACAGAGCAAGGCAGATGATGTGGTGAATGGTCCTTCTTGTTGTCAGGCCCAAGACAGAATAGTCTATACTGAGATAGTTCTCTTTGTAATATCTAAAATTTCCAAACTGGCCGGCAGAATGACCTCATCTGGCCACCTGACTTGAAGTTCTAACACTATTCCTCTTTGAAGCTTGAGACAGGATGTTAGCATAGATGTGATAAGATGCATATGGAAAATTTTGCTAATGTTTATGGCAGTGCTTGGGGCTTCCCCTCTTTTTACTGAGCTAATGAACGAAGGATTCTTCCAGACATGCCATCTCCAGTCCTGCTTAGAGCTTTGAGATAAGCACTTCCATGGCCCAACAGGTGGTCCAATATAAGTACAGTTGTGTACACTTACATAAATGTAGATGTTCGAGTGTATTCATAGGTTCATAGACTAGTACTAAGCTAACTGCCCTTGCGAGCTATTTTAAGCCTAGCCAGTTATCCTTTCTGAGACTCAAACCTGGCACCTTGTGTTTGTAAGACAAACACTTTAACCATTAGGCCACCCTCCCAACCCTTCACTGTTCACTGTTACAGTCATCACATTTGGATTATCTGCCTGCAGGTGGCTCTCAGCTGGCCTGAATACCAGAGTCTTCGGATTTCTGCATCGGATGCCATCTCTTCTTCCATGATGTCAGGTCATCAGGGGTATAAAACATGCAGCCGACGCCATTACATCAATTTTTCTTGCCCCAGATGTCAGGTGCCCCCACGATAGGAAGCAATTATATGGTATGGTACACCCCCATCAAAAAGCAAATACACCAGGAAAAATAAACCTACCAAACAAGAAGGAAAGGTAGAGCCAAGAGAAATCAGGGGACTGGAGGGAGGGTAACCAGGACTACAACAGTGAATACACTTGAAAATCTACATTTATGGTAAGTGTACACAACTGTACTATGTTCTTCATGTTTCTCTGTTGCAGTCCTCACATTTGGGTTGATTCTCAAAGCTAAGGAAGGGAGGAGGAAGTTAAAGAGCATTAGGACCAGCTATTAAGCCCTGTAAGACCGTAGTGGCAAATCCAGCTCTGGATTTAGAAAAAATAGGCATGTGGTAATGCTTGGTGAAGCTATGTACAGAGCTCCAGGTAGCAGCTTCTAGGATGTCCCTGGTAGGGACTCCTCTGAGAAAAGCTGCAGAGGCAGATGCAGCCCTGGTGGAATGAGATCTTATCCCCTGTGGGGTAGGTTTTCCATGGTGCTTGTAGCAGAAATGAATGCAATGTGCTATCCCATCTGGAAATGGTTTGCTTTGAAATGGCCTTCCTTTCTGCCCCTGCAGCAAAGCCAGCTAGCAGCTGTTCAGAATTTTTGAGAGGCTTAGTCCTGTCCAAATAAAATCTAAGTTATCTGTGCACGTCCAGAGAGTGCAGTATTCATTCCCATTTGTTTTGTGGATTAGGGAAAAAGTACCAAATGAATGGACTGATTTAAAGCCACACTAGACACCACCTTGGGCATAAAGGAAGGATTAGTTCTGAGGGGAAACCCTGTCTGCATGGAAGATAATGAAGGGTTCCACTGCCATGAGGGCCTGTAATTCAGACACTCTTCTTGCTGAAGTGATGGCTAGAAGAAAGGCTGTTTTCCAAGAAAGGAATTTCAACTCTGCTGTTGCAGCTGGCTCAAGGGGGGCGGGGGGGGGAGTGAGCTTTTTAATACAAAATTAAGGTCCCAGGCTGGAATGGGAGCTCTCCTGGGGGGGGGGGTCTTAAATTTTTGGCCCCTCTCAGGAATTGTTTTAGCAAGGGGTGAGAGAAGAGGGATGGCTCAGTATTATAATGTGCTGAAATGGCACAGGCATGAATTTTAATTGATGAGAAGGATAGGCCCTTGTGGAGCATTTCTGTTAAGTACTGTAGAATATGAGGTAAGCTGGGCACCATTGTGCCCATCCCCCGAACCTGGCTTCAGGAACAGTATCTTTTCCACTTTTCAGCATAGGATTTTCTAGTATTAGGCCTCTTTGCCTCCAGGATGACATCCAGCACCTGCTTACTGAGTTGATGCTAGAGGAGCACTCAAGGAATTAGCCAGGCTGCAAGGTTCAGGGTTTGAAGCTGAGGGTGCAGAATCTGGCACACCTGTTGGGACAGCAGGGAAGGGGTCATGGTTGCAGCAGTGTCATACTGCGCAAGAGGGGGTACCCAGTGCTGGCTTGGCCAGTCTGGTGCAATCAGTATTGTCCTTGGCTTGTCCTGTTTGATCTTTAGTAAAACCATTGAGAGGAGAGGCAGAGGGGGAAAGGCATAAACTGAGAGAATTTTCCCGGTAAAGGACAAGGCATCCACTTTCCAAGCTTGGCTGTGGAGATTTCTTGTGCAGAATTTGTTCAATTGGTAGTTCTGAGGGGAGGCAAACAGAGCTATCTTTGGAGTCCCCCATTTGTTCCTCATGAGGCTGAATATTTTTGGTTCTAGTTTCCATTCGTGTGGGCCCATGAGATTTCTGCTTAAGGTTGTCTGCCAGTGAATTTAGTTTGCCTGGCCAGAATTGAGCTTGTAGATGTACTTGGTAGCTCAAGGCTGTGTTTCACAGAGCCATGGCTAGTCTGCACAGAGGGTACAAGTGGGTTCCCCCCTACTTGTTTATGTACTACACAACTGAGGTGTTGCCTGTCTTTACCAATAGTTGTCCTGGAAGAATACGGTCTTTGAAGGCTGTCAGAACCTTCAGTACAGCTAACATTTCTTTTTGATTGATATGCAGGTGCATCAGTCTCGGATTCCATTTGCCTTGAATGCACTGCCCTGCCATGTGAGCCCCCCATTCATAGTCTGATGAGTCTGTTAGGGTTTGGGTGGCAGGGGGTAGAGTGAAAGGAAGTCCCTTGTTGTGGTAGCAGGCCTCTGCCCACCAAAGGAACTCTGTCTTCATACAAGGAATGATAGAAATCATTGTTTTAAGGTCCTGAGAATGTTGACACCGTAGGCTTTTTAGATACCATTGGAGTTTCCTCATATGCAGCCTTGCATATGGAATTAGAATGCAATAGGCCATGAACCCCACGGTTTGCAGTATTTTCCTTGCAGATAACTGGGGTTTTGTGGCCAGTAGTTTGAAGTAGGTTGTCAAACCTGTTTCTCCTGAGTGAGGAATGCCATCTTGGAAGTTGTGTTCAAGCTTGCTCCCAGGAATACAATCTGCTGGCAGGGTACTAGGTGAGATTTATTTTCGTTGATGGTGTACCCCAGTGAGGTTAGAAGTTTCTTTACGAATGCCAGGTGTTGTAATAGAAAGTCCTGGTTTTCTGCCTGAATCAGACAATCGTCCAAGTATGGGTAAATTTGAATACTTTTCTGCCTGCAAAATGCAATGGCTGGAGCTAGACACTTTGTGAATACCCTGGGTGCAGTAGATAAGCCAAAGGGAAGTGCAGAGAACTGATCCTGCATACAGCCCGCCCTGAAGCGTAGGTATTTCCTGCAAGATTTGCAAGAAGGGTTGGGAGGGTGGCCTAATGGTTAAGGTGTTTGCCTTACAAACACAAGTTTTGAGTCTCATAAGGAGTAATTGGCTAGGCTTAAAATGGCTCGCAAGGGCAGTTAGCCTAGTACTAATCTATGAATCTATGAACCTAAGATTCCCTTATTGGGATGTGCAGGTAAGCTTCCTTTAGGTCTAGGGTTGCCAGCCAGGCATCCTTGGCTAACATAGGAAGAAGCTGTTGAAGAGTTAGCATTTTGAATTTTGGAATCACCGGAAAGGTGTTGAGAATAGACAGGTCCAGGATAGGATGCCAGGAGTTGTCTTTTCTGGTTACCAGAAAAAGTCTTGAATAAAAACCTTGTCCCCTATGTTCTGCTGGGACAGGTTGAATAGCCCTGATACTGAGAAGAGAGAGAACTTGCTGTTGGGCCTCCGCCCATTGACTTGGGGGTAGGTCTGGTCAACCATTTGGGGTTGGTAGTGTGTGAAAATGGAATCTGTATCCTTGGGAGACTATGTTCAAAACCCATTTGTCCTGGGTAATGAGTTCCCAGTTTTTTGCATGCAGGGGGAGCTTTCCTCCTAATGGAGCAGGTAGTTGAGCAGGGCTTGGAAGGGTTAAGGTTAAGTCATTGTGCCATTTTTCTTTTTCTGTAGGGGGGTGGCTTACTACTCCCTGCTTTAGAAGTGGGAGCCCCCCACTGCTTAGGTCTGTGCATAGCCTGAGACTGTAGCCTAGGTGGTCTGCTGTTCCTGGGTTTGGGCTGAGAAAGCCTGGAAGGGACCGGAAAGGACCAGTTCTAAGAAGGCCAATGCATACTGAATCTGGGAGGCTGTACTTGTAGGAAATCTTTAACAGTTTGCATAGATTTAGCTTTTTCCTCCATCCTTTTGAGGACTAATTCTGCTTTGTTGCCAAAAAGGCGGTCTTGGTTTAAGGAAGCATCCAGTAATTTAGCTTTAACATGATCTGGCAGGTTTTGTTCCTTAAGCCAAGCATGCCTTCTAAGTACAGACCCAGTGACAGCAGCCCTGCAAGATGCTTCTAAAGCGTCAAAACCACATTGCAAAGTATGTTTACCAACTTGTTCGGCAGAATGCATTAAATCTTGCAAATCTTTGTGTTCAGCACAGTCAGGAATCGACATAATTATCTGTTTAAGTAGTCCCATAATATGCTGCTGGTACTTTAACATATGAAACTGGCAATTTAAAGCCCTAATGGCCAAAGTAGCAGAAGTGTATACCTTCTTACCCAATCTGTCTAAGGCTCTAGAATCTTTATCAGAATGGGTAGGATTTTTGGCAGTAGTAGCCTTAATGCCTTGGGAAATGGTCTCTGGATCCGCAGAAGGATTCTTGAAAAGGAACTTGTGAGTGTCAGATACTCTGTAGTACCTGTCAGGTTTTCTGGGAGCTGAAGGTAAAGTGTCTGGGGTAAGGCTAGATTCCAAGAAAGCACCATCTATAATGTCCAGAACAGGAGGGATAGCTAAAGGCCTGTGTTGAGGCAGGAGTAAGAATTCCCTAAGTCACTTTTTGGACTCATTTCCCAGCGGAAATGCTCCCTAAGAGTATGCAAGGTTTCACCGAAAGAAAGATCTTCTGGAGGGGAGGCAGAGGGGATGGAATCCTCTGCATCAGAATCCTCATAAGTAGATAAGGGCAAATCCGGGTAATCAGAAGGAGCAGAAAAATCAGATTCCTGATCAGAAGAATCAGAAAGAAATTCAGTTCTATGTCTCTTAGAGGGGGAAGGATGGCTTCCCCTAATTAAGGTAATAAGGTCTTCAGCCATTCTAAGCATTATTTTTTGATGCCTATGGGCCTGAACATGCGGTTTGGTCGTCGGTTTTCTAGGCTTAGTGCGAGGCTTTGGCCTGGATGAAACTGATGGCGTCTTTAATATGAATGTCTGTAGGCCTGAATACACCCTCAGAAGCCGGTGCCTACACAGCAGCTCCGGACCCATCCAAGATAGAGACATCCACAGGTTCCACAGTCGAAGAAGCATCTTGCGGCATACCGGACTCCGAATGGGTCTCAGTAGAGGCCTGCAAATCTGAAGTAGCAGGCATCAGGGGCTGCGAAAGAGTCTCACTGAGTACCGTCAGAATGACGACTAGCTTAACGGAAGCGTCACTGGCAGTTTTGGACCTATGCGGTCTGTCTCTGTCTTTATCCTTACATTTTTGCGGAAGATTGGTAGTCGGACGACTTAACAAAGGCATTTCGGCGTACACAGATAGAGTATGAAAGTAATTCACTGCAAAAATAGCCCGACGAAGAATAGTTCGGGTGTTGAACAAGGCACAAAACCAAAAGTGAGGGACATCGTGGTCTGGGCCTAAACAAGGGATGCAGTACAAATGAAAATCTCTATGAGGTATTTGCTTTCCACTGGTAAGACAGTTGTTAACTTTTACTGACATCGGTTAGAGCAAGAAAAAGGATCCCTAATGAGGTACTTATCTTTTTTGAAGACTTCAGGTCTGAAACTCGAAAATGAAAATTTCAGGATACGGCCGACCGACACTTGCGAACTGCTTCTGCTTCGAGCACCATACTGCAAGAAAGACTGATGTAATGGCATCAGCTGCATGTTTTATACCCCTGACATCCTGAGGTCATGGAAGAAGAGACAGCATCAGACGCAGAAATCTGAAGACTGGTATTCAGGCCAGCTGAGGGCTACCTGCAGGCAGATAACCCAAATGTGATGACTGCAACAGTGAAACACGAAGAACATCAGCAGTTTTCTTAAAGTAAAAAGTAAGCTAGCTGTTTAACCCCTTTTCTTCCAGTGTCCTTTACTAAGTTATATACATACAGTCTCACATGTATATTCCTTCTCTGTCCAGCAGAACACACTGTTGACGTTTTTTAAAACACTAGCAACTTTACAAACACATTTGATTTTCAAATGCCATACAGTTGTAATACATTTAAAACAAGCATCTGTACAAATCAGTTTAATATTCAAATGCCACACAGTTCTAATACATTTGGAACACAAGCATCTTGCATAAATCAGTCTGATATTCAAAGGACCTAATTTCCAGCTGACTATGCTGGCAGTAGCCCATATTATTCACAGTTTAATCTACATGTGAGAGCTACTTTTGCAAGCTTTTACATTAAGAAATTCCAGGATCATCCATCTTGAGGCAGAAGGTATTTACCTTATCAGACGAAGCACTCCAGGGAGTTCAATATCTGGCTGTTCATTGGCTAGAAGGCATAAAAGTCATTTTTCAAAGTTTTCTTCTGTCCTGCAAGTTAGGCAAGTTTACAAGGAGCTGCCCACTGCACAGCAGTAGTGGTTAGCAGTGCCTTGTATTGTAGCAAAGGCAAAGAAAGCAAAATTATCATAAAAGTTAGGATTAGCTCCGAAACCTGTTAAACAGTGTGGCATTGCACTGAATTAAGCTTAGAGCTGCTAGTTAGTGCATCTAATAGCACTACCATAAACCAGTACTATACAACATCTTGCCCTTAACCCCAGAAACTAATGTACTTATAGAGTAGCACTACTACATCCTAGCACTACTTATCTTACGCTTAACACCAAAAATTACCCTAGGAGACTCCTATTAAAACAAAATCCTTAATCCTACATATCCAATTTCCTAATGTGTCTGTGGCCAGCTTGGTAGATTTGAACATCCGAAGCCAATGTAGCAATTGTTAGTTAATTATTAAAGAAAGTAATACAGTACGTGTGAAGTGTAAATACACATCTCTGGAGGCAAAAATCTATCATACAAATGAGACTGTCAAGAATACCCATATGCTCATGACACACATGGATCGTCTTATGGTGAAGAGCTTAGAAGTCTCCAAAGCCACCTAACGACAACACTGCTCTTCAGCAATCACTAAAACACACACCAAAAGAAACGTCAACCATTTCACATAAGGATAAACCCAAAGGTCCCCCAACATTAAAGCCCATTAGCCAAGCATATATTTTACTTAATACTCTTGTCATTGGGGACCTCCCACTCACCAGACTAGACAGAGAGATGAGAATGGTTAGAGATTGGCTCTGCATCATTTACGCACTCAAGTCACTGAACCCCGGATACAAATAAGATTATCATAGTCCATGTGGGTATAAAACGCCTGAGATATATCTCACCAGACTATATGAAAAGAGACATAATGGATCTCTCAGAATATCTGTCACAGACAGGTATGGACCTTGCACTGAGCAGCATTCTACCTTCACCAAGGATGATAACAGTATGAACATAAAATGACTGATTTTAATAACTGGCATAGTTTCTGGTGTCACTTTACATAGATTCAACATCTTTCAGCAAAGCCAACAGACCACTTTACTTTGCCAAGGAAGGGCTGCACCTGCATCCCCCAAGCTTTTGGATACTGGCCAAAACTTTATCCAACCTGTTAAAACCTTGTTTTGGTCAATGCCAAAAAGACAAAGCTACCAATACAGTGAAAAAAGTCAAACAAACCTTAAGGTGTTACTGCTCAGTTCTCAGAGCCTAAACAAAAAACATCCATACCCTTCAGGCCCTCCACACTCTGGAGGATGTAGACATCTGTGCTGTGACAAAGCCTTGGTTTAAAGCCACACAGAGAAACTCTGCTTCACATAGAGGGGGAGCCTGTTCCAGAGATGGATTAGTCTCTGGGATACATACCTGTCTCTCCAGCAGGTCCTAGTTATACAACAGGCATGGTTTTAAGTCTTTAGAATAGGTAATTCTGGCACCATTTGTTTTGTGGATATGCAGGAGGTCCATCTGTCTGACAATGCCCTGTATTCCAGGCATAGATCTCCCCTCAACTGCCTGTAGAAGACAGAATACAAGGATAGGTCCTTGACACAGTCTGCATAGGACATGTTACTTACACCCTGTATTCTTTTAGTGAGGCACCTCTGTGGACATTACAATTGTTGTTTATGCCTGGTTAGGTACAGACCAAAGCAGGCATTGTACTCAATGATAAGTCTGATTAATGCCAAATACAGTGGTACAATGACTTCCTTGGACCTAGATGCCATACCTTTATTTATAAGTTGCGCAACATACAAAGATTTCCTCACTAATGTAGACACGTGATGGTCAAAGGCTAGATTACTGTCTGTGTGTGTCCCTAAACTCCAACTGCTGGGTCAACTCTAAGGGGTGTGTTCTCAATAAGATTTATTTGCATTTGTTTAATGGGAAGGTCTACTGGGCCTAGTTGAGTCCATTTTCAGTGGAGGCCTGGAGAGAAAAGCTCCACATGGATTAAACAATATATACATGAGATAACAAATACAGAGAATTTACAGTCAAGATACATAAACAATGTAAGCACAACAGTGTAAAGTATTACATGTAGAATATACATTTACATTGAATGGTACTATTACCTGTATTAATGAGGTTTCTACAAACAGAATATCAGTTATTTAATTATAACCGCTTGAAGGATAGTAGGATGAGCAGCAGATAAGTTAGAAAGGTGGGACACTTGCACATGTGATCAGTTATTGTAAGAGAGAGATGGAGAAGTTATGCAAGTGTAGAGATAGAATAAGGTATGAGGTATAGAGGAAGGAGTCAGGGTTTACAGTGCGTTATACTGGCACATGTGCATAGCCAGAGAGAGGAGACGTGTTTTCTGAGGGACTTCCTAAAGGGAGATGGATTGCTGATTGCTCTGACTGAAGGTGGGAAGGTATTCCAATGTTTTGAGACAGTAAAAGAGTAAAGCATCTGACCAGCTGTGAGGTGTGGTTTTTGAACTTTGAGCAGCAGTTTGTTTTCAGATCTAAGAGGTCTGTTTGGATGATATGGAGTGAATAAAGAAGAGAGAGAAGGGCAAAGTACAGTTGTGTACACTTACCATACATGTAGATGTTAAGAGTGTATTCACTGTTGCAGTCCTAACAAATGGGTTACCCAGCTCCCGGTAGCCCTCAGTCACCAGAATACCAAAGGTAAGTCAAAATGACGTCAGTTGCAGTCGGTTGTAAAGGACGTCACAGTGTCCGATACAAAAGGAGGCAGCTGACGTCACTTTCTCAGTCTTTCTTGCCATAACAGTCAAGAGCCCCCAGAAAATAAGGCTTAAAGCAAAAACCAACTTGACAAATAAATTAAGCCTGTACCTCAGGAAAAGAGAATAGGAGAGGACCCCAAAAAAAGGGGGAAGGAGGGAGGGAAACCAGGACTGCAACATTGAATACACTCTAACAGCTACATTTATGGTAAGTGTACACAACTGTACTATGTTCATCGTGTTTCACTGTTGCAGTCCTAACAAATGAGTTGATTACCAAAGCCCAGGGTTGGAGATAATGCCCTGCAACACCGCAGTGGCAAACCTTGCCCTGGCTCTGGAAAACAGAGGTAAATTATAATTCTTTGTGAAAGTGTAAACAGAAGACCATGTGGCAGCTTCCAAAATGTCTTTAGTAGGGACACCCCTTAGAAAGGCTGCAGAAGTGGAAGCTGCTCTGGTAGAGTGGGTCCTAACCCCATGAGGCGGAGCATTGCCATAAAAGGAATAACAAAAGGTAATGCAATGTGCAATCCATTTAAAAATGGTTTTCTTAGAAATAGCCTTGCCCTGGGCTCCAGGGGCAAAAATGACCAATAACTGCTGATTTCCGAAGGTCCTTAGTCCTGTCCAGGTAAAACCTGAGCTGTCTGTGCACATCAAGAGAATGTAGGATCCTTTCACCTCTATTGCGAGGATTAGGAAAGAAGGTAGGAAGGTGTATGGACTGATTAAGAGTCAGGCTGGAAACCACCTTAGGCATAAAGGAGGGATTAGTCCTCAGAGAGACTATCTGCATGGAAAATAAGAAAAGGCTCCACGGCCATCAAAGCTTGCAGCTCCGAAACCCTCCTTGCTGAAGTTATAGCCAAGAGGAAAGCAGTCTTCCAGGAGAGAAACTTTAAATCTGTAGAGGCAGCTGGCTCAAAAGGAGGAAGAGTGAGTTTCTCCAGAACAAAATTAAGATCTCAGGCTGAAGTAGGTGATCTTCTGGGAGGTTTTAAATTGCAAGCACCTCTGAGAAACATTTTCATCAGGGGATGAGATAAAATTGTCTGTTCAAGAGAACAATGAGCAGAGATGGCTGAAGCATGGATCTTGATAGAGGAAAAGGAAAAAGACCACCCTGAAGCAAATCAGCCAGGTAATTCCAGGATCAGAGGAAGGGTAGGTTGAGAAGCAGACTCTCCTCTAGCCTACATCCATACAGAGAACCTCTCCCATTTGCCAGTACGGGCTTTCCTAGTGCTGGGCCTCCTGGCCTCCCTCAGCACATCAACTACCTGTTGGGAAAGGGAGGAAGAAAAGGAAGGGAGTCATACAATGAGCCATGCTGCCAGATGGAGAGACTGAAGATGAGGATGTAAAATGTTTCCCCTTTCCTGAACAAAAAGATCTGGCTTCAGAGGAAGATGCCAAGGAGGAAGATGGGAGAGACTGTGAAACAGCAGATACCAATGCTGTCTGGGCCAGTCCGGAGCTATGAGAATAGTCCTTGGACGTTCGTCCTTGATCTTCACTAATACTCTGGGAAAAAGAGGAAGAGGAGGGAAGGTGTATACTGACAGCAACGTCCAAGGGAAGGAGAGAGCATCCACTTTCCAGGCTTTGATGTGCTGCTGTCTGGTGCAAGACAGAGGTAGCACATGGTTGTCTGGGGAGGAGAAAAGGTCCACCTGAGGATTGCTCCAATGTTGAATGATGCTGTAAAAGACTGCTTTGTTCAGCTGCCACTCGTGACGATCCACGGTTTGCCTGCTCAACTGGTCCGCCAAAACATTGAGCCTTCCTGGAAGAAACTGAGCTAGGAGATGCAGGTCCAGAGATGCTGCCATGGACCAAAGATTCATGCTTTGCCTGCACAGGAGGTAAGAGCGAGTCCCCTCCCTGCTTGCTGATGTATCACATGACCGTGGTGTTGTCTGTCCTGACAAGCAGGGTCCCTGGAGAAAGAAGATGCTTGAAAGCTAGTAAGGCCTGCTGAACTGTAATCAACTCTTTTAGATTTATGTCAGGTGCATCTTCTGGGCGTTCCAACGTCCCTGTATGCATCTGCCATCCAGATGTGCTCCCTAGGCGTAGTCCAATGTATCTGTAGTCAGAACTTGAGTGGCAAGAGGTGTCTGAAAAGGCATGCCTTTGTTTTTGTAGAAAGGCTGTCGCCCACCATAGAAACTTCATCTGCAGAGATGGAAGCGGAGGAATCATCACATCCAGGTCCTCTGTGTGTTGACACCAAATGTTCTTGAGGTACCATTGCAATTTCCTCATATGCAGTCTTGCATATGGAATCATGAGAATACAAGATGCAATGAATCCCAGAGCTTGCAGGCATTTCCTTGTAGGGAGCTGGGACAGGCTTGCCAAGTCCTTGAAGTAAACTGAAAGAGTTGTCTGCTTCTCCTGGGTGAGATATATCATCTGGGTGGCTGTGTTCAGAGTCACTCCCAGGAATGTTCTCTCCTTGGATGGTATCATTTTCAATTTCTCCACACAGAGTGTAACCCAGGGAAGAGAGAAGAGTCTTTACGAATTCCAGACCCTTTAATATCTGTTCCTGAGAACTTGCTTGAATCAGACAGTCGTCCAAGTACGGGTAAATCTGAATTTTCTTCTGCCTGCAAAAAGTAATGACTGGAGCCAGGCCCTTTGTGAAGACTCTGGGAGCAGTAGATAAGCCAAAGGGCAGCGCAGACAATTGGTAATGTTGCTCGCCCATTCTGAAACGAAGGTACTGCCTGCAACTTTCCCTGATAGGGATGTGCAGATAAGCCTCTTTGAGATCCAAGATTACCAGCCTGGAATACTTTTCTAGCAGTGGTAACAACTGATGCAGAGTTAGCATTTTGAACTTTGGAATTACAAGAAAAGAGTTCAGACTGGAAAGATCCAGGATAGGATGCCAGGTGCCTTCTTTTTTTGGAATTAGGAAAAGCCTGGAATAAAAGCCCTGGCCTACCTGCTGAGCAGGAACTGAATCTATTGCTCCCAGATGAGACAGAGACAAAATCTGTTTTTCTACTTTTGCCCTTTGGTTTGGTGGAACGTCCGGGAATTCCTTGGGAGCTGGAAAGGTGCGGAAATAAAACTTGTGTCCTAGGGATACTGTTCTGAGCACCCATTTGTCGTCTGTGATAGTGGCCCAGACATCTGCAAAAAGGACCAACCTTCCCCCTAAAGGACTCTCCCGGCAAGCAAGAACAGGCAGAAGTTGTAAAAAGTCATTGAGAGTGTTTTGATTGAGATACAGACTTGGAGCTTCCCCCTTTTAGAAGTGGAAGCCTGCCAACGCCTAGACCTTAGAGGGTAACCCCCTGCCCTCTAGAAGATTTGTAACCTCTAGTCCTGGAATGGTTCTGACTGCTGGTATCAGGAAATGTCCACCTCTTGGAAGGGAAATTCCTGCTAAAGCGAGGGGGTTGAACTTGCAGAAAATCCTTAACCGTTTGCATGGACTTGGCCTTATCTTCCATCTTCTTTAGTACCTCCTCTGCTTTGCTGCCAAAAAGACTCTCTCTTTATGCAAAGGTACCTTCAAAAGCTTAGCTAATAACAAATCCAGTAGCTGTAGCCCTGATGGAGGCCTCCAGGATGTCAAAACCACAATGCAAAGAATGCTTATTAACCAGACTGGCGGAATTCAGTAAATCCTGCATGTCTTCACTCTCTGCCAAAAGAGGTATACTTGCTATCCTGGACTTAGTAGCCTCCAAGGTGTACTGCTGGTACTTCAGCATATGAAAAAGACAATTGGTAGCCCTAATAGCTAGGGTGGCGGAGGTATAAACCTTCTTGCTCCACCTACCTAGGTTCCTAGACTCCCTGTCAGAGGGAACAGGATTCCTGGTAACAGTGGCCTTAACTCCTTTAGGGCCCTGAGAAATAACCTCTGGATCCGCCAACGGATTCCTGCAAAGAAAAAGATGAGAATCAGGAACTCTGTAGTACCGGTCAGGTTTCCTGGGAGCAGGAGGAACCGAATTTGGAGACGAGGAATATTCCAGAAAAACATCATCGACAACTTTCAACACAGGGGGAATAGCGATAGTTTATGCTGAGGTAAATCCAGAAACTCCCTAATCCGTTTCTTGGATTGGGGATAATCCTGACTTCCCATTTAAAATGTTCTCTGAGGGTTTTTAAAGTATCACCAAAAGAGAAATCCTCTGGAGGAGAAGCCGAAGGGATGGACTCCTCTGCATCTGAATCCTCAAAAGGAGAAAAAAAACCTGAGAAAATTCCTCATCGGCAGAAATGCTGGAAGAATCAGAACCTGAGCAGGACAAAGCCTCAGGGGAAACATCCCTACTCCTTTTAGAAGGAGGAGGCTGAGAAACTCTAATAAGAGTCAACAAATCATTAGCCATTTTAACCACTTGGGACTGAGGGGAATGAGAAGAAGCAGGAGCCTGCCTTTTCACAAGCTTACGAATGGAAGATTTATCTGCAAGCCTGAAGGATTCGGGAGGCCTGGCAACCACTGAAGTTAAAGCAGAGGTTGAAGGAAGAAGTTTGCTGTCAGAACGCAAAATGAAGGTCTTGGACACGGAGTCAGCTTAGCGGCTCCGGCTCCAGTAGAAGATGCGACCGGCGACAGGTCGGAAGGCAAAACGGAGGCTGAACACCTAAGGGACTCGGACTCAATAAAGGCCTGCAGTTGTACATCTGTGGACTGCAAAGGCATCTCACTGGCTACCGCCTGACTGATGACCAACTTAACCTCATCCGAGGACTTAGCTTTCTGAGGTCTGTTGCGTTCCTTATCCTTACGTTTCTTTGGAACATTCGAAGCCTGAAGACCGGTGGACGTCATACCAACGAACTTAGGCCAAACTCCAAAATGCCTAGCCAAAATCTTAGCCCGACGATGGATAGTATGCTGATTAAAGGAGGCACAGAGATCAGACTTGGGAACGTCGTGGTCAAGGCCTAAACAAATAATGCAATAGGAATGAAAATCTCTATGGGGAATCTGCTTTCCACAGGTAGGCAATTATTAACTTTTTCTGACATTCATTAAGGCAAGAAAAGAGGATCCCCAATGGGGTACTTAGCTGTAGTAGACTTCAACTCTTGTAGTCGGAAACCAACAAAGGTAAACTGCCAACCGGCACTCGTGTATAAAAAGCTTCTGCTTCGGGCTCCATGGCATGGAAAACTAAGGAAGTGACGTCTGCTGCCTCCTTTTGTATCGGACGCCCTGACTTCCTTTACAACAGACGTCATTTTTACTTACCTTTGTTATTCTGGCCGACGGAGGGCTACAGGGAGCCGGATAACCCATTTTTTAGGACTGCAGCAGTGAAACACGATGAACATCTTGATGGTTTATATATAAATTTATGTGCAGTAGTTAATTGTACACGAGTCAGATAATGTATTAATTCAAGCCAGTTTAACTGACAAAAAGATGAACAGTGGTGGGCTGAAAATTTAGCATTTGTTGGAAAATTAGCAATCAATGTAGCATGAGCTAAGTTTGGTTTTCAGGGAGGACTGGATGTTGGCAAGGATAGGGGCCCCATATAATACAGATGGTAGCAGAAAGGAAGAGGCGAGAACCTTTTTAGCAGTAAGGTTAAGGAAATAGGTGTGTCTATAGAGGCTGCCCAATTTGTGATGTGTTTTTTTTATGTTACTGTGGATATGGAGGTCAAGATAATACTTAGCAGCTTAGTATTTGGAGCAGCTTCAATTATGGTGTTGTTTTGGGAATGAACAGATAATTCATTTTTGTTAAGGGGGTAGTTTTTTGGGGTGTGAATATTAAGAGTTTGGTTTTATTAGGATTTAGAGCAAGATGATTATTGGACATCCAGATTTTGGTTGATAGAAAGGCACTCTGTGTAAGACATTGTAACTCAGATATGCATTTGGCAGTGCGGATGATTATAGAATCATCTGCATATTGGATGACTGTGCTTTGAGTAAGAGTGGTGTGGAAGTTATTAATGAATATGGCAAATAGGAGGGGGGCCCAATATGTATCCTTGGGGGTACCCCTGTTGTGTTAAGGAAAGGTGAGAAGGTATGTTGCCATTTAATGGAATGTTGCCTATTGCTGAGAACCTATTTAGAGTTGAGGGTGAGATGCCTAAGTTGGTGAGAAGGGGATAAGATACCGTATCGAAGGCCTTAGATAAGTCACGGAACAGTGAGGAGACAATGTGCCCAGCATCATGGGCCCTATTTACTGTGTCCATAAAGGAAATGAGAGCTGTACTAGTACTTTGACCTGACCTGAAACCGTGCTGAGTAGGAGAAAGGATTTGGTTTTGAACCAGATGATTAAGAAGCTGAATATGGACACAGTTTTCTAATATTTTAGAGATGGGAGACAATAGCAATGGGTCAGAAATTGGAGATTTCAGAGTTATTGCCACCTTTATGAAATGGAAGAAGAAGAAGTTATGTACTCACCATAACGTTCCACCTGAGTAGGTAAACTTCATTTGTCTGCAACCTGCGGGATACAGATCCGATCTCAGATCCGAGCCGGCAACTTTACAAAGCTTAGATCCGAGCTCCTAGCTCCTCCCCTTACCCATAATTCCCTGCCAACCCTGACTGACCACAGATCAAGTTTGCCCACAAGCACTATAGTGGATAACTAACTACATTATCAGAGTAGTACATCACTATATGACATGAAACACATCTGAAGGTCAGGGGGACGGAGGGGGGGGGGGGAACGGTTGCAGACAAATGAAGTTTACCTACTCAGATGGAACGTTATGGTGAGTACATAACTTCTTAATCTGAAGTAGTTAACTTCATTTGGTCTGCAACCTGTGGGACAGAGTCCCCAGCTACCTAAACCTTGGGCGGCCTTCATGGAAGGATATTCCGGAGCACTGCGGAGCCAAAAGAAGTTCTCCCTCTGGAGGAAATGTCCAATTTATAATGATTGATGAAGGTATGGGATGAGGACCAAGTGGCTGCTGAACCCTGGATTTAAAGGCAGCAGATGTAGCCATAGCCCTAGTTGAATGGGCACGAACTCCTTGAGGTGCAGGCCTGCTGGAATTTTGATGCGCTGTAATGATACACTGTGAAATCCATCTCGATAAGGAAACCTTCGAGACCGGTTTACCTAGATTAAATTTGGCAAAGGAGACGAACAACTGGTCGGATTGTCTATGACCAGATGTCCTATGAATGTAAAATCTAAGTTGTCTGTGTACGTCCAAAGAATGTAATCTGTACTCCCCTTTGTTCTGTTAGTTAGCAAAGAAGACCGGCAAATTGATAGATTGGTTAAAATTAGATTCAGAAACTTCCTTCAGGAGGAAGGAGGGATTGGTCCCGAGGTAAACCCTATCCTTGTGAAAGGCTAAGTATGGGGGTTTCACAGAAAGAGCTTGCAATTCAGATACTCTTCTGGCTGAAGTAATGGCCACAAGAAAGGCTGTTTTCCAAGACAAAAATTTGAGGTCTACTGATGACGCCGGTTCGAAGGGAGGGGCTGTCAGGGCTTGTAATACCAAGGTCAAATCCCATGGAGGTACCGCTTCCTTTATTGGAGGTCTAAGAAGAAAGGTGCCCTTTAGGAACGTTTTGCACAATTTTGTAGTAATCAAAGGGCCCATTTCAGTACCTACGTGGTAATGAGAGATAGCTGCTAACTGAACCTTAACCGTAGAACAGCTAGCTCCATCATTAAAAAGACCTGAAAGAAAGTCCAGCACCGCAGGCAAGAGGGCTGTAAAAGGGTCCAAATTATGGCGTTCTGCCCAGATAGAGAAACGCTTCCATTTACTACCATAGACCTGCTTAGTAGAGGGCTTGAGCGCTGCTACTAGGATACTTTTAACTGAAGAAGAGATACCGGGAGTCCTAGCTACAAGTGGAACTGGAGCAGCCAAGCCGTAAGCTTGAGCCTGGCCAGGTCGGAAAGTGGAAGCCCCTGGGGGTGTGAGATTAGATCCGGAAGGGGATCTAGAATCCAGGGCGGATTCACTCGAAGAGACCAGAGGTAAGGGAACCAAGCTTGGTGAGGCCAGAATGGGGCAATGAGGATCATCCTGCTCCCCAACCGACTGGCTTTCTGAAGAAGTTTCAGCATGAGGAGAAGAGGAGGGTAGGCATAGAGAAGACCGGGTGGCCAAGCATGCACCAAGGCGTCCCTCGGGGCTTCCCCGGCAGGAAGAATGAGAGTGAAGTAATTGTTTCCTTTCGTATTTGAGGGAGATGCGAAAAGATCGCAACAGGGCTGCCCCCAATTGGCAAAAATTCGACTCGCTACTCGAGGATCCACTCGTAAGGTGAAAGGATGGTGCGACTCAGTCTGTCCACCAGGATGTTGGTCCATCCTGGAATGTACGTTGCAATGAGAAAGCGGTTGGTGGAGATCGCCCATTCCCACACTCTCATGGCTTCTCGACAGAGTGGGTAAGACCTGGTTCCCCCTTGTTTGTTGATATACCATACCACAGACATACTGTCTGTCTGGATTGCAATTGTTCCTACAGGCAGAAGGCTCTGAAGTGCTTGCAATGACAACAGCACTGCCCTCATCTCTAGAATATTTATGTGCAATAAGGTCTCCGAATCGTTCCACGTGCCTTGGACCATCCTGCTTGAATAATGCCCCCCCACCCAAGATGAGAGGCGTCCGTGGTCACCGTGGCAAGAGGGGGGGGCCATGGCAAAGGGGCGTCCCGCCTGGAGGTCCGGCGATTGAAGCCACCAAACGAGAGCCCTCTTGCAGGCCCTGAGAGAAATGGGGTGACTCAAGGGGTATTGATGAAGGGACCACTGGACATGGAGAGTCCACTGTAAAATCCTCATGTTCAGACGCGCCATGGGAAGAAGGTTTATAGCGGCTGCCATGGACCCCAGGGCCCTCAGAACCAATCCCGCCGGAGGTTTTGAAGATTGAAAGATGGCCCGCACATGTGCCCTCAAGATGTGCAACCGGTCGGGAGTTAAGAAGACTAGTTGCCTGTTGGTGTCCAGTCTGGCCCCGATAAAAGTCGAGGTGAGAGAGGACTTGTCCGAGTTTATAGTGATCCCTAGTTGCGGAGCAAGGTTGAGAAAGTAGTCCCTGGCTAAGCATAGTAGATGCCTTGTCGGGGAGGTGAGGAGCCAGTCGTCCAGGTACGGGAAGACCTGCATTCCCTGGAGTCTCAGGTGGGCCGCTATCACTGATAATACCTTGGTGAACACCCTGGGGGCTGAGGTGAGACCAAAGGGGAGGACCCTGAATTGATAATGACTGGCTCCCAGCCGGAAGCGGAGAAGCCTCCTGGACCGTTCGTCCATCAATATGTGGTAGTACGCGTCCTTGAGGTCTATGGAGCACATCCAGTCATTCTCCCGCAAGAGGGGGAGAATAGATTGAAGAGTGACTATCCGGAACTTTTCTTTGGTTACTGACAGATTTAGTAGGGAAAGATAGAGGATGGGCCTTAGGTCCCCAGTCTTTTTTGGCACCAAAAAGAACCTAGAGTAGTAACCCGATCCGGACTGGCCTGGGGGGATGTGCTGGATGGCTACTTTTTCTAAAATCAGCCGAATTTTCGCAGCCACTGCCTCCCTCTGATTGGGTGGAACATCGGGGAGGTGTTCGGGGGTGTCGGGAATGTAGGAAAAGGGAATGCTGTATCCTCTGGATATGATACGAAGCACCCAGCAGTCTGTTGTAATGGACTCCCAAGCTGCCAGGTGCTTTGAGAAACGCCCCCCGACTGCCTCCAGAGTGGAGCAGTCGGGCAACCCTTCAGGGTTGCTGCGTGGGCTGATCAGAGAAGGCTTCTCTGGACCCAAAGTTCCTCGGGCCCCCTCTGCCTCTAGGGCGGCATCCACCCTGTCCTCCTCTGCCGCGGAAGGATTGGGAGTCCGGAGCAGACTGGGATTGTTGCGACTTTCGGAAACACATATTCTTCTGTCCCTTTTGGTTCTTGGATAAGGATCTCTGGGGGAGCAGAGAAGCAGACTCAGACAGCAGACAACGTCTTCCCGTCCTTTTTGCTCTAGACCAAAGTCTCGCAAACTGTCTTGCCAAATAGGGCAGAATCATCAAAGGGGGCATACGCAAAGGATGCCTTGAAGGGTTCTGCGAAATCACAATGTCAGAGCCAGGCCTGGCACCTCATAACTAGGCCTGCTCCGCTGGCTCCCTCTGTAGCATGGGATAAAAGCCGCATAGAGGTGTTGGATATAGACCTAAGAGTGGCCATGCGAATGGAGTACAACTGTTTGTCCTCCCCCGACATGGACTCCGGGGGCGATGCAGCGTACTCTTTGATAAGGTCTCGCTGCAGTCGAATGACATGTGCCATGTAGTTCAGGGACCTTACAGAGAAGGTCACTGAACTAAAGACCCGCTTCCTGAGACGGTCCATCGAGCGAGACTCCTTGCTCGGGGGATGGACCGAGGGGCTCTCTTGGGCTAACTCCCTCTTGGTGGCTGCCGCCACCAACATGGCATCTATGGGGGGGGGGTCCCTTGCTCCAATGGGATTTCTCTGCCGGAGGGCTCAGGATCTTGTCGGGATGTTTTGGGACTGGCTCCACAGTGTCCGGCTCCTTCCACGCCCTAGTGGTGATAAGGTCCACTAAGGGGTCAGCCGGACGGGACACCCAAGAAGTAGATGGGCCTGCTTTGAACGCCTCCAGGAACACGGATTCATCCGAGGAAGCCTTGGGGGCAGACCCCCCCTTATCCTAAGCATTTCCATGATGTCTCCGAAGGAGACATCCTCGGGGGGTGACCTTGGGAAGCCTTCCCCCTCATCCAAATCCATGTCTTCTGTCAAGGACTTGGGGGAGTCCATGTGCCTCCTCTTACACTTCTGCTTGTGAGGAACATCCTCGGGGGGACTGTTCGAGGACGACTCACCAGCAACGTCTTGTTCCAGGGGAATGACTGGAGACGTCAAAGCAGGCTGTCCCTGTGGCCGGGTGACAGAAGCCCTACCCAAACAAAAGGGAGTGCGGGATGGAACCGTAGCAGGGAGCGGGGGCCTGGATGCACTCAACAGAGCCCTCTCCACCACATCGAAGGCCGAGGGATAGCCACTCTCTCTAGGATCCGAGAGCCGACCTTCACTCGGATCCGATGGATAGATCGGAGCCGGTGCCGAGACCATCGGATCAGAAGGGCCAGTTTGCTCCGACCTGGACGGAGCCGAAGGCACACCAAACCCCTCGGATCCGAAGCTCAGAGCATGGCTCCGAGAGCTTGGAGCCAACAAGGACGGATCCGGAAAACTCGAAGGAAGAGTCGGAGCCGAAGTACCAGACACTGTCGGCGCCGACCCACCCCTGGCTCCAACGCTGCCCGGCTCCGAGCGCTCCGAACCCAGGAAGCGGGTCGGAGAAGGAGCTATTGGGGCAAAGAAGGGTATTGAGCTCCCCCCCGGAGGGGGGGGGGAGGCAGGAGCACTCCCATCTGCATTTGGGCCTGGATGAACCTTCGCATCACCCGATCGAAATCAGCTTCAGAAAGGCTACGCTTTGATCTTGACGTGGCCACTGAGGCTGGCCGGGAGTGCCGCCTCGATGGAGATCGGGTCTCCTCCTCCTCGGGTCCCGGTGAGAAGCATGGAGACCGAAGCCGAGAAGGAGGAGACCTGGAAGCCGTGGAGGGAGAAGCCCACTTAGCTGGGGGGGCCGAAGCGGAGGCCTCGGCCCGCCGCTTGTGGTGCTTCTCCCTCCGTTTTTCTTTCCTGGCCTCCCTCTCCTCCGGTGCCGAAGCGGGAGATTGAGTCCCGGCCGGGGGGAGGGAGGCAGGAGTGGCCGCCACCGAAGCCTGGGAGGAGGCCACAGAAGCACCGGAGGCCGAAGCCGAATCAGGGGGAAAAAGTCCCGCCAGGATCAGCTTAGACCTCCGGTCCTTCAGTGCCCTGGGGTTGAACGCCACACAGATAGTGCATCCAGAGGAAAGGTGTTCAACCCCAAGGCGCCGGACGCACTGAGTGTGGCCATCCGCCGGGGAGAGCTTATGGCCACACTCGGTGCACTTAGAAAAGATTGGCTTTGGGGCCTCAGACATTTTAAAGAAAAAACACTCGCTAGGCCCCAAACACACCACACACAGAACTACGAACCAGCGAAGGGGAAGGAGGGTAAATTTAACTAAAAGGATTCAACTAGTAGGATTTAACCAAAGGGAAACCTAACCACAACACACTCGTACACTTAAAAGTAACAGAAAAAGGTTTTAAAACTTCTCACAAACTCTATGAAGACCCTACGAACCAGGAGCTCAAAACCTAGCTGCTGACCAGAAGCGCTGCAAACTAGATCGAGGTCAGTCAGGGTTGGAGGGGATTATGGGTAAGGGGAGGAGCTAGGAGCTCGGATCTAAGCTTTGTAAAGTTGCTGGCTCGGATCCGAGGTCGGATCCGTATCCCGCAGGTTGCAGACCAAATGAAGTTAACTACTTCAGATTTTTTTTCCAGACAAGTGGTACTAGGGACTTCAGGATATATCGGTTAAGGAGAATGCTAATGGGCTAGCCAGTGGAGCTTGCAGACAGTTGTAAGAATTCTGCTGGTAAGTTTTCAGGTGCACTTGTACAAGGTTTGAGTTTTTGAAAGATTTTTTTTTTTTTTTTACGATGGAGGTTGGTATAAGTGAGTGTAAAACTGGGAAGAGAGGAAGCTGAGGACTGAGATGAAGATAGTTCTGGGTTGGAGTTTGAGGGAAGATGGTGGTGAGCTTAGCTATGGTATCTATAAAATATGAGTTAAAACAGTGAGGCTATCTCAGTAGGTGTTTTGTCTGGATTAGGGCAAGGATTATTATTTGAGCCTGGATGAAGTAAGGAATTGATTATACTCCAGAATTTCTTTGGATTTTACAAAGGGTGAATAACTTCCCAAAGGATACTATTATGCATTTCTTGGCATTTAGTTTTAGTTCATGGCTCTGACATCAGTTGTTTGTCTGTGTCAGCCCTTCCTGGAGAACGTTTGTGTTAGTGTGGGATTCAATGACAGCTCCTAATTTGCAATCATCTGCAAATTTAGTCAGCTAGAGACCAATAACTTTTGCCTTGACTTTAGAGAAGTAAACATCAAAAAAGGATTGGTCCAAGGACTGATCCTGAGGGACTACACTTATGACTGGCCTCTTTGTAGAGATGGACTCCCCAATTCTAACTTCCTGGATCCTGTCTGAACCAGATGGCTATTCACCGGGTGACATACGGGTTTGTACCGAAGGGTGACATATGGGTTTGTGCCGAACCTCTTGAGTTTGTCAACAATGCCCAAATAGGGTATTGTGTCAAATGTCTTGGCCAGGTCAAGGTAGGCAATGTGAACCATTTTGCCCTCATCCACTGCTTTGGCGACCTTCTCAAGTAAGTCCACCAGGTTCAGTAGGTATGATCTGCCCCTGACAAAACCAAACTGGGTTGGGTCCAGTGTCTGAAGGTGTACTATGTCATTATTGATCATTTTCATAATTCTTTCCATGGTTTTGCATGTACGTCAAGTGAGTCTTGTGGGTCTGTAGTTAACAGTGTGTCTAGAGATAGCCCACTTTGTGCAGAGGGAAGGCTATTGCAGTTCTCTATTCATGAGGCATAAAACCTGTTTGGAGGTTACATTTAAACAGCAATTCCAAAGGGTCTGATAGGCCATGTTTCATGCTATTTAGAAGGCATTCTGGGACACTGTCTGGGCACATGGATGCAATGTTCTTGGACTTAGAAAGAGCATTAAGGACCTGCTCCTTGATGATGGCAGGGGACATTATATTTGATGGTATTTCCTGAGGAAAGGTTGAGGGGGAGAGTGGGGTAAAGCTGGAGCTGAATTTATTGGCCAGGTTTGCTATGTCTTCTAGCTCAGTATAGCCAACTCAAATTACAAAGAGCTCTGCACTCCACTGTATATTGCCTTTGAGGTTGCAGACGTAGCTAAAAACGTCTTGTGGTTGTCTTTGGCCAAATTTACCTCAACTTTGGCTTTGGTAGACTGTATTTTTCCTCTGAGTTGTTTGTTTAGTTTGACGAAAGTACTTGTATCCTGCTGGGTGCTGCACCTCCTAATTTTACCATGATTTTCTTGTCCTGTTATACAGATTTTGCAAATCCACCAGGGTGGCTTGTTTCTGCAAAAAGTTATGCAGAGGCAGCAGTGTTCTCAGGGTTCATGGGGGCTTGAAATGTTGCAGTTTTTTTTATTTAACATTTGTTTACCAGGAAAGTCAGACTTGGAACAAAGCCAATTTTCAGTGGAGGCCCGGGGAGAAATGCTCCAGATCACGATCACTTAATAGCAGGATGTTAGCCTTAGAATAGTTTCTGAATATTCCAGGTGTAACTGGGGGTCCAGGTTTTATTTTTTACTTCAAAGGAGACCACTTTGTGGTCTGACCTTACCAGGGAAGACATTACACTAGGGGGTGTGCAGCACTCTCATATTTGTTACGACCAGATTGCACCCCTGGTTGGTGTACTGACAATCTGGTCCAGAACCCAGGAATCCCTGTGCCTGTATGTTTGGTGTCATATAGGATTCCTATAAGTCACCCATGAATATGGTCTTAGGTTGCATGGTGAGTGTTTCCAGTAAGTTTAAATAGATGGTACCAGTTTCCTGGGTCATAGAGGTGGACCTACAGCTTGCAAGGAAGTGGTATTGGATTGTGCTAATGGTGATTTGAACATGGAACAGCTCACGTGCATTGTCCTGTTTGACCAGCCTTGAGGTATATTTATTTTTGAAGTAAATTGAGATACTTCCACCTTTAGCCCCTCTCTGTGTAGTAGCTGGTCTAAATGTGTGGAAGGCATTATAATCTTGCACTGTCGGCATGCTCTCCAAGGCATACTGCATATACTGGCCTTGCCAAGGCATTCAATACAATACCCCAATTCAAGTATAGCTGAAAAGCTCTCTGAGCTAGGTATAAATTCCTACTTAACTCGCTGGATTGTTGGCTGGCTCATAAGGGGACCCAAAAAAGTTAGGATCGACGAGACCACCTTCACCAATAGACTGGTCACCAGCACAGTAGCCCAGGGCTCTGTGCTAGGCCCATTCCTGTTTGGCATTTACTTCTCTTAAGTCAAGATTAAAGCTCAAGGCCTCTGGCACACCAAGTTTGTACATAACTACAAATTGGGAGCCATTATAGACCCCCCCACCAAGTCATTACTATTTTGCAAGAGGGATTAACATAGACAAATGACTGGTATCAAAGCCATGCCCTAAAACTCAGTACAAAAAAAAAAAAAAAAGACGCATTATAATACCCTTCAGGAAACTGTCAATCCAAGTTAATTACTCCATCGATAAAACAATCCAAACAGTCCACCCCATAAGTAAGGGATCTGGGAACATGTGTAGACAGCAATCTGGGCTTTGACCAACACACAGCTGAGATACTAAGAAAAATCATTTAAATGTCACCCAACCTATAAGTAAGGACATGGCATTCAGGTCCAAGGAAGTTAAAGTACTACTTTACTTGGCCTTTATCAGACCCATCATTGAGTACAATGCTCCCTTTGGCATGTAACTAACCAGACGCAACAGCTGGAAACAATGGTTTCTCAAAAAGAAAATTGAGGGCATGAAAAGACCATTCTACGCTGATCACCTAAAGGATCCGTCTGTGTATTCACAGTTTGCTACAAGTTGCTGAGGTGGAATCTTTGCCTGGATTGTAGGATGTCTGTAGAAAGAGACTGTACCGTGAAGTTAAGTCCGCAAACTAACAAGGCTAGTCTGCAAAGGGGATACAACATGGTTCCTCTTTGCTTACTGAATGCAACATATGAATGTGATACAGTCTATGACAACCTGAAGAGGTCCCAGCAGCAAAAGATGATTCATATTGATGTGGAAGGTCTGAGTACATACAATAGTCCTCCTTGAATAGAGGGAGGATGGATTGTACTGTGACCATTCGGAACATTGCCTGCTTGACATACTGAATCAAATGGCTAATGTCCAAAATTGGCCTTGGGTCCCCATTCCTTTTTGGAATTAAAAAGAATTTTGAATAAATTACGAACCCTTACTTGTAATTTGAGACCTCTTGGATGTCTCACTTGTCTAGCAATTTTTTTTCTCTAATGCTACTACTTTTCTTTGAGAGTATGGAACACAGGCAAGAGTATTATAGCCTCTAGTAATAAAGATAAAAAATGAGAGATACCAGCCACGAAATGAAGATGCAAAAAACACACTGAGTTAAAATGCAGAATGCACACTGATAAAATCCAAGCTGCAAATAAGTTTCCAATACGATTTATTAGAAATGTAGAGATGAGCGCTTTCGCGTGGCAAATCCACGCTTCATCAGATAACAATTAGTTAACTGCTGTACATTTAAATATCCTCTTGCGCGGGAAAATTTTGCAATTAAAATAGTTAATTAGTTGATTAAAACATTGCTAATACATAATTTCATTGTAAATCTTATATTCTTTAAAAAACTTTATACTGAATGTAAAAATCTTGTGCAAACAATAAAATATCAACGATCACATTATTGTTCCATATATCGGCAAATTTTCATATTATATTGCTCCGTACATATTGAATTCCTAAGTAAGATCACTAAACAAGACAACCTAAGTACAATAGTTATTTGCAGTATATCTAATCAAATGTGTTACTACCTAATATATGTGTATATATATATATATATATATATGAACTAAACATATATTTTCAAAGTTCACAGAATAAATATATTTCTGTATGTTATTAAACAATGCACACCTGCTATTTCATATGTGTGTGTATACATATAACTGGATCTTTGTATATACAATCCACAGTACAAGTATAGCTTGTTTATTGTGAGTAGTGCTTACATATATATGAATGATTTATTAAATGAAGTTAAAATATTTATTAGTCATATATATATATATATGTATTTGACTAAATTGTGAATACTGAAAATTGTAGAAATATTTATAGTATCAATGTGTGTAACAGATAAATAAATAAATAATTGTTTATATAAGTCAAGGTAAATTAATAAATTTGTATATATAATACTTGCCAATCAATTTAAACATATAAGGTAAATAAATATTGTTTAAATAGCAAAGTAAAGATAGTATTAAAAAACACAATATTGTAAATATATATATCACAATTTTATGTATGAGTATATAAAGTATATATATATATATAAAACAAGTAAGAAGAACATATTATTTTCTATCCAACAGTACTGGCTTGATGGATAAGTAATTGTTAATGCCAGGAGGAAGATGTGCACCAAGTTTTAAAATCCAATTCAATTCGGCCAGTGCCAGATCATTTTCCAAGTCACCTCCTCTGGTATTTTGTGGTACTATTTGTAATACTCTAAAGCTAAACTTGTGTGTAGGATAATCTATAATGTGTCTAGCTAACGCATTGGTTTCTATGGCCTTGCGGATGTCATATAGGTGATTGTAAATCCTATCCTGTAATCTTCTTTTTGTTAAGCCTACATAAAAGGCTTGGCAGGCTGTACATGTAGCAAGGTAGATAAGATTGCGTGTGTTGCAATCAGCATGAAACCTAGGGATAAAAGTGAAATCAACAGTAGGATGTTTATATATCTGGGTGTCAGTAATATGACTGCATCTATTGCACTGTTGACATGCAAATGTACCCATAGTTAATGGTTTAGAAATATCTGTATTATTCATATTAATCCTTGTGCAGTGGTCATTACATAGGATCCTTTTTAGATTTCTGCTATTTTTATATAAGAATCTAGGTTTTGTACCTATAATTTCTTTGGTGTGTGCATCCATAGTAAGAATATTCAAATTTTTTTGGATTATTTGTTGAACCTTATTGATGTCACTAGTATATGTGATAGTATAATTAATCATATTATTTGTGTTGTTCAACCCCTTGTATCTTCTTAAAACACATGTATCTTCTTTGAAAATATATGTTTAGTTCATATATATATATATATATATATATATATATATACACACATATATTAGGTAGTAACACATTTGATTAGATATACTGCAAATAACTATTGTACTTAGGTTGTCTTGTTTAGTGATCTTACTTAGGAATTCAATATGTACGGAGCAATATAATATGAAAATTTGCCGATATATGACCCGTTAGCATTATGTACATGCATAGATGATGAGGTTATATCTAAAAGAGCAAGTGGTGTCTATTGGGCCTTATTACAAGGAAAACCTGACTTTGGATCAGTGCGGTTAGCTGTTGATGTTGGAGATGGAGTGAGTGTGGGTATGGTTACCACTGAATCTGAGAGGGTTGTTGACTTCACACGGACTGATGAGGGTAACGAGCTGTTTTTTATCACCACTTATTCTTTTGATGCACCTATTATTGCTGAGATAGTTATGAACAATTGGAAGTTTTTGAGGCTAGACCCTATGGTCAGTGAAAAATTAGGGCTACCACCTAGATGTGTTTTTAGGAAGGGTCGTTCATTTAAGCAGCTTTTAGAAAGGGATGAGGTATTTCACCTTGTTTCCAACAGGAGTAGGAGTACTTTCAAATGTGGTAGGTACAGTGTATGTCCTTTGATCAATCCTACTAGTTCCTACAAAGTGGCTGGGGTCACTATTAAGTCTGGGGGCCATTTTGACTGTCACAGTAGGAGTTTAGTTTATGTGGCCTTGTGTGGGCAGTGCCCGGCCTTTTATGTTGGGAAGACCAGTAGGGCGTTTAGGGATCGTATTACTGAGCATCAATCTGACATTAGATTAAAGAAGAAGACCAATGCCTTATATAGGCATATTGAATCTAATGTGGGTCACACTTTCAAATTTAGTGTCATACAGCAAGTTATGGTTGATACCCAGGGTAGAAAGCTAGATGTGCACCTTGACATTTGTGAGATGAAATGGCAGCTGAAATTAAATGCTTTGGTGTTTCCAGGCATTAATGATTGTATTAGCATTATGCCTATTTTGAGATTAAGGAACATTTTAGGCTAGGTTTTATCATTGACTGGAATCTTTTTGTGCTCATATATGTATGTATATTTAATGATTATTGTTGACCTTACTACCAGCATTTATTTGCAGTAGTTTATGGAACTGTTGTTCAGTTCATGTTTCTGCATATTGTTTTTAGCATTGATTGTACTGTTTCTTTTACTTTGAAAATTGTCTGATAATGTCATTATCATGTGTTTTATTTAAAAAGGGAGTGGTTTTTATCATTTGTATTCTGAAGAAGTCTGATTAAAGACGAAACCTAGGTAAATTCGTGGTGTGCATTGTTTCGAGTTGGTTTGCTTCCTTGAAGTCTACTTGCTCGTCATTTGCATATATCCCATGTGCCTCTGTTACAGAAGGCTTGGGAGGTCACTCATTGGAAGTTCTAGCTTGGCTGGAGTTTTCATTTAGGTTTTACTGATTGATTTTTCAGTGTGACCTTCTCACTCTGTTTTAATTTGTTAGTTGGGATATTTTGCAGTCACCCTAATGATAATGGACATCAGCTGGGTATAACAACCCTGTGTTTCTTATCCTTAGTCAAACACTCTGCTTGTGCTATGCTGACGAGGTCATAAGGCCGAAATATGCATATCCATAGCTAGTGAGGTTTGGCTTTATTGGCCTGAAATTGTCCATTAAAACGACTTCAAATGTAAAAGTCATGGGCAATCAGAATTGCCATATAGCTGAAACACCTGATGTTCATAAGGGTCATTTGCATGTATCCCATGTGCCAATGTTACAGAAGGTTTGGGAGGACACTCATTGGAAGTTCTAGCTTGGCTAGAATTTTCATTTTATTTCAATGTATGGGAATGGATCCGACACTCAGATCCAACTTGGCCACTATTTTAGCTCATGGCCACCCACAAACTCTCAGTTTCCTTCCCTATCCATAATGCACCATCCTTAGCATCTCTCAGATCTTGCTTGCAGCTCGAGATGAAGACCATAAAGAAATGTCACAGAGTTTAACACACGGGACATGTGGTGCCCCAAGAATTTTAGTCCTCCAAAATTCACCCGTGATAAATAGAGGGGGATGGAGGGGAGTTGAGGAATAATGAAAATTACAACACAGACGGAATGTTAAAGTACATAACTTCTTTATCTAAGGTTGCCAATTTTCATTCTTCCTCAACATATGGGACAGAGTCCTAGCTATATAAATTGCTGGGTGGATTTTAATGAAGAATATTCCTGAGCATGGTTGAGGCAAAGGTCTCTCCCTGGAGACCAACCCCAAACTGTAACGAATTATAAAGATACAAGGGTATGACCAATCAGTTGTCCCACAACTAGACTCCATACATAGCCGAGACTGGAATACAGTGGAAGTAGTCACAGGTGTAGTTGAAGAGGCTGTATTGGTTTGTTAGGAGGAAATTCAATTTAGTGGAAACAAAATGTAATCTGCCAATAGCTTGGTCATAGTTACGTCTGTGAGCAATTTGCCCATTTTGTGATGGGTCAAAGAAAAAGAACTGATTTGTCTTCCTAAATTATTAGTTCTATGCAGGTACAAACACATTATGTTTAAACATCTAGTAAGAGCAGCATATAATCTCCTTTATTTGGAAAGTCTGGGAAAAAATTAATGGCAGGCTAATTTGGTTGGTTAATGTTGGGTTCTAACATTGCCCTCAGTAGGGAGGAAGCATCAGTATTGTGAAGTGAAAACAAGATGGGGATTTAGAATATAATGCTTGAAGTTCTGACATTACCCAATGGAAGTAAATGCAACTAAAACGATAGAGTTCTGGGGAAAACATTTTAGATTACATTTGGTTGTAGTTTGAAAAGACTGTGTCAAAGTTTGCCCTACCAATTGCATATCTCTTGGTGGTATGGGTTCTTGTGAGGAGGTCCAAGTATAAGAAAACCATTAAACATGTTTTGCAAAGTTGACAGGCAGCCAGATAAGAATTCTGAAAATCTACACAGAAATTCGAGAAAGGTTATGAATAGAAGTCAGAATGTGAGTAGAAGTTAGACATTTGATAAACTAGCACCTTATTAAAATAAATCAGTTAGAAATTCAAGGACAGAAAGTATTGGAGCTGTGAAAGGTAATACTTGATACTGCACTACTCAAAGAAAAAAATCTATTCCATAGATTTTATAGAGGTTACTCGTATAGAGTTGTACTGGGAAGAAAACAGAAAGGAAAGGACGGGCAAAAAGAAGGTACAAGTTACTTGACTAATACAATGAGAAAAAACATGCATTCAGTTTTAGGCTAGTGTGGATGAATCATGCCTGTCATGTGAGACAGAAAGAGAGAGAGGCCAAAGGAAGGGGAACCAACTTGGTCAAGGCCAGCAAGATACAGTGAGGATGGCTTGTTCTTCAACTTGGTTGTTTTCTGAAGTAATCTTCATTAAGCTGCATTGTAAATGCCTATTATGTTTTATATTCTTCCACCTTGTTGTTGTACATGTTTAGTTTACATAAACTGTTTCTTCCATTTAAAACATGCAATTTCATTTGCATCAAATTTGTACTCCTGGGCACAGAATGAAGAATTGTCCTTATGATAAATGAATGAACAAACAAACCATGTCTGTCACTTTGTTAAGACATAAGCTGAGAAGTAAGATGGACCTGCACAAGTTGACAACTATTGTATTGAACTTCCTTGGAAAATGGACTACAATACAAAGCAGTTGGAAGAAATTCATCCATTATCACATCTTCCGTATATGTAAGTTGGCCTCCTCAGGGGGGCCAAACGCATTTCCCAGGCATTGTCTACACAATTCTATCTGGATGAGCATCCATGGTCACTGTGGCCTTGGGCAGAGAAAGAAGAAATGATGAGCTAGTGTAGTTGTTTTGACTTCATCTACCTGGAAAAATGACCTTTCCTTAACTAAGTTATTGCTATATTTATTGACAAAGGTTGAGTGAGAGTTTATCATTGCATTCATAGTACCTGTTCTTAGTAAAGTAGGACTACTGTCATTGACATAGACCCTAGAACTTGCAGAATCAATTCTGCCGATATTCTGGTACTACCAAATATTTATTGAGCTATTGTTTGTACTCTGAAAAGGGGGTAGAGATGGTAGGATAGGCACCGTGTTGAAAAAAATATTCTTATAAACTCTTAACGTGTAGGTTGGTCAGGATTGTGACTTGTTATTGATGGCTATTCCAAAATGTGGACAAGCCTACCGCACTTAATCTCAAATTTGCAACAGTAAAAGCTTGGTTGGAGCAACAAGCTTGATGTTCCAAAATGGAAATGCGTGGGATCCTTGCAAATCCAAGTGAAATGCCAGTACTGTGATACACATGGTGAACATCAAAGAGCTGTGGTTACGCTAAAAGGCTGGACTATGAATTGGTAAACTCTGGTACCCAGCCTAAACTGTAACCATTTCCCTGACTGTCTATTCATTGTATGCGATAGTACTAATCCTGAAGGTCACCCCTTCTCATCCAGAAGTCCTAATCAGAAGGGGAAAAATGGACTGAACCAAGACTAATTAGGACTTGTGTCTCAAACAGAATTTTTCAACACACCAAGACTTAATATCCTATTTTAGTTAGGCACTAGAAGAATATTTAGTCCGTTATGGATTATACTGGTCTAGAGAGAATGTTTGGATGACTCTAAGCTGTTTCTTGGGTAACGGGGTTGGAAGGGAAAATGGTGATATAATGATTCTAATATAGCTTGAAAAACAGTCCGATAGAAAAAGTATTGATGGTAAAACCTTAGGAGGGAAAATATCAGACTAAGATCCAGACAGATTCAAACTGGATCTCCCTGCTGCCCTGTAAGTGTGTCAGAGGATTCAGTAATCCAATTTGAAACACTGCTGAAGTATAAACACACTTCACAAAAAACTGTTCTGTAGAGCATTGGTATTACCCCATCCTTATTTTCGTAAAGAAGTTGAGTGACAGAGAATAGGGTGAGAGTTCTCGAAACATGACTTACTGTAGGAATGAAGTTCATGGGATCCAAAAATTCAGGATCTGAAGATAATCAGGATAGGGGCTAAATCACAGCATAATTCGAGCTGCCAAATGGAGGAAATCCCACAGATCTGAAGATAGCCCCTGCAAGCCTCAAATCCAAACTAGCCAAATTCAAAAGTTTTATAAATTGTCCTACTGATCTGAAGGTCCAAGCGCAATGTGAAAAAAACTAGGACCAGCAACAGTCAAATGTCTCAGATTCAAGGAAAGCCAGGCTTCAACCAAGAAAGGCCAAAAGAAGTTTCATGATGCCATCCAAATAAGGACTCCATCCATAGAGGTCAAAGGTCCACAATCCGATGGCAGGACAACAACCAAATCCTTCCGATCCTGGAACCATGTCCACCTAATGTAAAGGGAACTATGATCTGAAGGCAGCCCCAAGTCTCCGGATCCAAATCCATATGATCTGAGTTTTTACCAGCACCTCTCAAAGTCTACACCCAAGAAAAAAGTGCACACACCAAAGCATGAGGGAAAAATCTAGACATCAAGAGGAAAGCTCTTCTCTGAAACACATCTCCCAAACAAGGAAAATGGACAAATTCTAAAATAATTGGCAGATATTAAATAATGTTCTTAGAAACTTAGAAAGCTGCTGGAAAAATAACAGAATTTGTGTTAACATGCTTCTTCTGAGGATATGAAGTGTAAAACTCAAATATACATCATTATTTGGTAACCTCAATCCTCTATGACTTGCCAGAAAAAAAAAAAAACAGATTTTATAAGCAATAGCCAAGTATTTTGACAATATAATTTGTCAGAAAAAACACACTTTTATGAAAAATGTTCAGAAGATATGAAGCAAAAGTCTGGACATTCTACCAAAAAAAAAAAAAGTTATGTTCTTACCATAATGTTCCATCTGTGTTGTCTATCTTCATTTCCATTAACCTGTGGCTATTGGTTCCATCCTATGAATCAACCTGCTGCTGCTTTTGCAGCTCACGGTTCCTGATTTGAGCACCTCCCCTATGCCACAATGCCCCTTTTCACCAGTATATCTCAGATTGAGTTGCCAGAAAAGGCATAACACAAACATATTCATACTATCCAAAATACACAACTCTAATAAACTAAACATCAGGAGCTTAACATAAGTAATAAAAATTTTTTTGAACATTCAACCAGGCTTCCCAAAGACTTGGATAGGGGATTTGGGGGAAATGGAAAAGATGGACAACACAGATGGAACATTATGGTATGAACATAACTTCTTTATCTGATGTTGTCCTCTTCATTTCATTAACCTGTGGGACAGAGTCCCCCACTACTAGGCTCCAGGGTGGCCATCATGAAAGGATATTCTGGAGAACAGCAGAGCCAAAAGCACTTCTACTCCTGGATATGATGTCCAATTTGTAATGCATAATAAACGTGTGGGGATTAAACCAAGTAGCTGCAGCGTAAATGTCCTCAGTTGAAACTCTAGACCAAAAAGGCTAAGAAGTAGCCATGGACCTTGTGGAGTGGGCCTTAATTTGTCCTGGTAAGGGATTTTTTTTGGAAGAGAAAATAAAGGTAATACAGTCTAACATCTTGTCAGTGAGACTTTGGTAATAGAATTACCTCTTTTTGCCACTGAAAATGATACAAACTGATCAGACTTCCTAAAGGGCTTGGTTCTGTGTAAATAAAAATGAAGTTGTCTATGAACATCAAGAGTATATTCACCTTTGTTTGGATAACTGGGAAAAAAAAGACTGGAAGATTGATGGAATGATTGATGTCCCCTTCCTTAGCCACCTTGGGTAAAAAAAAAGAAGTTATGTACTCACCATAACATTCCATGCGAGTTGTTCATCTCACCTTCATTCTTACAGATGGGTTCGGAGCCAATCCTCGGCTCCGAGTCGGCCTACTACAAAGCTCGAGGTCTTCAGACAGCTTGAGGCAAAGTCCCTATCCCATGATGCACCTTGAGTTACCTCAGATCTTGTTTGCTGCCTCTAACAATACCATATGCCATTATATCACTTTTTATTTTGGTAAAAACCATAGAAAGATAGAGCAACCATGATAAAACTAGTATTTCGGTCCTCGCAAAACCCTGGAGGGCGTAGGAGGGTGGGAAGTAAGAATGAAGGCGAGATGAACAACTCACATGGAATGTTATGGCGAGTACATAACTTCTTTATGTGAAGTTCTATCTTGCCATTCATTCTTACAAATGGGTAGCGTCCTAAGCACCATCTTTCTTGGGTGGCTCATGGGAGTATGTTTTTCAGGACAGTAGAACCAAAGGAGGCCCAGGCCCTGTCCCTGGAGGCCTTATCAACTTTATAATGAGTGATAAAGATAGGAGGTCTTGAAGTGGCTGCTGCACAAATATTGTCTAAAGGAAGCCTAGCAGAAAAAGCAGAGGATGTGGACACTGCTCTGGTAGAATGAGCCTTAATTTTGTGTTGTAAAGGTAAATTGGCAGCTGAATAAGTGAAGGTGATGCAATCAGATAACCATATAGATAGTGCTGTATTTGCCACTGGAATACCTTTCCTAGATTCTGAAAAGGAAACAAAAAGTTGTTCTGATCTTCTGAACTCTTTGGGTCTATCCAGGTAAAATCTGAGCTGGCTATGAACATCAAGTTTGTGCAGCATATACTCTAAGTTGTTGGTGTGTTTGGGGAAAAACACTGGTAAATCTATGATTTTGTTAAGGTTAGCTTCAGTACAAACTTTACGTAAAAATAAAGGATTTGTTCGCAGGGACACTCTGTCAGCATGAAAAACCAAATATGGAGGTTTTATGGACAAGGCCTGTAGCTCTGATACTCTATAGGCAGACGTGATGGCTACTAAAAAGATAGTCTTCCAAGACAAAAATTTCAAATCACATGAAGAAGCTGCCTCGAAAGGTGGGAGAATAATGCGTGAAAGCATAAAGTTTAGGTTCCAAGGGGTATAACGGGATTTCACTGGTGGTCTGAGGTGGGAGGTCCCTTAGAGAAAGACTCTGGATAGCTTGTGTGCCATTATGTTCAATCCTTCAAAGCCAAGGTGAAAATTAGAGATGGCGGCAAGTTGTACCTGAACTGTAGCTGCCGCAGGTCCTTTGTTGAAAAGCATAATCAAAAAAATCCAATATAGAGGAAATGGGGGCTTGGTAGGGATCTATGTTATTTTGAGAAGTCCATATAGAAAATCTCCTCCATTTGCTAAGGTACAACTTCCTAGTAGAGGATTTATGGGAAGAAATTAAAATATGCTGCGTTTCGTTTAAGAGGTTATGGAACCTGGCTATGTTGGGAACTGGAGCAGCCAAGCTGTCAATTTTAGGGAATGAAGGGAGGGATGAAGAGCCCCTGATGAATGAGTCAGAAGGTCTGGTACTGGGTCCAGAATCCAACGCTCTAGATGAAGTCGAAGGAAGGTGAACCAAATCTGACGAGGCTACTGATGGGCTATTAGAATGATGGTCTTTCCCAGGGCTTTTGCTTTCTGTAGTACTGTGGGTATCAAGGGAACTGGTGGAAATGCATAGAGGAGACCAGGAGGCCAATCATGTACGAATGCATTCTTTGGGGAATCTCCCAAAGGAGGAATCAGGGCAAAGTAGCTTCTGCATTTTGTGTTCATGTGGGAAGCAAAAAGATCGCAAGGCTGGCCCCATCTGCGGAATATTCCTTCCGCTATCTCTCTTGAGGGACCACTCGTGAGGTAACAAAATTGCCCTGCTCAGTTTGTCTGCAATCACACTGGATTTCCCCGGAATGTGTGTTGCTATCAGAAAGCGCTGGGTGGATTTAGCCCACTGCCATACTCTTAGGGCCTCTCGACAAAAGGGATAGGACCTGGTTCCTCCTTGTTTGTTCAAGTAACAGACCACTGACATGTTGTCCGTCTGAATCGCAATTGTCCCCAGAGGGAGAGAGTCCTGAAAATACTGCAACACCAAAAGTACAGCTCTCATCTCCAGGACATTGATATGCAGATGTGTCTCTTGTCCGGTCCATGTGCCTTGGGCTGTTCTCCCCTAAAAATGCCCCTCCACCCTATCAGGGAAGCGTCAGTGGTCACTATGGCCGATGGTGAGGGTAGGATAAAAGGACGACCTTGAAGAGAGGTCAACCACCACCAAAGATCCTTTTTGCATGTGTGTGTTACAATAATGAGATGAGACATTGGGAGCTCTTGATAAGACCATTGAGTGAACAACAGCCATTGTAGAATCCGCATGTGCATGCGACTCAATGGTATTGCTATTACTGCAGCTGCCATCATGCCTAACAACTTTAGCACTTCTGATGCTGGAGCCTTGTCTCCGGATATGATGTTCTGGACTTGCTGACAAAGTAGCAAAATTCTTTCTGCTGGAAGTTTTAAAGCGGTGGTGGTGTCCAATTCTGTTCCTATAAAAACAATATGTTGCGATGGTGACAAGGCAGATTTTTCTGAATTTATGGTAATGCCCAGTTGATTGCAAAGAGCAAGAGTGGTGTCCCTGGCTTGCATTAGCTGATGCCTGGTGGTGGTGGTGAGGAGACAATCGTCTAAGTACAGAAACACCTGGAATCCTAAATGCCTCAGGTGGACGGGCATGTCCTGGAAGGTTTCCCACAACCTTTGATTCTGCGGACCCTTTCGGCCATGTGGGCAGTGTCTTCCATTTTGGATTATTCCCCCCCCTGCCCCAGGGGGGAAATTCTCCCCAAGAGTCCTGAAAAAGTTCCTGCGACTTTCGAAACCACATTTTCTTACTACCATGCTGGTTCCTGGAGAAGGTCCTTTGTGCAGTAGAGAAACGTATTCCGATGGCAGAGTCTTTCCGTCCTTCTCATTATGGGAGAGTGTCTCATGGATAGCAGACTCAAACAAGGTTTAGCCATTGATAGGGGCATTAATAAAGGCTTGTTTGAAGGGCTCCACAAAATCGTATGGCCTCATCCAAGCAATACCTGAACTGGCAAGCCCTTGAGGTACACTAGGCAGCATGGGAAATCAACCTCATGGACGCACTGGCTAAATATTGTAGGGTGGCCAGTCTAGAGAAAAAGGTCTTTTGTTCCTCAGTAGACATGGACCCTGGGGCCAAGCTAGAAAGTTCCTTTAACCAAGTCCCTTTGTAGCCTCGTAAAGAGTGACAAATAGTTTAACACCCTCAGGGTAAATGTGGAAGAGGCACAAATTGCTTTACAAAGTCTGTCCAATGCCTGGGATTTTCTATTCGGGGGTGGGAAGACAGAGGAGCTCCCTGAACCAGCTCTTTCTGGTGGCTGCCGCAACAACTATGGTATCTACAGGCATCGCCTTGGTGCAGAATGACTTACCTGCATGGGGCACTTAGGAGCTTGTCCACACAATTCAGGATTGGATCGTCGGTCTCCCATTCTTTCCAAGCCCTGGATCAGAGGGTTAGCTGGGGAGGGGAACAACACTCAGGTAATAGATGGGCCTACCACAACACAGATTGCTCCGGGGAAGAATTTTGGCCAGACCAACCACCCCATCTGACAAAAGATTTCTAAAATGTTTCCAAAGGAGACTTTGTTGTGTGGTGATTTTGGGGACTCTTCTCCTTCCTTGATATCAGTTTCCAGCATGAGTGATTCCTCACGGAATTAATGCGTCTCCTTTTACATAGCTTCCCCCATGGGACCTCCTTGGTGGGATGCTCCAGGGGAGTATCGGAAGAGGCCTGGGTTCTGCCGTGGGGAGTGTGTGGAGGCTTGGGGGACCGGCTGTCCATGTAGCAGACTGAAGGCCTCAGCCACCAAACCAGAATGAGGAGGGGGGGTACCGTGGCAGAAAACACCAAGGGTTTCCTTGGCTGAGAGAGAGAGCCCTCTCCACTGCTTCAAAAGGCAAAGGGCTCTGAGACAAAGAAAACGTTCCCCTGGAGCAGAAGCCACCGGAGTCGACACCTCCAGGAGAGGCCCCCTGCTCTGAAGGGGGAGATGGAGTCAAGCTGTTGAAAGCCAAAACTCCAAGGGAAAATGAAGGCTCCAAAAGCTTCAGAGTTGATGCATCCCCCCAGAACCAACCTCAATGCTACAGCTCTGAGACATGCTCAGAACTGAAGCAAAAGGAGCCAATCAGGTTGAGGAAAATAGTTGGAGACAAACAGGAAATTTCCATCGGCTCTGACATCTTGTCACTGGAGACCAACGGCACTAAAAACTCAAACTGAAGGGCGAAGGGTGGATTGAAGAAGGAGCCAAAGGTCAGAAAGGTGAAACCCTCACGGATTCGTATGTGGACAGAGTGGACACAAGCCCCTTCTGAATCTGGGCCTCAAGGACCTGCCTTACCAGTCTGCCGACATCCTTGGAGAATAGGCTCCAGGAAGACCTTGAAGAAGCAGATGACGGTGGGGGTTTCCAAGATCTCCTTGGGATCAAGGAACCTGCTCTGATGGTGTTGAACTAGGCACAGACACAGTCAAAGCCTGTGAAGAGCCACTCAGCGCCAGAAAAATGGAGGGTGACCAGAGAGGAGGGGAAGAAGTCGTAACAGAGGTCGGCGCTGACAGAGTCAGCTACAACTATTCCGGAGCATTCTTAGGAGGCTCCAAGGAAGACCACGTGGGAGACCGCTTCCTGCTCTCTTGGGTCTCCTTAGGCCTCTTAGAAGGGAGTTTAGCTCCTGAAGTTGACAGCACCCCCAAGGAGGAGGAAAGAGGAAGAAACCCTTTAAGAATCAGCTTGCTCCTCCAGTCCGCCAAGAGCTCGGTGTGGAAAGCCTGACAAACAGCACAATGGGCCTCAAGATGGGTAGGCCCCAAGCAATAAACACACTCTCTGTGGACATCAGACGGGGGGAAACTTCTGCCCACAGGAAATGCATTTTTTTAAATACTGAGGTTTCTGCTTAGACATTAGCAAAGAAAAAGAGATAAAAAGAAAAAGGAGAAAGGGAGAAGAAAAGAAACGCAAGCAAAGAAAGGATACCAATAAGATTTAGCCTAGAAGAAAGAAAAGGATTTTTATAAACAAAAGGAGATCAACTGGTAGGTATTTAGAGAAGAATAAAGGGTAAATTACTTACGAGAAAGAAGTAACCCTGTCACATATGGAGGAAGCTCAAAAGCCAGGCAAACTCTGCTGAAGCCAAGTGTGTCAAACGAGATCTGAGGTACATTGGGGGAGCGGGGCATTGTGGGTATAGGGGAGAACTCAAGTCAGGAAGCTCAAGCTGTAAAAGAATAAGTGGCCGGTAAGTTTTGAGGATTGGAACCAATACCCACAGGTTAATGAAACGAAGAGGACAACATCAGATCAACAGGATTTGTGTCGGCATGCATTTTCTGAAGAACAAGAAGTGTGAACCAAAACATGTCATTATTTAGCGACTCCGATCCTTCGTGATCTACCTGTTTACATCTAAATAGTTGAAAGGTAATCTGGAGTCAACTAAATACATTATTCGGCTCTGAAGACTTAGGATCTGACCAAGAATGAATGAAGGACAAGCAAGTATGGATCCGATATAAAAACTGCATCTGATACAAATAGGGGCAGTCAATGGAGTCCTCAGATCTGACACCATAGCTCTCAATCTGCTGAAGCAGGAAACAAAAAGAAAAGAATCTTAACAATTCATATATAAGAATACCTTGAACCTCTCATTGTAATAATAGCGGACAATTGTAGAAGGAAAAGCAAGTTTATGGACAAAAGTTAAATATTGCTTCTATAAATGTAGAAAGCCATGAAAACAACCGGTGCTGCATTAGCATGTAAATTCCGAAGGACAAAGTGTGAGATTCAAAATGTCTGCCATTATTCAGCAAAAATGTAGTGACTTCAATTCTCAAAGATTCGCCAAAAAGACACAACCCACTGACTAGATCATCAAAAAATAGAAGGCAAAAAAATCCGGAAATTCAGCTTAGAACTGTACAGCTGAGAAATATAGGGAAAATCTGACTGAAGTACAGTGCACCAAAGACAATCGAATAAGAAGAACGAGCCGACTATGCATCTGAGCTCAACTGTTTCCCTTTTTTAATATTGCCCTTGCAAACTTAGAAACTAAACAGAATAACTGGTTATTGCACTATACAGAACCATCCAAAAGATGTGAAGTCTGAAAATGAAGTCTGCCAGCACTTCCTGAACAATCCAGAACAGACTGCAGTGGATTGTCAAAACTACAATCACCAGAACTGATCAAAGGCATTCTGATCCTCATACCATATACTTTTTCAAGAAGGCAGAGGTTTGGTAAATATTTGTCGGCAGTAAGGCATGATCCAAAGCTGGTCGGATCACAACAGATCATGAATCTGACCTCTCCACAGCTGAATTACAGATTAAAACCCTCTCTCACATCATAACACTAGAAATGAATGGACCTTTTGAAGGGTCCCAGTCAACATTTGGGGGGGTTGAAGCCCCAATAAGGTTACATACTCAAACCTTCATTTCTTTCCTTTGATATTTTTTGTTTTATCTGTGGACAGCGTTGAAGGTTAACTCAGCAACTAGGAAAAAGACCATCAAAGGAAGGGCAAATTTACCAACAGAATTAGGATGAAGGGACAAACAAACCAAGACAAAAAAAAAAAAACAAAACAAAGGAGAACTGGAAGAAAAGGCTTTTTGAAACCAATGTGTTAAGGAAAAAGGATATAAGGGAAGGAGAAAAAGAAAGAAGGAACAAGAAAATACTTTGCCAAAGTGAAGCTCGAGAGTTAAAGATGACCACATCCAGACATTATAGTATAGCAGCAAACAAGATCTGAGGGATGTTAGGGGTGGTGTGTTATGGGTAAGGAAGGAGCTCAAGAGTTTGTTGGTGGCCACTAGCTAGAATAACAGCAGAGTCTGATCACAGTATTAGATCCAGACCCATACACTGAGGAAGAATGAAAATTGACATCAGATCCACTAATGGCTCTGGAAAATGGTGTGGTTGCGAGCAAACAGTCTGGTTTACCAGTTTGTATACCAGTTTGTAAATGTTATTATCCATGCATTTCTGTCACTTAAGCTTTGCTTTCCTCATAAAAAGTCCTTTTGTAAAAACATGTCTATAGTTCCCCCTCAGTCTTTTTTTAGTCACAGCCATAATTCCTTATGCTCTTAACAGGGTCCTTTAACACATCAACACTTGGCATCAGAAAATGGAACAGAACTCACCCCCACCCTTCACTGCTAGCCTTCTGCCACTTGGTATCCTAAGGCAGTGTAAAAACTGTCTCATGTTCACTGATAATGAACTGTTACTTGACAATGTAGATGCCATCTGCAAGAGGTGCAAATACTCCATCTGCAAGAGGTGCAAATACTTAACCAATCTAGAGGAATCTCTCTCACAGTTCACTACTTGTAGGGAGAATCAATCCGTCCATTCACCCATGCACATGCAACACTAGTACATCAACAAAACAGAAGTATTGTACATATATGCTGTCGAAAATAGCTACCAAAGCCTTCTGAAACTTCTAAGACTAGGCATCGATGTAAACCACTTATTGCACGTATGCCACATACCTTCAAATCAACATATCTAAAACAGCAAACCACTTCCAAGTCTGGTGTGCCTAATTCAACTACCGGAAACATCTTAGTTATTGAAGGCTCTACTTTTAGGCACACAGATTCTACACTCATCAGTTAGGACAAGGACAGGGTGACAGTTAGCGGTCTCCCAGCAGTCAAGATAGTGGACTTAACTAGGGCACTGAACACACTATTCCAGCGAGCATGACTACGGCATAATAGTAGCCCATGCAGGGATAAACAGTCAACAAAAAACCTTAATCCGTGCAGAAGGATATGCTGTAGCTTACCATGCTAGTTCAACTATAGTTAGGGCACTGGTTCTGAGATGAATCCTCCCTTCATCTAAAATGATGCATACAATAATTGGTTTTAACAACTGGCTAAATTGCTGGTGCCAGAATCCTCCCTTCACCTCAAACAATGCCTAGACAAAAGGAAAAGATAACTGGTTTTCAACAATGGAGTCATTCCATGGGAATTCACTATGTATCACCTTGAGACAAAACAATCGATAGCCAATCTCTTGCTTTGCAAAGGACAGTCTACATCTTTCCACATTCCATCCAAGGTTTCTGTGGCTCCTACTGTGCCTTTTAGACAGAGCTCATCTAATGAACATCCTTCCCAATCTGATCACCATTTTCAAACAAAAACTGGATGATATTAATATGGCTGTACTCAATGCCAGGAGTCTTGACAGACTACCTGTCCTCCATTCACTTCTGCATTTGGAAAACTTTCATGTATGCATTGTTAGAGACATGATTCAAGTCCTTAAAGAGCTCCCCTTCTGTGCCTAGGTTTTGTGCCTCCCATGCCTTCAGTCCCACTGGCAATGGTGGTGGCGGGGGAGTGTCTCTGTACATCAGGGGAAACATCCCTTCAAACCTAATGCCCACAGACCTCCCTCGTTTACTGAAACAGATTTCCCAAATCTAACAGCCTGCTGCCAATAACCCTCCTTGGAGCCAGACAAAAACAGTAAATCACAATAAATTCTTGGAATTCATATAGGATATCCCTATAAGCAATGAAGCTTTAATCTTTGCCGATTTCAAGTACCCTTCCATTGACTGGAGCTCCTACCCTTCCAATGTTGGATATTCCCAGTGTTTTTTAGACTGGGTATATAAACTGCCCTGGATCAGCTTATCTTCAAACCATTCATAGGTTGGTACTAGGCTATCAGCCCTAGGGCCTATGCAAGCCTAGCCATAACAATTCCCTGGATATTTCTTCCCACAATATTTACTTCTCTGGGCCCCTGTCTAGCAGGGCGACTGACATGATCCCCGGGGTGAATTTCCTATCTCCCATCCAATCATCAAGGTTCCTTTTGAAGAGGGCCAATGAGGCGCTCTGCTTGACATGTATGGGCAGTCTATTCCAGAGGATGGGGGAGTCTCTGGGTCAGGAACCTATCCCTCCAGCATGTTTTGTTCATTGTGATGACAAGGTTTAGATCCCTGGAGCATGTGGCTCTGAGGGATTGGGATTTCTTTAAGTGGAGCATGTCCAACAGCTCAGGGTTTGACATGGCCTTGTATGTTAAGCAGAGATTGCCTCTGAGTAGACAATATGCCACAGAGTATAGCTGGAGTTTTTTTTAGACGGTCAGCATATGGCATCTGCGTGTATATTGCAGATATTGTACATATTCTTGAGTTAGTACTCAGACTTGGCTTGTGTCTGCTCCCCTCCCATAATCTGGTTGCCTTTACCATCAAAACTTCCATTCCCTCAGTTTCAAGCACTATTCTCTTTAAAGAATTCAAAAAGGCCAACCTCATAATGGTATGATGATATTTATTTTTATTTATTTTATTTTTATTTTACATTTGTTGACCGGGCTAGTCTAACTGGATACATGTCCATTTTCAATAGAGGCCCGGGGCTGAAATGCTCCATGAAACATACAGAATTAATATAAAAGTCAAAACAGATCAAACTAAACAAAACAGCTATTGTTTCATAAAATCATTAGTGTTTTTTTTTCTGTACAAAATACCATACTCATAGAGAGCATAACATGGGAACTGTATAAGAGAGGGTACAATATACATATATACATAATTTTTATTTGCAATAACATATTTAAGGGTAAGATTAAAGAGATGTAGAGTGGTGATTAGTGTAAATGAATAAAAGTTAGTCAGGGTTAGTACAGGAGCATAGCCAGTGTGTATTGAGAAATAGTTTTAGATTCCTTTTAAAGAGTGAGAGAGAAGTCAGAGTTGTGAGATCAGTGGGTAGTTGATTCCATAGTTTTCCAACTGTGTTGGAGAATATGGAGTCACCTGCAGAGTTGTTGGATTTGGAAGTATTGATCAGCAGTTTGTTTGAGGAGCGTATGTTCTTAAGGTTATTGTAAGGCGCAATGAGGCTAGAAAGTATTGAAGTGTTGGTGGGTTGATACAGGGTCTTGTGGGTTATATCAAGCTGGTGAAATTGAAGCAGGTTAAGAAATTCTAGCAAGTCAAGTTGTTTTAGGTTAAAACAGTGATGAGTTCTGAAAGGAGAGCCTGTAGCAAATCTAGTAATATTATTATAGGATGTTGCCAGTTTGTTGAGGTTGTTTTTGAAAGATTAGTGTATATAAGTGAAGCATAGAGTAGAATGGAGATTAAGTGAGTTCTGGCTATGGCGGTCCTAGCTGCTGGTGAAAGAAAGGGTTTGATTCTGTAAAGGGATCCAAGTTTTTTGTTAACTGTTTTTATTGTGCTGTTAATATGAGTATCAAAGTTGAGGTTGTTGTCTATTGTTATTCTTAAGAGTTTAGTGGTCAGGTCAGGAGAAATAAGAGTACCATTATTGGATGTGAGTGTGAATTGTATAGGGGTGGACTTTCGGGTTGGTGTGGAGAGTAACAGTTTAGTTTTTTTGGGGTTTAGGAGGAGACAGCGGTTTGAAAACCATTGTTCTACAGTATTGAAAGCTTTTTGGGTAAGAGACTGAACTTCAGTTGGAGAAGTGGCTGAACATATTATAGTAGAGTCATCTGCATATTGAATGCAGTTAGTGTGTGGAATAGCTGACTGAAGGTCATTAATATAAATGGAAAATAGAAGTGGGCCTAATATGGATCCCTGTGGAATGCAAAGGGAAATGGGAAGGTGATTAGATAGCTTATTTTGCCAGAGTACTGCCTCATTCATGGCTATAGGATTGAGTGAAAGGGATTTCAGTATGTGTAAAAGGAGTTGGTGATTGACCATGTCAAAAGCTTTAGATAAATCGATGAAGACTGCAGAGGAAAGAATATTTCTGTTACGATTTTTGTTGATAGAGTCTGTGAAGGATAGCAGGGCAGTGGTGGTACTGTGGAAAGGTCTAAATCCATGTTGACAGTTGGCAAGTAAGTTGTGATGGAGAAGGTGGTTAAGTAGTTGCTTATGGATGCACTTTTCCATTATTTTTGCAAGAGGAGATAGCAGAGCTATAGGACGAAAGTTAGAGAAGTCATTGGAGTTCCCCCTTTATGTAGTGGGATGATATGAGAAATTTTCCACATAGATGGGATACTTTCTTCACTAATGGTTCTATTGATGAGAATGGAGATGGAATAGGCAATGGCTTTAGCTCCTTTTTGCAGGAATTCTGCTGGGAGTTGGTCAGCTGAGGGGGTGGTAGGTCATAATTTTTGGAGAAGGGAGCAAATAAAGGAAGTAGCCACTGGTTGTAAATGAAATGATAGGGGTGGGTTTGTAGTAGAAGTAGGCAGCTTGGAAGTATCAGGAGACAGATGGCTAGCTAGAGTTTGGATGGCATTTGTGAAGAAAGAATTAAAAGCATTAGCAGTATGTGTGGGATTCTCAGGGTTACAGCCTAGTGGGTTGGGAGTGATACATTGACCTGGGTAAAGAAGTTTGTTAATGCTAGTCCAGAACTTTTGTGGTTCCTTGTGATAGGTTTGCTGTAATTGGAGGTAAAAATACTTTACCTACTAGGATGGCTTTTTTGTATTATTTCTATGTTGCCTAAAGGTTTGTTGATCTATAGGATTCTTAGTAGTACGCCATTTTGCCCAGGATTTGTTTCTGAGAAGGATTTTTTGCCTAGTATCATTAGAGAGCCAAGGGGCTGGTTTAGCTTTATTTCTGACAGAGCGTACTGGGGCGTGTTGGTCCAGGATGGCTAAGAATGTGGAGATGAAGTATTCTACTGCTTCACTGAGTGGCAGAGTTTTTAGCGGTGTCCAGTTACATTGACTGAGTTCTGTTTGGAAAAGTTCTGGGTTAAATTGCTTTTTGGTGCGTACTGTTCTGAAAGTGTTAGGGAAGGTTAGGTTGGTTTTATGTCTGATGATATAAGTTAGTGAATGGTCACTTAGATCATCTGGGAGTGTTCCTACTTTGTAAGTCTGATGAGGACTATTAGTAAGTATCCAGTCCAAGGTACTTTCTTTGTTGTTGGGTCTATTGGTTCTGGTAGGGGAGTTAATGGCTTGTGAGAAACCATAAAGGTTAATATGGGTGGTGGGGTGGGCATTACTACAGGACTTCCAGTTGATATTAAAGTCTCCTAGGACTATGGCTTCCTGTGGGAGATTAATAGAAAGCCAGTTAAGGATATTCTCGAGTCTATTGATGTTATTTCCCTGAGGAAGATATATACAGATAATACACATGGCTTTATGAGTGTTGACCTGAAATTTTGAGATAAGTATTTCAGCATTATTGCCTAAAGGTGGACTAAGATTTACAGTGCTAACTTGTAGCTCTGTTTTAGAGGATTGCTACCCTCCTGCCTTTTTGGCTGTGTGGTCTAATCTAATGATATTGTAACCAGGTGGGGTGACTTCAATGTCCTTAACAGTTGGTTTTAGCCAAGTTTCTGATAAATGTAGGATGTCAAATAGGTGGACATCTTGGAGGCCGTGAAGTTGAGAAATTGTATTGCAAATGCTGCGTATATTGGGATGGGCTATCGAGAGTGAGTTAGAGGGTTTGGTAGGTCCTAGGGTATATTTGGCTTGCTGTTTGCAGTGGTAAGGGTATGGTTTGGGCCAGGGTTAGGATGAATGATTCCGTCTAGCAAGGAGTGGAGGAGTGTTATGTGTTTAGGGTGGAGGGGCTTACAATAATAGTCAAATAGCTTTCTATTATTTAGGTTGGTATACTTAATGTGTGCTAGTTGGTGATATTTGGCTAGTAGGTAGCTGGGTTTGGATATGAAGTTTAGGAAGGCTGGAGAGATAGCTAATAGTGGTGATGAAGTGTGCTTGGGGGGAAAGGAAGGGTAGAGTATAGAGGTTGTTCATAGGAGGTTAAGAGATGGGCGGCGGTTAGAGGAGGTAAGAGTGAGACCAGGATTAATAGTTGTAAATGGTATGGGATGGTTGATGTAGACATTGTATTTGTTTGAGAAGTGGGAGAAGAATGAGAGGCAGAGTTTTGAAAGCAGGTTACCAGATATGTAAGTAGGTGGGGTGATGTAACAAGGAGGGATGAGTGGTTAAGTAACAGTGGGTGTGTTAAGATAATGGGGGTTGGGAATGGTAATGGTGTGATCTGCTTGATTGGAGTAGATGTAATAGGGGTGTGGCTTTTGGAGGAATAAATGTAGGAGTACTGGGGAGGGTGGAAATTGGGGGGCAAGGTAGGGGAGTGGAGTGAGCCCGCAGGGCGAACAGAGCGGGTAAAGACAAGAGAGTAGACTGTCGAGGATGACAATCAGTGAAGTGTGAAATTTTGCAGGTAAGTCTGAAGGTAAGAGAATGTGGAAGAAAGCTGAGAGGCTAGCAAGACTAGACTTGGGATGTTAGAGGTTTAGAATGTGATGAAAGATAGCTTAGGACAAAGGAGAGAAGGTAAAACACTAAGTCAGAAGAACACTGAGAACAGAGCTAGGGGGGGTATGGTTAAGAATAGGTGAAGAAATTAAGCATACAGGAAGCTTGAATGAAGGCACCCCCTAGTGGCCAGTCACTTTTTTGCAGCAAATTAGTCTACTAAAGGGAATTTCAGGCATAGGGAGAGGAGGGAGATAAACTAGTTAGAGATAAGGAGTGTATAAGCTGGAAGTAAAGGTCATTTAGAAAGCTAAATGGGGGGGGGGTTGGCTGCTGGCTAACCTGACTGGGAAGCTTGCCTTACCTAGCAATATCTATAAAAAATTATTATTATTAGAATTTTTCTAGAAGCTATAACAACACATACTTTCACTGTCTTTTATCAAGGACTATTTTTCTTAGACGTCCAGCAGGGTACATTCAGGTGGTCTATTGCAGGGACATACAGGAACACAAGGCTGGTACATGTAGAAAGAGAGAAAAGGATAGTGAGGCAGACAATACGTGAGCTAGAGAGCAAACAAAGAGTTTTCACAGACATAGTTGCATGTTTAACCTCAGCATAAAATCACAGTATTACAGTATTCTATTTTTTTTTTATCAAAACATACAATAATTACAGTATTTATCAGGTACTGCTATGGATACTAAAGCCCCTTCAAAACACAGACAAATAGCTGGTATAAAAAAGCTGCATTTGCTTTTATTTGATATCTCTAAAATTTACCTATGTGAACTCCACAGCTGGCCCCAGTTATACAGCCAGTTGCGCGGGTGATTTTTATGCCCATTTAGATAAATGTACTACACTAATAGTTTCTTTCAAAAACAAAATAGTGGTAATTGTCCATTGTGGTACACCAGTATAAACAAACTTTACAGCAGAAGAACACAAACTGCTTCATAGGGCTAGAACCAGCTATCAAAATAATATTAAAAACCTCACTAGTAAACTGAAAGCAACCATAAAGACTAGTAAAACATCATACAAATTTAAGACTAGCAACAAAAGCAAAGGATAATTACCAGTTTTTCTTCAGTTACTTCAGAAAACCAGGAAATAACACTCAGGTTCTGAGCTTTTCCACTGCAGCAAATTCTTCCCACTGAAACTACTGTCCCATCTCAAACCTTTCCTGAGCCCCAGCTTCACCACTATCACTAAGAAATATGTTCTTGAATTACACTCAAAGACCAAGAAACACTTCCTCTGCTGGCCCAGGCAACATACTCGGCTGTCTAATAAATTCTGCTAAAATCCACTCATGGATCCCCTCCTCAAACTGTTTAACCTATGCTTTGCTACAGGCTATGCCTCTGAATTGTGGTACACTGCTGTAGTAATACTTTCCCATAAGGGCTAACCTACCACGGACTTGGGGGAAATACAGACCCATCTGTAGAGCCATGGAGTTCATCATCATCAACCTCTCATATCATGACATCAAAAAACCTGACTAAACTAAACCAACTGAAGTTTGGCTTCACAGAAAGCAAGTCCTGGCTGCCTAATCCTGTCAGCTTCTTTGATGTCACCCAGGCAGCTGGCTGTGGTTACACTGTCCATGATGCCTACCTTGCTCTGGATAAGTCATTTGATACCATATACCAGACAATGGCATTTATTTTATTAGTTGATGACCTTAAACAAATTCATACATGGTAAGATGGACTGCCAAAAGAACAGAATGCACACTGTCTGAGTGGATGATGTCTTCTCAGAGAAAAAGTGACCAGTGGTGCCCCCTGGGATATGTGCTAGTCCCCCTTCTGTTTGGGATCCATTTGTCAGACCTACAAACCGATTACAGTAAGCTCTGGTTAAAATCACGGATGACTGCAAGTTGAGTGTGGTTGTTAAATCCCCTCTGGATACATATAATCGCCAAAATGAGCAATCTAAAAATCAAATCCTGGTGTACAGAAAAAGGACAAAATACACATCACGAAATGCAGCATCATTCCCTTTAGAAAGCAGAAAATCTATACATACTACTGCACTGAATAAATCTGTTTTAACATATGAATCAGTAAGCAAGGATCTAGGCACATGGGTTGACAGACCCCCTCAATCATCATGTGAAACCATAGTTAGGAAATCCTTCTACATTTCACAAATACAAAGGGCATCTGTTCTAAAACTAAAAGTCACTGTCTCTCTGTAATCCACCCTAGTCAGACATATTACTAGGCATAATGCACCTTTCAGCATTTACATGGCTAGACATATTAAAATAAATTGGGGAAAAAAAAAAAAAAAAAACTGATTCTTAACGAAAAGGATCCCTGGTCTCAATCTCCAGAATTATCTCTTGAGACAACAGTTTCACTAGGCGCCTCTGGGCAGACACAACCTCAAACATACTGTATACGCATTAATGCTCAAAACATTAATCTTAATTATATGGGCCTACAGTGCAGCTGGAGGGCAGCCAATATGTTCAAAGTGTCCTGCACTCAGTAGCAAGAACTGCCTCATGAATGTCTGCATAAAACAATCCCACAGTTCTGCCCTCAACTGAAGCTTTTCGTTTTCCATTTTCTTTTTTCAGAAAATGGCACTCGGGTGGCCTATAAATTCCACACCTGAAACTCCCTCCCCACAGCTCTGCATTGTTTTTCTACCTCCCCATAGTACCCCTCTACTTCTCTGATTTCACACAGCTTCTATGCCTTATGGGATCATAGGAGGTTACTTGACTAAAGGTTTTAGAGCAGTGGTGCATAATGTCCGGCCTGCAACGCAACTCCATCCGGCCCCCAAAGAGTAACCACATTTTTTTTTAAAAAGTCAAAAAATACTGTACCTTACTTCAGTAACGCAAACTTTCCAGCACTTGCTTACTTACCTAATTGACAGTTGTACACACCTCTAATTTTAGCTGCAAAAGTAACTGTTCTTTGTTGTTTATAACCTGTCTGTAAATAGCAACTTTCTGCAAGAGTTTTTAATAAGTCATGGCTGCAAGCCAGAATAAAGTTAAATGCAAAGTTGATGTAGAAAACAGGCAATGTCACGACTGCTGTTTTAAATAAAAATGCCAGTCACCTGTACCTATTGTTAACTTGTAACAACTTACTATGTTTTGAGGTGGCCCGCAGATGTATTAAGAATTCATGTAGTGGCCCTCCCCACAAAAAGGTTGTGCACTACTGCTCTAGAGCCTTTTCAAGACTAGCCATTCAAGCCCCAATTTTCCGAGTTATAAATGTCCACAGGTTAGAATGGCTTTGGTATATGCCTGTGCAATAGGACATCTACAAACTGCAGCTGTTCATAAGGAATGCAGGCAACAATTTAGGAGTGAATTGGAAATATACCAGCCACTGGTTTAAACTGCATCTGAGTAGGCTTAGGGAATAGCTCAGTTTCACACGATACCTGTCCCACAGAATGGGTAGTCTCTGAGACACATACTTGTCTCTAACATGTTTTGTTCATGTCACAGATCAACTTCAGATCCTTAGATCAGGTAATTCTAGTGATATTTGTTTTGCAAATGTGCAACAGATCCATCAGGGCTGAATCAGAGAATGCCTTGTAGGTTAGGAACAGATTACTCCTCAATAGCAAGTAGGAGACCAAGCACAGGGAGAGGGATTTGAGGTGGTCTGCTTAGGGCATACTTACACTTGGTATTACTTCCCCGAGGATCCTCTGTGGCCCCTCCATTTTTGCAAATGCCTGATCAGGTACATGTTGAAGGGTGCTTTGGACTAGATTATTGGTCTAATGAGGGTTGAGTATAGCAGGACTATGATCTCATCTGGATACCATGACCTTACTTATAAGTTGTGCCAAGCAGAAGGATTTTCTCACTACCATGGACACACGGTGATCAAAATAGATGTTACTGTTAACTTGAGTTCCCAAGTCCCATAGACTGGGTCTACCCTTTGTGGAGCGGTACTAATGTTGTAATTGTGGGGGTGGTTGTCTTCTCAAATGATATAATCATGCTTTTTTTTTTTTTTTTAAACTGAGTTTTAAGCCATGGTTCTGGCTCCAGACATGTGTCTGTATCAGACTATCCTGGAGGATATCTATACCTTTGGGGGATACAATGATTGCAACCAGCTTACAGTTAGTCAGCAAATTTGGTCAGCTAAAGGCCTTGTATATTTGTTTTGACTTCAGAGATGTACATATCAGACGGGACAGATCATAGTACCAAGCCCTGTGGGACACCACTAGTAAAGGGCTTCTTGGTGGAGGAGGATTCCCCCACCCTAATGCCATGTGTCCCATCTGTGAGCCATTTGGCTATCCATCTGGTGACACAGGGATTTATGCCTAAATCTGTGAGTTTGTCTAATACCCAATCAAATGCCTTTACAAGGTCAAGACAGGCAGTATGTACAGTTTTGCCCTGGTCCATGGCCCTAGGGACCTCCTCGAAGCAAAGTTTAGAAGGCATGACCTGACCTTGACAAAAACAAACTAGGATGGGTCAAATGTTTAAAGATTTTCTGTGTCTTTGTTTAGCATGTCCACAATAATTCTTTCCATGACCTTGCATAAAATGCTTCAAAATTATGGGTTTGCATTTCCCTCGGTCTACTGATGGTCTGGTCTTTGAGTAAAGGGATGACTGTTACAGTCCTCCATTCCCTAGGGATGAATCCTGCCTAGAGGCTGTGGATGAATAGAAATTCTATTGTGCCCGATAGGCCATGTTTAAAGCTATTTGGGAGGCATTTTGGGATATTATCAGGACCCACTGATGTAGTGTTTTTAGCTCAGGAGAGCACAGTGAGGATCTATTCTTTATTAATAGTTGGGGAGAAATGGTGGACAGTATTTTTTGGGGGGTGGGGGGTGAAACTGGAGTAAATCTAATCAGCCAGCACTTTTGATATATCCCCCGAATCAGTATAGGAACTTATATTTACTATTAACTCAGCACACCACTGAGTGTTCCCTTTAAGGCTGCATATGTAACTGAAAATTCGTTATGGTTAACCTTGGCCTGGGAGGCTAATTTTGCCTCAATATTTGGCTTTGATGGACTTGATTAGTCTCCAGAATTACTTGCGGAGATTGAGGAGGGATTTTCTTTTGGGGGGGGGGGGGCAAACCCTTCCTATTTTTGGACAGAAATTTATTTTTGTTGTACAACCTATTTATATTTGGGGTCCACCAAAGGGGCTTATTTTTGAGGTTTGTCCTAATTTTACTCATGTTTGGTACAGCTGTTTCTATACAATTATTTACATGTTTGTATAGGGCTTCCGTAAACAATTAAGCATAACTCACAGTGTTCTCTGAATTTAGGAAAGGATTTGTAACTTGGGTATGCCATCGCTTAATAGGAAGTAGTTAGCTTTGGAAAAGGATTTTGGCATTTGCTGAGAGTTCAGCCTTTAGATTTATTTCAATGGTGACCACTTTATCTGAGCTGACCAGCGAGGGCATTACACAAGGGGGGGGTGCAACATTCCCCCATATTTGTGAGTACCAGATCCAGGATATCTGCATTCAACCAGGTATGCAGACTAGCTGTTCCAGGGTGTTTGCATTAACAAAATTCATGAATCTTTGAGCCTGCATTCTAGTGGTTGTGTATGTATCCCAGTTTATGGTGGGATAGTTGGAATCACCCAAGAATACAGTGTTAGGCTGAACTGTGAGCGACTCCAGTACATTCAGTATGTGGTACTGGACTTTACCCAAGGTTAGCTAGACATGGAGTATCTCAAGCATGTGATACTGTTTAACCAATCTTGAGGTGTGCTAACTTTTTATGTAGATGGATACATCTCCACCTTTTGTCCCTTATTGTGGGGTAGCAGGTCTAAATGTGCAGAAGGCATTACAACCTCGTACTGCTGGGGTGCCTTCCATGGCTTTAAACCATGTCTCAGTAACTGCACAGATGTCAATATTCTCCAGGGTGAGGAGTGCTTCCAGGGAGTGGAGCTTTTTGTTGAGACTACTAACACTGAACACTAACTCCTTTAGTTTATCTTGCATAGAATTTATTATGTTGAAAGGCTCATCAGATTAGAATTCTTCTAAAAATGCACTATAGGGTATGGCTAATATTTTGGCCAATATCTGAAAGCCTAGGGGGGACAGGTGCAGATCATCCCTGGCAAACCATTGTGGTCTGTCATGTCCTCCCAAGCTGAGAAATACTGGACCCCCTTAAAAGGACACCAGTAACTAAGCCAATTATTAAAGTCGGTCATCTTTATCTATGTTATGGTACCCATCCTTGCAGAAGGTAGAATGCTGCTCAGTGCTAGGCTCACAGCTGCCTTAGACATGTAAACTGAAAGCTCTATCATATCTCACTTCATATAGTCCAGGGAAGTACAACTCAGGACATTAACACCCACACGGACTATTTCAGAGTAATACTGGTACTTGTGGTTCAATGTCCTGATTGCATGTGTGAGCTCCTTGTGTCTGATAGGCAACTGACCACGACTATTTACTTTCTCAGCATGGCGAGGGGGATCAAGGTGTCTCACATTAAAAGACTCCAATGCCAAATACATTGGGTTGTGTGGCAGGCTGCTATAAGGGCTCAGAGGTTGAGACATTGTGAGATGTGGCTGCATGTGCCCTGGGTGTCTGAAAGGTCACTGAAGTTTGGGTACATTACATTTAAGACCCTCAGCATATCTGAGTTTACATGTCTGATCTATAGCAGGTGTAGTGTGTGTGTGTTATTGGCACTTTGTTTGCAGATATCAGTCTGTAGGCGACAGCTTTGCCTCCAAAGACATAGTGTTAATTACATCTCTCGCATATTGTCAGCCTACTTAAGAACATGGTTGTCTGTAAACATGACAAAAGTGGCACATTGTCTCAGGATCTATTGCCACATTGTCTCATTTCTTCCAGACTAGCTACAGAGACAGTAGCAAAAGTGCCCATCCATGGCTGTGGATCCTCATTTTTATGATTTACAAGGGGTGGCACAATCAGGGTTTGGAGTTGTTTGGCTGGGAGAAGAGGTCTAGGATTGATCTAAAACAACACTCTTGGGGTAATGCTTCTTAGAGGGCAAACCAGCTGCTCTGCACTTAATTAGATATTTGAGAAAATAGAGAAAGTTTTATATGAAAAACTACAACTCTAGCTGTGTCTATACAGAACACTGCAAAAATACTGCTGCACAGCTCAGCACAGGTTATAGAAGATGAGTTAGAGAGGAATCCAATCAGTAAACAGTAAAAATGCAGTAGAAATGTAACAAATGAGGCTCAGATCTTGCAGCAATTCATAATTCTTGCAGTAGTTTAAGTTATACTGCAAGACTAAAGCTCTAGACCAAATAAAATTCAAAATAGTAAAAAGCAGCAGAAATGAAATAAATGGAGGCCGCTGTGATGCAGCGGTTAGCGTTGTCGCCTCACAGTAAGAGGTTCTCCCATTCGATTCTCGGCTGGAGCACCTTCTGTGTGGAGTCTGCATATCCTCCCTGCGGTCGAGTGATGTTTAAAGACATGCAGGTAGGTGCGTGCATTGAATGGGTGTGTCTTCTTTGAAGGTTGGGCGTCGGGGCTGGCAAATCACCATCGTAAAAATCCACTGCCAATCATTAGCGGATCGGAGTTCTGCTGTGGTGACCCCTAACCAGGAAAAGCTGAAAAACTTTCAGTAGAAATGAAATAAATGAGGCTCAGATCCTGCAGCAACTTCCAATTCTCCCATTACTGTGAGGAATACTATAAGACTGAGGTCCTGTACCCAGTTAAAAATGCAAACAGTTGATTTTTGGTTACAACAAGGAAAATGCAGACAATAAAGAAGAATACACAATTCAGATCAACACTCAATATTGCACTGTGCACTAGTTGAAATGGGATTATATGAAACTGAGGCAAATTTGAGCTTTAAGAATCTAATGGGGGAGCCTTATCAGTTTGAGCTATCACAGTCCAGTAGAAAATGCACTGGGAAGGACTTGCAGCCTCTAATTTACAGTACGGGCACAGAGTTACAAAGCCACCAAGTTTAAAAGCGTAACGAGAACTGAGCAGATGGTTGGGAAAAAATCCAAAAAACAATGTGGTCAAAAAGAAATTATGTACTCACCATAATGTTTCATCTGTGTTGCCAATTTTCATTCTTCCTGAACAAGTGGGTTTGGATCTGATCCTCAGTTCCAACTCTGCTGCTTTTTACAACTTGTGAATACTGAAAAACTCAACCTCCTTCATTACCCATAATGCCTTAGTCCCCCTCCATACTTCAGATCTTGTTTGCTGACCTTATTGCTAATTAAAACCAAGGAACAACCATTACATGAGAAACCAATATCTGGAGCTCAAAGGCAGAAACATTGGTTCCCTCAGCAATGGTAGGTGCTTGGAGGGAGAGAAGAAGAATGAAAATGGACAACACAGATGGAATGTTATTGTGAATACATAACTTCATTAATTGGATGTTGTCAATTTTCATCAGTTCCTCAACAAGTGGGACAGAATCCCCACCTACCTGAATCCCTAGGTGGACTCTAAGCAAGGATATTCCTGAGCAGTGTTGACCTGAAGGCTGCTCTTCCCTTCCCTTAGGGACCAGATCCAATTTGTAATCAACAAAGGTATGACGTTTATCCCAAGTTGCAGCAGCGGAAATATTGTCCAAGGAAGATGTGGATAAAAATACTGATGAAGTTGCCATGGACCTGGCTGAATTAGCTCTTAAGGGTTTTGGCAAAGATGAACCCAATTTATTGTAGACAAAGGAAATTCAACCAGTTAGCCACTTGGTTAAAGTTACTTTGGTAAATGGCTTTCTCAATTTTGATTCTGAAAAGGAGACAAACTACTGATCTGATTTTCTGAAATTTTTCATTCAATGCACATAGAAACGTAAATGTCTGTGAACATCCAATAAGTGTAACATGCATTCCCATTTGTTCAAGAAATTTGGAAAGAAAAACTGGAAGACTGACTGATGCTGGTTTCTGATACCACCTTAGGAAGAAATGATGGGCTAGTTCCTAATGATATCCTGCCTTTATGAAAAATTAAATTAAATAAGGAGGCTTAGAAGATAAGACATGAGGTTCTGAGACTCTTCTAGCAAAGGTTATGGCAATTAAAAGATAGATTTCCAGGTTAAAAGTTTTAGTTCACACTTTGCTGATGGTCAAAGCTTGTAGAAGTACAGAAAATTCCCATGGTGGAGTTTGATCTTTAAAAGGGGGTCTCAGAAGAAAGGTTCCTCTTATAAAGGCCTTATAGTGTTTTGAAGAAGCTAAATGGAATTGTTTACTTCTATATGAAAAATTAGAAATGACAGCTAGTTGTACTTTAATAGTCAAGGAGCTAGCCCCCTTCATTAAAAACTGTAGCCAAAGAACTTTAGGTACTAGTGCTGAAAAAGGGTCAATGCCCTCCTGTTTTGCCCCCCAAAAAACAAGCCTTGTTCATCTACTTCTGTAAGTCTTCATTATGGAAGCTTTATGGGAAGAGAAAAGAATGTGATAGACACAGGAGAAAAGCCTGTATCGTCTAGCTATCAATGGAAGTGAAGAAACCATATGGGCAACTTTAGATCTAAAATGCCCAGGTTAATCATGTCTGTTGGGTGAGACAGGGGGTCTGAAACTGGATTCGGCATCCATGAAGGGAGAACAAGATGAGGCCAAAGAAAGTGGAACCACATCTGACGAGGCCAATAAGGAAATGAAGATGACTGTGCTCTTCAGTCAAGATGCCTTCTGGAGAAACTTGGGGATTAGAGGAGTTGGTGGGGGCAATCATGGAGGAGAGCATGTCGCAGTGATTATCCCAGTTGGGGGTGGGGGTAAGAGTAAAGAACCTGCTGAACTTGTTGTTAAAGGGAGATGCAAACACGTCACCGCAAGGTTGGCCTCACTGGTGGAATATCTTTTCTGCAACTCTCATATTGAGAGACCACTCGTGAAATAATAAAATGGACCTGCTCATCATGTCTGCTATCACACTGGATTTCCCTGGAATGTGCGTTGCTATCAGAAATTGATTGTATGAAATCTCCCAGTGTCACACTCTCAGAGCTTCTCGACACAAGGGGTAAGACCTGGTTCCTCCCTGTTTGCTGACATACCACACCTCTGACATATTGTCCATCTGAATCACAACAGTCTCTGAAGGGAGACCATCTTTGAAGGCCTGCAATGGTAGGAGAACTGCTCTCATTTCTATGACATTGATATGAGCATTGGCCTCTTTGGGGGACCATGTGACTTGGACTGTATTTTCCAAGAAGTGCTCTCCCACCTGATTTGGGAAGTGCCCGTAGTCACTACAGCATTGGGCTGAGGTAGGATGAAGGGGTGGCCTTGTAAAATCTGATCTGAGTGAATCCACCACAAGAAATAATGTTTTCATGCTCGAGTTATTCTGATCTGGGTGGACAAAGGCTGGTGTAGAATACACCATTGAGTCGCTAGGGTCAACTGAATTCTCATATGATACCTCGCTAATGGAACCAAAACTATCAGAGCAGACACTGACCCTAAATCTTTGAGAACTGATCGAGCTGACAGTGAAGAATTCTGAATTACTTTTTGACTTTTAATAGTCTGTACCTTGGGTAAGGGAAGACAGGCTGTCACCAATATTGTACTGAACAAAGCTGCTATGAACTCTCAGTACTTGAGATAGTTCTAGATAATTCTAGCTGGGATTTCTTGTGATTGATGGTAACTCCCAGGTGGGAGCACAGCTGGAATACACGTCATATAAGGAAACGGGTCTACCTGATAACACCGACATGCCAAAACACCGACAATGAAATAACAGACACGAAAAAAAACGACAAAAAATGAAAGTTCAAAAACACGAAACTTCACATGCTCGACAAACCAAAATCCTAACAATCAACAAAACAAATACCTTTCCCGAAAAGCACACACACACAACACAAGCACACCAAAAACCTTACATACACAACTATGCACTAACCTTAACCCAAACCCTAACCCTAAGGACAGTCACTATCGCACACTTACCTTACCCGCACCCTAACCATAACTCACTTAACCTGCCCCTAAACCTAAAGTCCGTCACTATCGCACACTTACCTGACCCGTACCCTACCCTAACATCCGTCACTATCACACACTTACCTTACCCACACCCTGACCCTAATGTCCATCCCTATCGCACACTTACCTTAACTTGGTCGGTGTTCTCAGCGTTGGGATTCTCAACTGTCATTCTTCTCCGTTGTCAATCTTCTGGTGTCGATGTTCTCGTCGTCGGTGTTGTGCACTTTCGGCGTTTTCAGGTAAACCTAATTAAACACCCGGAATTCACTGCAGTCTCAAGTGGGCTACTAATGCCATGCATTTGGTGAACACCCTGGGGGCTCTGGTGAGCACAAAAGGCAGTGCTCTAAATTGGTAATGACTGGCTCCCAGTCAGAAAGGTAGATATCTTCTTGATCGTCTGTTCATTTTTATGTGATTGTACACATCCTGAAGATCTACTGAGCACATCCAGTTGTCCTGGTGCAGGAAAGGCAAAATAAACTGAACCGTGACACTCTGGGACTTTGTGTGCTGAACTGATTTCTTCAGAATGCTGAGATCCAAAATCAGTCTCCAGTCCCCTGTTTTCTTTGGCACTAAAGAATCTTGAGTAGGTTCCAGATTCTTTTTGGTTGGGGGGGGGCTCTTGGATGTCTTTTTCTAGCAGCATTTTTATTTCTTGTGCTGCTACTTTCCTCTGACTGGGTGGAATATCGTGAATTTTATCATGGGGAATGGGTATTGTATAACCTTTGGGAATAATTTTCTGTACCCATGTATCTTTTGTAATCCCTAACCAGGCTCTCTGGTACAGTGATAGATGACCCCTGACTGCCTCCAAAGGTGGACAATTGGGCCTCCTTTCAGGAGCGCTGGTAAGATCAGACAGAAAAAGTTTCCCTAGATCCCTGATTTTGCGGGTCCCCTCTGCCGCATGGGAGTCACCTTTTGTTAGAGATCCCCCTCTGCCCCTGGGTGAACCATCTCCACATGCATCATGGAAAGGACCCTGGGTCTTACTAAACCACATTTTTTTGACCAATGTCTGATTCCAAGAGAAGGTTCTTTCAGGAGTTGAAAAACATGCATCCACTGCAAACAGGGTCTTACCATCCTGCTCAGACCTGAAAAGGGTGCCTAACCCTGGGGCCAAACAAACAACTTCCATCAAAGGGAGCAGTAATGAAGGAGGACTTAAAGGGCTCTGTGAAATTACACAGGTGCATCCAGGCATGTTTCCTAATGGAAATGCCTGAACCCGCCGCCCTTAAAGTACCTTCAGCTGCATGTGAAATAAGCCTCATGGATGAATTTGAAATTTAGGGTAGTAAACTGTGTGGCAATAGATGTCTCTGCTTCAGATGTAATGGTCCTAGAAAGAAATCTGGAGAGTTCTTTAATCAAATCCCTCTGAAATCTGGCTAAGTGTGCCAAATGATTCAGCGACCTAAGTGCAAAAGTCATTGAAGGATATACACACATTCTGAATCTGTCCAGTCCCCTAGATGCCACGCCCTGTTAGGGGGATGAACAAAGGAACTCTGTTCTGAAAGTTCCTATTCTGTGGCCACCCGTACGAACATGGCATCTACTGGTACTCCTTTGCTCCAAAATTCCTTATCTTTTGGTGGTGCCAGGATCCTGTCTGGTCTCTTAGCAATAAGCTCAACATTGTCTGGCTCCTTCCATGCCCACCGAGAGATCAAATCAATGAGTTAATCTGTGAGTGGGGTCACCCAGGAGGTAGATGGGCCAGATACAAAGGCTTCCAGGAATGCTGATTCCTAGACAAGTCATCCTTTTGCTTGAGGATCTCCAGGATGTCTCCAAATGAGATGCCATCAGGTGGTAATCTTAGGGACTCTTTTTTCCCTCATCAAAATTAGTATCTTACCTGACCGACTCTTGGGAGTCTAAGTGCCTCCTTTTGCACTTCCTCTTCTTAGGGGCTTCCTCAGTGGGGTGTTCCAAAGGAGTATCTGTAGATATGATTATACCCTGCTGAGTAGCCTGGAGACTTTGAAATGGCTGCCCCTGTGGAGTAGAATGTTGAGGTTCAAGACATGAAGACAGATGGGTTTGGGAAGAAGAGTATCAGGGAAGGTTGGATCGTTCTTCCTCTAGAAGCACAGAAAACTCTTTCCACTACTTTAAAAGATAAATGCCCTGGACAGGAGGCAGCCAATGGTAACAAGAAGACATGCATCTAACCCAAAGGCAGCCCATTCGAGGCAGAGGTCTGAGCAGAGTTTTTCAATGCAGAGGCTACGAGGGGAAGAGATGACTCTACTCTACTGCAACACCTCTGAGTCAGTCCATTCAGAGAAGGTATCGGAGTGGAAGATGGAGCAATCTTCAAATCCAACATAAATGGCTCTGGGAATCTCAGATCCAAGTGCTCCAAAACCAAAGGCCAGATCTAAAGAAAAAACAAAATAAGTGGAGTAGTACTAGTAAAGGTGTCCGGACCCAAATGGGTAAGAGTTGGGAGAACTCGCATCTGAATTTGTGTCAAGAGAAATCTCACTCTATCCACATCTGCTTCTGTCAGACTCCTGGAAGAATGAGAACAAGTGGCAAGTGAAGGGGTCCTAGAATGGTGCTGAGACTCTAAGTAAAGGAAGATGGAAAGGTACTGGATGCAGAGAGGACACATATTGGGTCTGGGGAAGCTTCTTCAGCTCAGTGTGTTGGATCAGATGATGCAGATCTGGTATCAGAAGCTGTCAGATCCGATGGTTTAGACTTCAGATTTGATGAAAAAAGATCTGATAATTTTTTGGATACCTGAAACGGTCTGCCGCAGTAGGATCTGAGCTCAGAGTAGAGTATCCGGAAGGGTCAGAAGGATGCTCCTTGGCTTCCCTTTTCTCTATTTTCTTAGGGGTTTGTACCCCAGATATAATTTCTGAAAAGAATGTCACAAACAAACCTTTCAAAATTAGTATATTTTTACAGTCGGCTAAGGCCTGTGGGCTAAAGGCCTTACATATATCACATGCTTCTTTTAAATGAGCTGGGCATAAACAAGTGTTTTTCAACCTTTTTACACTTGGGAACCGTTAAAAATAGAATTATTTCAGGGAGTGCTAAGGCAGAAATATAAATTTTTATTTATAAGGAACCAATTAAAACAATCATTGTTTGAGCGGGGTCTATATTATGATATCACATGCTCAGAAGAGCAAACGACACAATCAACCCCATGTAAGCGAAAGCTTACAACGTCGAAACCTCAGAAGAGAGATTTTTTTTTTTCAAGGGAAAAAAATTGCTTTTCTGAAACAAAAAAAAAAAAAAAAAAAACAATAAAACATTACATAATGTGGGGGGGCTTTACCACCCATACCCCCCCTACTTAAATATACCAACTCAGAGATCGCACTATAGTGCCTAAAAGGCAAAATAGCGAAACCGGCCAAACAAATTCTTTCCCAGGGAAACAATTTGCTGAAAAGCCGCTTCGCTATTTTGCCTTTTTGCGCTTTGCAGTTCGACAAAGACGTATTCAACAACCTGCGTCCTCGACAGCATAACAGGGAGCCGTTTGAGCATTGTATGCCAAAGGATATGAAGTCTGACAGTTCAGTCCTTTTTGAGGAACAGATCAAAAACATGGGGCAAAACTTTTAGTTATGTACTTACCATAACTTTAGATGTTTGGGATCCATCTCGCCTACATTCTGTACTGATGGGCTCGGAGCCGATCCTCGGCTCCGACTCAGCACGCTATGCTATAGAGCAAAGCCTCTCATTGGCTGAGCTATTCTCTATCCCAGGATGCACCACCGCTAATCCCCCAGATCTTGTTTGTCCGCATTCATGCACACACACATAACTGTTTATATAACATTGCCAGATGTTTCAAGATGAAACAATAGAATTCGGACCGTCCGATCTCTTCTGATCTCCAAGGCAGGGGGAAGGAGGGTGGGTGTTAGGAATGTAGGCGAGATGGATCCCAAACATCTAAAGTTATGGTAAGTACATAACTAAAAGATGTTATGTGATCCTATCTCGCCTACATTCTGTACTGATGGGACAGCGTTCCTAGCACCTAAATCCTGGGTGGCTCACTGGAAAACACTCTTGAGCACTGTGGAACCAAATGAAGCTCGCCCCTGAGATGCCACATCTAATTTGTAGTCGGAAATGAAGGTGTGCGGGGAAGACCACGTAGCCGCAGCACAAATGTCCCTAATGGCAAGCTTAGAATGGAATGCTATTGAAGTAGCCATAGCTCTTGTAGAGTGAGCTTTGATAGAGGTTGTAAGCTCTTTATTAGAAGAGGAATAAGCCTGAGTAATACAGTCCCTGATCCATTTGGCAATAGTGACCTTTGTGACGGCTTTGCCCAATTTATTATCCGAAAAGGACACAAACAACCGATCTGTTTTCCGTGTTTGTTGGGTCCTGTCTAAATAAAAACGCAATTGCCTATGGACATCCAATGTGTGGAAGATGTATTCCGCTATGTTTGAGTACTTTGGAAAGAAAACTGGAAGTTCTAATGACTGTTGCAGGCAAACACTGGAACAAACTTTAGGGACAAAAGATGGATCAGGCCTGAGGGATACTCTATCTTTGTGAAAAAACAGGTACGGTGGTTTTACAGGCAGAGCTTGAAGCTCTGAAACTCGTCTGGCAGAAGTAATCGCGACCAGAAAGGCAGTTTTCCAAGAAAGAAATTTCAAATCACATGTTGCTGCCGGTTCGAAGGGGGAGGAGGTTAAGGCACGTAACACCACATCGAGATCCCACGGAGGAGCAGGATGAGAAATCGGAGGTCGTAAAAGCACAGCACCTTTCATGAAGGTTTTACACAATCTGTTGCTCATTAAAGGTGGGTTTGTAGATTCATGGAAATTGGAAATAGCTGCCAATTGGACCTTGATGGTAGAGACTGAAGAACCTTGATTAAATAAGGAAGTCAGAAATTTCAGAACTTCCGATACTGGAACAGTGATGGGATCCAGACCCCGGAGTTGAGCCCAAATAGCAAATCTCTTCCATTTGCTAGAATACAATTTCTTAGTGGCAGACTTGTGGGCCGAGGATAAGATATGTATGACTTCCGGGTCTAAGGTATGATTCCTGACTATAGTCGGAAGAGGAGGAGCCAAGCTGTTAACTTCAAAGTGTGAAGGGACTGATGGAGTTGTCCCGACTGATGAATTAATAGGTCTGGGATCTGATTCAGGAACCATGGACCGTCCAGTGCATATTTCCGAAGACAGGGGAACCATACCTGAAGAGGCCAGTAAGGGGCAACTAAAATCATTTTGCTCCCCAAGTGAGAAGCCTTTTGGATCACTCTGGGAAGGAGGGGAACTGGGGGGAAGGCGTATAGCAAGCCGGTGGGCCAAGGATGGGCTAATGCGTCCATAGGACCCTCCCCCGGAGCTGGAGTGAGAGAGAAGAACTTCTTGCACTTCGCGTTCAGCGGGGTTGCGAAGAGGTCGCAACAAGGAGTTCCCCATCTGCTGAAGATCTGAGTTGTCACTGCATCGTTCAGAGACCACTCGTGAGGAGAGAGAATAGTTCTGCTTAGTCTGTCGGCTATCACGTTGGACTTGCCAGGAATATGAGTCGCCACCAGAAAACGTCTGGTCGCCACTGCCCATTCCCAAACTCTCATGGCCTCTCTGCAAAGGGGGTAGGATCTGGTCCCTCCCTGCTTGTTCAGGTACCAGACTACTGACATGTTGTCGGAGTGAACGGCAATTACACCCTGAGGGAGGTAATTGTGAAGGGCTTATAGAGACAGAAACACCGCCCTCATTTCCAAAATGTTGATATGAAGGAGGCTCTCTTCTGAATGCCATTTGCCTTGGACTGACCTGCCCAGGAAATGCCCCCCCCACCCCATCTGGGAGGCGTCCGTCGTCAAAGTGGCCACAGGAGGAGGTGGAACAAAGGGTCATCCCTGATCCAGATTGGAGGGCACCAGCCACCAGCGAAGGTTCCGTTTGCAGGTTTCCGTGATCCGTATGAGGTGACTGAGAGGGAGATCCTGAAAGGACCACTGTGTCGAAAGGAGCCACTGGAGAATTCTCATATGCTATCTTGCCAAGGGGACTAGAAGAACAGTGGCCGACATAGAGCCCAATAGCTGCAGGACCATCCTGGCTAGAGCTTTGGATCTGAGAATCAAGGCTCGGACTTGAGCCTGTATTGTTTGTATCCTTTCTGTAGGAAGATAGACCCGCATTCGGTTTGAGTCCATCTCTACTCCGATGAACCTTATGCGCTGAGATGGCAGCAACACAGACTTTGGCCAATTGAAGGTGATCCCAAGGGAAGTGCCTAGTGATATTGTGGCTTGTGGGTTCTGCAATAGTAGATGCCTGGAGGTGGCAGTTAGGAGCCAGTTGTCCAGATACGGAAACACCTGGAATCCTAGACTCCTCAGGTGAGCAGTCACGACCGCCAAACATTTGGTGAACACCCTGGGGGCTGTGGTGAGACCAAAGGGCAGTGCGCAGAACTGAAAATGACCATCTCCCAGGCTGAAGCGCAAATGTCTCCTGGACACCTGATTTACCAGGATGTGGTAATAGGCGTCCTTGAGATCTATGGAGCACATCCAAACACCTTTCTTCAGCAGTGGGAGAATGGACTGTAAGGTGACCATTCGGAACTTGGACTTTTTTACTGATCGATTTAGGATGCTGAGAGACTGTAAGGTGACCATTCGGAACTTGGACTTTTTTACTGATCGATTTAGGATGCTGAGATCCAAAATGGGCCTCAAGTCCCCGGTCTTTTTTGGCACCAAAAAGAATCTTGAGTAAGTCCCTAATCCGATCTGGTCTACGGGGACCGGTTGGATGACTCCTTTTTGAAGCAGCTTTGCGACTTCTAAGGCTGCAATTTCCCGTTGACTGGGTGGCGGGTCCGGAATTTTTTTGAACGGCGGTGGGGAGTGAGAAAAAGGGATGGTGTAACCTCCGGCGATGATTCGAAGCACCCATTGGTCCCGAGTGAATATCCTCCCAAGCTTTTAGGTGCCTCGAAAAATGACCCCCGACTGGCTCCGGAGCTGCACAGTCGGGCAATCCTTCAGGGATTGTGGAAGGCTGAAGAGCCACGAAAGGACTCATGGTCTCCAGTGTTGCGGGGGCCTCTGCCGCCTCTGGGACGGCGTCTTCCAGAAAAATTTCCCCCTCCTCTGCCTCTAGAAGGGGGATCATCCTGCTGCGAGGGATAAGACTTCTGGGATTTACGGAACCACATTTTCCCTCCTCTTTTAGCCTTGGGATAAGGCCGAAAGGGAGTGGAAAATCGTGCCCCTACGGCAGTCAAAGTCTTACCTTCTTGCTCGCAGCGGGTCAATGTGTCCTTTACCTTGGGTCCAAACAATGAGGACCCATCAAAGGGAGCGTCGGCAAAGGAAGACTTAAAGGCTTCTGCAAAATGACACAGGCGGAGCCAGGCTTGCCTCCGTAGAGCAACACCCGCACCCGCCGCTCTACTTGCCCCCTCGGCTGCATATGAAATGAGCCTCATGGACGAGTTTGATATCGATGACAGCATAGCCAACTGAGAGCCAACCGTCTGGGCCAGCTGCTCAGGTAGGTTACCCAAGAGGGTATCTGAAAGCTCCTTGGTTAGATCCCTCTGAAATCTAGTGAAGTGCGTTAAATAGTTCAGGGACCTTAAGGTAAAGGCTGCTGAACTGAGGGTGCGCTTCCCGTACCGATCCATGCTCCTAGACTCCTTATTAGGAGGATGGACGGACGTTGAAGCCTCTGCTACATCTTGTTGGGTAGCAGATGCCACCACCAAGGCATCTACAGCCACACCTTTGGTCAAAAACTCCTTCTCTGGGGGTGCTGATAAGAACTTATTTGGGCGAGCAGGCACCGGTTCCACAGAGTCTGGATGTTCCCACGCCCTCCGACAGATCAAATCTAGGAGCTCGTCGAAGGGCGGAGACACCCAGGAGGCAGAGGGCTGAGCCCCGAAGGCCTTGAGGAACACCGACTCGTCAGCAGAAGGGGGTTTGGAATGCCAGCCGCCTCATTGTTTGAGGGCTTCCAAGATGTCTGCAAAGGAGACATCATCTGAGGACGACTTAGGGGACCCTTCTGCATCATCAAGATCAGTGTCCGACGTGAGAGACTCATCGGGGGAGTCGACGTGCTTCCTCTTGCACAGTCTTTTCCTTGGGGGTTCCTCTGAAGAAGCTTCAGAGGGACCTCCAGGAGGGGGGGGGGACCCCCACTGGGGGTGACCTCAGGCCCCGGGGCTCCGCTGTCTAGGGACAGGGGGACTACCAAAGACCCAGTCTCTGTGTGTAGGGAAGGTGCTGGTGAGACCGTGGAGGTAGCCAAAGAGGATTTGGCCAAAGCACTCCTCATGGCCCTGAAGGCCGGACCGCCAGTGTCCTGGGAAGGTCCAACCCCCGTGGCCACAACAGTAGATGGTACCCCCGCAGCCGACGCACTGAGAGGAAGGCTCGGAACCGAAAACCTCGGTCCCGAAGCGTCCCCCCCGGGGCTGACTGAGGAGGTCCGTGTACCGAACTCTGACTCGAGAGCCGGGGTTGGAGTAAGGGTCGGGGCCGACCCGAAAACCTCCATCGGCTCCAACGGTGCCGAGGCTGTTGGAGGAGGAACCAGAACTACAGGGTGGGCCATCGGCTCCGAAGCCGAATGGGCTGGAGCCGAAACTAATTTCTGGAATACAGGAGACTGAAAAAGTCTTAGGAGCACCCTGTCGATGTCCGAATCCGATATCTTGAAAGATCGGGAGGAGACTGACCGGGTCCGAACCGACTTCCCCATCGGCTCCGAAGGACTGGGGGACCGGCTCCGAATAGACTCGACCAGTATCGGTGCCGAGGGAGATTCCAAAACAATTTCCCTCGGTGCCGAGGTGGGCTTCGGCGCCGAAGGGGAAGAGTCTGAGCCGGTAACCCTCATCGGCTCCAAAATCAGTGGAGCCGATGAAGGTGACCCGCTCTCGAAGCCCCAGCCATCGGCTCCGAAACCAGAGGAGTCGAGGCTGGAGGCATCGAGGCAGACCGTTCCGCCCTTGGCTCCGAAGTCCGTGGAGCCGAAGGAGAAGCCTGCCTAGGTTTCTTAGTTGTCGGTTCCGACGGACTGGTCGGAGCCAACAATTTCTTTTTCTTAGCTGGAGAGGGAGAGGAAGAGGAAGATAAGGCCTCTTCAAAGGAGGGCTTGATAAGCCCTTTTAAAATCAATTTATTCTTCCTCTCTTGGAGGACCCGAGAGGAAAAGGCGTGACACACGCTGCAGGACTCCTGGAGATGTTTGGCGCCTAAGCAGTAAATGCATAAGGAGTGATCATCTGTGATGGACATTTTATAGTTGCATCTCGTGCACTTTTTAAACCCAGAGGGTCTATGCTCCTTAGACATAATGTATATACTTTGCCCAACTATTTGTCTGAGAAAAACAGTACAAACACAGAATAATGAAGAACTTTTTTTTTTTTTTTTAAACAAGAGCGCTAACAACTAAACGTATAACAACACCAAAAAAAAAGAGGGCCAAGAACCCTCTAACTTAAACGGGTACTAGACCTCAGAAAAACAACAAGAAAAACTTAAGAATGAGGGGAAGGCCCCTCTAACTTAAACGGAAACCTTTCCCTGTCTAACACAAAATATTTTACCACAATTTCTCACAAGAAACACACTTATACACACTAACAGCTGTTAAAACAGCTTTTGGTTAAAGAATTTGGAAATTTCTGACAGAAACTTTCAGAAAAAAACAGCACTTAGCTCAGCCAAGTTCGAGACCACGTCCTAGCTTGTAAGCGGCAAACGAGATCTGGGGGATTAGCGGTGGTGCATCCTGGGGTAGAGAATAGCTCAGCCAATGAGAGGCTTCGCTCTATAGCATAGTGTGCCGAGTCGGAGCCGAGGATCGGCTCCGAGACCATCAGTACAGAATGTAGGCGAGATAGGATCACATAACATCTGTGGACAGTTGAGAGGTATGGTACCTATCTACTACACAGACAGACAAACACACAGAGACAGACAGACACAGACCCCTACCCATAGCTCTCAAAGAAAAAGGGACAAAAGATCAACAGAAACAAGGACAAATCCAAAAATAATCAGAACACTTTGCATATATTAGTATTATTAACTTGAGACTGACAAAATAACAGAACATGAGCGAATATGCATTTTTCTGAAGTTAAAGAAGCCTGTAACTCTAATTATTGTCATCATTTATTAAGTGTAATTTATCACCTTTTCTCCAAAGGTCCCCACTTTAGGTGGGATTAACAAGGATAGAGATAAAATGTCAGTCAAAATCAGAGATGTCCCCTGAAAATCAGACACACACAGACACAACCTCTGATAGTTGCAAACAAAACCAAAAAATCTGAGCAAAGCCAAAAAAAATAATGGTGGAACAAAGCCCCAAAAATAGGAACAAACTTTAAATACTGCCCTTGCGAACTTATAAAGTTGCTAGAATAAACGGTATTGTGTAATCCTGAATTTTCTGAAGGATATGAAGTCTGAAATTCAAATGCCTGTCATTATTTGGTGAATTATGTCCTTGTGGATTTGCCACAATAAACCAAAAAAAAAATTTTTTTATGAGGAACAGACAAAATACGAGGAAAAAATCTGGACCATCTATGAAGATCTGGACAGTTGAGATAACACACACACACACACACACACACAAATTGTCCACGTTTCAAGTGTCTTCTGGTATTCAAATTCTATGTGAACGGAAGACAAAGATGCCTAAACAGTACACATAAGAATCATGTGTGTCTGATACAGAAATTCTGTGGTCACAGGCCTTACATTTCTTAAATCCTGATTGTTTATCAGCCATTCTGAAAAGAACTGCACTAACAAGAAAAAGGAAAGAAAGTGAAAAGTTACCAACAATGCTAAATGAAAGAGCTACAATAAGGGTATAAATTGACATCAGATCAGCAATTTTAAACTCAGTTTACAGTTGTGTAAAATCTTACCATAACAGTAAATGTCCTTCTCTTCTATTGCAGTATTTTGTTTACTAAGGGATCTCCTACCCAAGGCAATCTGACATTCGGCCAGCATACCAAAGCCTTATGATCTTCTATGTGCCACATGTTACACATGCTCCCTGGACGTATGGCATAAAATGTGACGTATGGACGCAATCACCCAGAACTGAATTACCCCAGTACAGAACAGTCCCCTATAGGACAAAGGAGTCCATGCATATCCAAGAGGAGAAAATGCAGAAGAAAAAGGGGAGACCCTCAGCCAGAAGGGAATCCAAAACAAAAACCAGAACAAACAAGAGGGGCAGGAGGGAGGGAGCAAATACTGCAACAATGAAGAGAAGGACATCTACTGTTATGGTAAGCTGTTACACAACTGTACTATGTCCTTCAATATTATTGTTTCAGTATTCTTACTACAGAGAGTAAAAAAAGCTCAAGAAACAGGATGGGAGGTGGAAGGCTAAGAACAGCCCTTAATAAACCCATACAAATGGTTCTAGCAAAACCTGTTCTGGCCCTAGAAACCCTAGCCAACTTATAATGCTTACTTTAAAGGTAATGCACTAAAGACCAGGTAGCAGCTTCAAGAATGGAATTGGTGTACAACCCCTTGAAGAAAGCACCAGAAGAGGCAACAGTCCAAATGGAATAAGCTCTAACAGAAGACTAAGATATGCCATGAAAATAAAACAAAAACAGCCTTAGATATCCAGGAGGTGATGGTTTTCTTAGAAAAAGCCAGATCCAATGTCCTGGGATGAAAGGAAACAAAAAGCTGGTCAGACTTATGAATGGCCTTAGTTTTAGCCAAACAGTACCTTAGCTGACTGTGCAAATCCAAGGGGTGCAAGACCTGCTCAGTAGCAGACTGAAGAGAAAGGAAACAGGAAGAGAGTTGTACTGACTGATTCAATGACCACTCATTTACTACCTTGGGCAAAAAAGGATTAGTGTGAAGGGACACAGTGTCCCTGTGAAAAACCTGGAAAGGAGGAATGGCCATAAGGGCCTGGAGCTCAGAAACCCTCCCAATAGAAATAAGTGCCAGCATCATTACAGTCTTCCAGGTACAATGCTGCAAAGAAGCAGAATCTGCAGACTCAAAAGGAGACAGAATTATTTTTTTTCCAAAATAAAATTTAAGGTCCCAGGGAGGAGGAAGAATAGGTTTCCTTTGAGGCCCAAGGATGCAGGACACCTTTAAGAAACAGTTTGACCTCAACATGAAAAGCAAAGGGAGGATTCAAGGGCAGACAAGCAAAAATGTCCGACAAATGGGCCTTCACAAGAGAATAGGCCAAGCCACACTGGAATAGCTAACACAAATTTGAGAGTACCAAAGGGATTCTCTACTGAAAAACGGGTCCTGGTTATGAGCATGGCAGCAGACAGAAAATGTTTTCCATTTGGACAGAAGGATTTTCTGGTTGAGGGTTTCCTTGCCTCCTGTGAAACCTTGAGCACATCCTCAAAAACAGTTGCCTGAAATGGGTCAAACCCTATCACCTACAGTCTCAACTGAAGAGCAGACAAGTGGGGATGGATTTGAGACCCCTTATGCTGTCTGAGGAGGTCCAACCGGCAAGGTCACTTGTGGTGAATGCCTCTGGCCAGATGCATATAAAGAGGGGGAGCCAGTGCTGTCTTGGCCAAAAGGGTGTCAAGTTCATGTCATCCAAGAAGAGAATATGTCAGTGTGGGAGGCAGGTAAGATTTTTGAAGAGTCCAGCTGAATCTTCTGCAGGACTCTTGGAAGTAGAGGAGGAAAATGGAAAGCATAAATAAATATGCCCTTTCAAGGAAAAAAAGAGGGTGTCAGTCCTCCACATCAGATGGCATGTCACTCTAGAACAGAAGAGAGGGAACTGCCTGTCCAGAGGCGAGGCAAAAAGATCTACCAGAGGAATACCCCACCAATGGGCAATGCCCAAAAACACGTCTCTGTAAAGCATCTATTTGTGAGCTTGAATTTCGGACCTCCTCAAAGAGTATGCCAGCAGATTGTGCTATGAAGGAAATGTAAACTACCCGAAGAGTTAAATGATAACCGAGAGCAACCTCACATGCCTGAAGAGCTATCCTGAATATGAGGCAAGATTTTGCGCCTCTCTGCTCGTTGACATACCACATCACTGTCTGTGTACACCTTCAAGGGGCCCGGAGAACATGAGATGAAAAGCTTGAATGCTCAGAATCACAGCTCTCATCTCTTTGATGTTGATATGGTCTAACTTCTGTTGGGATGGCCAGAGGCCTTGAACTTTTAGGTGACCACATGAAGCCTCCCACCCCATGTCTGAGGCATCAGTGAATAATTCTTGAAAAGGGACTGGAGTATGAAACCGCAGGCCTTGGTTGAGAGTAAACTGGTGAATCCACCACTCAAGTTCTTCTTTAACTATGGATTGGGAGGTATACTGGAATCCAGATGGTGGCAATGCTGCAGCCAAAGTGACTTGAGGTACCACTAAAGCAGTCTGGCAAGAAGAAGCACTGGAATAGAAGGGGTAATGAATCTCCGGGACTGAAGTCTCTGGGTGGAATGGTAGTCTGAGGAAGAAGAGACTGAAAGAAGGCAGGCAATGACAACACTTTTGGAGGTGGAAGAGAGGCCAATATTGGAACTGTGATAGTGAACTCCAGACTTTGAAGAAGAGAGATGTTGAATTCCAGACCCTGTAACATGTGACCAGGAAAACATGCATGAAGAAACAGGTCATCTAGATAAGAAAAAATCTGAATGCCTTGGAGCCTGTAGAAAGCAATCACAGGAGCTAGGCATTTTATAAATAACCCTGGGGCAGTAGAGAGGCCAAAGGGAAAAGCGGAGAATTGAAACTGAAAGGAAGAATCAGAAATGCAAAAATTTCACTTAGAAAGAGTGAACAGGAATATGAAGGTAAGCATCCTTCAGACCCAAAGACATCAGAAAAGCCTGCAGCAGCAACAGACGAACCAGGGTTTGAAGAGAAATTATCCGAAAGGAAGGAACCTTGAGAAAAAAAAAGTGTTGAGTAAGGAGAGATCCAGGACAGGCTTCTAAGTGCTCTCCTTTTGAGGACCCAGGAACATTCTGGAACAGAATCCCTCAAACGCCAGAGGTTCCAACTCCTGACGAGATTCAATAAGAGTCCCTGGACCCTCTTCCCTGACCAGACTCTCCAAAATTTCTCTAGGGCCCTCTGAGATAACAAACTGCATTTCCCCTTCAATGTCTGGAACAGATACCGGCAAAGTCTCAGGACAGAAAAAAAGAAAGGTCCAGCTGGCCTACGAAGGGGTCGGAGCAGAATAATCTGAAGTAGACATGGGACAGCCTACAGGGCTATCATGTGCTTCTAGAGAGATGTCTGGTGGAGGCTGGACAGTTAAAGAATCTGGATGAGATTTCTTAGCCGTTGTTTTACTTAATGGTAGTATCTCAGGGTTATTCGATTCCCCCATGCTACTCTAGGCTAACTGTTTAAGGCACTGGTCCTCAAGATAGAAGCTTCCAAGAGCCTTGGGCATAAATGCCTTTCAAATACTACAGGAGGCATCACTGTAGGAAGCATACAAACAAAATAGACACTGTTCATGACAATCCTTATGGGGAGAATCTGCCTCCCACACTATCATCTTCTCTTCTTGGATGACATGAACTCCATGTAGCCAAAAGAAAAACAAGACCAACAGTAAGAAAAAAAGACCCCAACAGGGCACTTATCTGATGGCTAGGTATTCAGCACAGCAAAAGGCATTCAAACCGACAAGAGATGATGGCATTCAGACTAGCGGCAAAGAAGTTCTTGGTAACTGCATCTGTACATCATCTTTATGTGGGGAGCACATATGTGATGTTCGGCGAATGCAAGTTCTAAAGGTTTTGGTATACTGGCCGGATATTGGGCTATCCTTGGCAGGAAAACCCCAAGTTTAAATATACTGCAACAGTGACACAAAACTTTAAGGTGACCACATTTACAGTTAAGTAATGACTTAAAAATTTGGCAATAAGTTTCACAAAAACAAAAAACTGCTTTCAAGTTGTTTGCCAACTGTTAATTCCTCAACACTTTTGTACAAAGCTTAATAAAAAAAAGAATCCAAAGAACACACCATTGAGAGGACATAGACATAACAGTATGCCTTTACTCAGGACTTTCTTGTTTTTCCAAGAGATTTTAAAAAATTAATTTAGTAAGAAAACCTTACAAAAATTTTCTCTAAGAAAGATGATCACAAGCATGAAGTTACCTGGTTACAGTTATTTTTTTTTGCTACACAGACAAAACCTCTGTACGAGATATTTAATCCTGTAGTTCTAGGTTTGATTCCATCATTACCAGTTTGTGATTTGTATGACAACAAGTCACTTAACCAAACTGCTCCTTCACCCTTAAAAGGGTGAATTTTTGCCTAGGGGTTGACCTATTAATGAATAAAAGAAAACAGACTGATGAGCAGGTGTAAAAAGATAAGGAGAGACAGAATGACATGACAGAATGAAATCAAAACAAACAGAAGTATCATAGTGAGCAAACTTCTCTCCATTAAGGATAAACATAGCACACCAGAGTAGGCAGCAATGGGCAGGGATGGGTTAATGTTATAAAGGTGTTTAGTCTGAGTTTAGATAACTACAAGGAGAGTGATTTAAATAAAATCACCACAGTCAAATGTGTTAAACCAAATTTTCTGGTAAAATGATGAAGTTGCAATGAACAGCTTCTGCTGTGTTTTCTCTCAACTCCCAAAAATAAGCTGCTAAATTGGTGACATAAATATATATTTTAAAAATAAGAAGGAGAAACTAGTGGCCTTAAAACTTCGTTAAGCTCAGTCACAATAATTGCCAAAATCATGAAACCCGGGTAGTTTTCTTTTTCTTTTTTCTTCAACACACATGGTGGTGAGGTTGGAACTAGACAGATTCCTGTGTTTTTCATTTTTTTTTTAATAAATATATACTTTGTTTACCCTTGCCACTATAACCTGGGTCATAACTGCCCTTGCCACTATAGCCTGGGTCATAACTGCAAATGATCTATGAAGCAGCCCACTTATCCCATTTGAAAGATTGCCACAACCATACAGGAATGTAAATCTTTCACTTTCACACTGGATTTTAAAAATATATCCTGTATGTTAGGAAATGGCTTAGTATATGTACAAAGTACTGTCTAGCGACTGACACAGTATGACTAAGAAATGAGACAGCACACTGCCAGCTTCATAAAGATATATGGCTAAACCCATGAAACAATTATAGCAGCTACTGCCATAAATAAATAGTTGATATTAAATGCTGTCAGCTGCAAAAAAAATAAAAAATCTTCATACAAATATATAAATGTCATTTTTGCAGGAAGTCAAACTCCCATGGACTCCACATGCCCCCACGTCTCTAAATATACTCAGACTAACACCGCATAACCTTTGTGCTAAAAGAAACTTCGGTACCCTCAGTATTCTATATCTCACTCTTCAATATCCTTGTGTTGATGAAGCATGTGAACTGAAGAAAGTAGTGGGCCAGATTCAGAAAACAGAGCTGCATTGCTCTAAGTGAATTTGTACAACTAGCAGTCACAAGCATGGTGTCAGAAATTCACAGTCAAGCTATATGACGTAGCTAGTTCAGATAATGTGGTTAACCGTTGTATATTCTAATGGATGCATAATGAGCTGCCATTTTTAATAATGGGGCAGAACAAGAAAGTGGAGTGATTCAACAATCTCTACATGTCACACTACTGTGCTGGGCCCTCTGTATATTTGAAGTCAGCCACATGCCTCTGTTCAGATAGAGTACATTTAACCATAATAAATGCGTATTCTGGAAGAGGTTCTCATTCAGCTGCAGTGTACGATGTCACCCCCGAGGCATTTTGATCAACAATTTATGACCTCCATGGCATTAACATTACTGAGTATTTACCAGGGTGACAGAGACATCATCCAACAAATTCAAGAAATCCCTAACCTGCAGCCTTGTGGGATTCATGGAGTACCTATCACAGTGGATAACCAAAGTATGCATGGCTTTAGGTATATTAGCTACAGAGGCCCTTCTGAGACCTACTGGGATACAGTGGAGTGTTTCTCGGGCATCTGCCTCAAGAATAGTCTGTCAATTTCTCAGTGTCATGCTACAGCATATGAGGGAGCATATGTGATTCCGACGTATCCCACAGAAAAGAGAGATCACCAATGGAGTTCTATAATAGAAAACATAAACGGAAATAAACTAGGAATACAATTGTCAAGACTTGTAATAAGACAAACGCAAAGCTTTCAAGCATAAGCTCTTTCTCAATGCATAAAACAGCTAGGAGTAACGGTCAAAGAACAACATTCTAGAAGTTATGAGTAAGGACTTTAATTGAAGAGGATATGATCCAGAGTTGTTGGACATTATGAAAGATGCATCTGTTAATAGACGTGTTGATATAGGGCAGCCATTCTATCTGATCTAGTAGCTACAGTTAATAGGCCAACAGAGAAAAGACCCGTTAGGTACCTTATGAAATATAACAGGCATACGAAATGCATTAAACAGATTATTAATAAATATTGGCCTATTCTTACCTCTAATAGTGAAATTAAAGAATGTATAGGTACGAAACCAAAGTTTGCACATAAAAAAGAAAGAAATTTGAAACAACTTCTGTGTTACAAAGATATGCCTCAATATAAAAAACTATCATTGAATAGTAAAGGAACACATCCCTGCCATCACAGTGCAGTTACTATAATGTCATTAATACCGATCTATTATTTGAACATCCCATTTCTGGTGTTAGTTTTGAATTTAGGACTTTTGCTACCTGTCAAACTGAGAATGTGGTTTATTTGGCTGATTGTGTAGCATGGCTGAGTTTTTATATAGGTAAAAAAAAACTTGAAATTAAAACAAAGGATTTGTTCTCACCTCTGAAATTCGGTGAGAGGTTGAGAATGAAGCTCTTTTTAAACGCATTCAGTTAAAAGGTGATGCACATTCCTTTAAATTTCGAGTAGTTCAAGTTGTAAATTTAGGTATAAGGGGTGGTGATATTACACTTCAGACTGAGCTTCAGAATGCAAATGGATAGGATTATTTTCGAGCTTCTGTTTATCCAGGACTGAATTCACAAAATATTTTAAAACCTATTTTGAAATATAAACATAATTATGCTTGTGATGGTTTTAGATATTTATTTAAATATTTAATTGAATGTTGTTCTTTATTGGCTGATTTGAATATTTATTGTGACCATTACCCTAGCTGTTTTATGCATTGAGAAAGAGCCTATGCTTGAAAGCTTTGCGTTTGTCTTATTAAAAACAAGTCTTGATGTATTCCTAGTTTATTTCTGTTTTTGTGCCTTTGGATATCTAGGAATATTTTGGTTCCCATACGAGATTTTATTTTTTGCCGAGTTCTATAATAGCCCATTTTCCAGCGGTACTAAGGACCACAGACTATATCCATATTGAAATAAATTAATGAACTGGGAAGGACGTACATGAAATGCAAATTCCATCAACTGCCTGGTGACCTTTAATGCTCAAGGTATCATCTACAATATGTGAGTAGACCACTCAGGCAGTTATCATGATTCTTGCATATAGCGCATGTGCAACATATACCAATGGTTTGAGAGAAGTAATTCCTTCAAGGCATCATGTTAGTGATCCTGGATATGGCATGGAACCCTGGCTTCATGACACCCATTAGAAATCCAGAGTCAAACACATCAGGGGCACAACTGTGTTTTATAACATGACAGAAACATTATTCAGCATGTTTGGGTTTTTAAAGGCATTCTTTCTTGGTCTGAATTCATTCATTCAGTGGTGTCCTGCACCATGACCCTGCCACATGTGCAAAAATACTGACTGTGCCCAGTGCTACACAATACTATATTTAGGAAGCAGTTATAGCTGCACGCCAGCAGTTCCCAGCACAACAGGCAGAGAAGCAGAGACATATGAGGACTCGGAGGAGGGAGCCAGCAACAAGAGATGATCATGCCAAATGGAGGCAGGCACAAAATGCCATGACAATTGGAAAGAGGTACAGGATTGCAAACAGCTTCACAATACAGAAAACAAAAGTTAAGCAGATACACAGCAATAAAAATGATGCATGTTAAAACACCACCAGGCTGGGCTTACTCATGCACAGACTAGCTACACTGTGCATCAGACAAAGGCAACTCAATTGACAATGTACAAAGGGCAGGGCAGAGTTACAATCTGTACAGGTGAACAAGGAAATACAGGAGGGCATGGGCAAGGAAAGTATGTGTATACAAATGCTAAGTTATAGAAATCTGCTTCTGTCATGACAATTGTTAGAAGCAATATGGAGGTTTTACTATCCAGAAGGGCTCGGGTCAGTAGATGTGTTGGGAGCTGAGGTGATGTGCGTGCGTCTGTCTGCAGGGACACAGCTTCATATTTGAGGCAATGTTGTGGCTTGGCCTCCTGGACAATCACAGGGTATGCAGGACAGAGGGTTCAGCATTTTATGTACACCCTATGACAGCAGAGTCTGCTAGGAGTTTCACAGTCTGTACCATGCCCCTGCCTAAATGATGGTGTGCTACATGACCTCAACTAACATCTGACAGGAGATGTGTCAACATGACAAATGCCATGAATACAGGGATGCCCTCTCCTGGGGAAAGACTTTCGTACATAAATGCTATTTACAGGATGTAGAACATAGGCTTGACAATATATCCACATTTGACATCAAAATGGAGCAACAGAAGAAATACAAGCTGCTGAGGGATCATAATAACTTTGTTCTTGGGCATCTTTTTGTGTGGCCACAAGGAGGTGATATGGTCACAACTAATAGAAATGCTCCGCCCCGAGTAACGGAAATAATGAGCAGAAATGACAACTACTAATACCACCACTGCAGAAGCAGTGAAAGATGCTGGTTAATGCTCCCCCATTTGAAGGAACCAGCACTAAGGGGTTAGGCGTGAGATCGAAGTAACCAGAAGTCAAGGCAAGAAGAAAGGGAAATGGTGAAAAATCATGTTTTTAATATTTCCCTCTAAAGAACCGACTAAAAATGAATTTAGTCTTTTGAATAAAGGACTCTTATTCCAGCAATGAAATTTATATATAGTGATGTAATGTTGACTGTGCGCTATTTTTCCAAAAATAATGTGTTAAAATTGGTGTTTGAGGGATGTCCTATGCAGGTCAATATGCCAAGCATAATTAATCCACCATTACACCGGTTATTAACCGCCTTTGTTAACTTGTGTGAAATTAGAAGTTATGTACTCACCATAACGTTCCATCTGAGTAGGTGTATTCATTTGTCTGCAACCTGTGGGTTATGGATCCGATATCGGATCCGAACCGGCATAGTTTCAACTATGGATCAGCTCTCAGCTCCTCCCCTCACCCATAATGCCCTGCTCTACCCTCATGACCTCAGATCGAGTTTGCCAAAGCAACAATACCCTCAAAAGGGTAACCAGTAATATGCAGGAAACTGAAAAGGCCAGGGGGATAGGAGGGCGGGATGGTTGCAGACAAATGAATACACCTACTCAGATGGAGCGTTATGGTGAGTACATAACTTCTAAATCTGAAGTAGGATATTCATTGTCTGCAACCTAATGAGACAGAAGTCCCCAGCTACCTGAATCTTGGGCAGCCATCATGGAAGGATATTCCGACACCATGAGCCAAAGGATGCTCTACCCTGGATGCAAGATCCAACTTATAGTGAGAAATAAATGTATGAGACGAAGCCCATGTAGCTGCTGCTGAAATATCATCCAGAGGAATCCTAGCCTTGAAGGCTGCTGAGGTAGATACTGACCGGGTTGAATGGGCATGAACACCCTCAGTGCGGAGCCTTCCTGGCTTGATAAGCCAATAAAATGCACTGTGAAATCCAGCGGGACAGAGAAACTTTGGAAATTGGCTTGCCCAAATTGAATTTTGCAAAGGAAATAAACAGCTGGTCGCATTGCCTATGACCAGCTGTCCTGTTGAATAAAATCTTGGTGCCTGTGAACATCTAGTGAGTGTAGCCTATATTCACCTTTGTTTTTCATACTTAGGAAGAAAACAGGAGGTTAATAGATTGATTGATGTTTGCTTCAGAAGCGATTTTTAGGAAGGAAGGGCCAGGTTGGTCCTGAGGAGACACGGTGCGGATAAAAAACCAAGTAAGGAGGTTTAGCTGATAAAGCTTGAAGTTCAGAAACTCTCTTGGCTGATGTAATGGCTACCAAAAAGGCTGTCTTGTAAGACAAGAATTTGAGGTCCACTGTAGCCAGCGGGCTCGAAGGGGAGTCAAGGCCTGTAGGACCAGAGAAAGGTCCCAAGGAGGAACTGCTTGCTTAATAGGGGGCCTGAGAAGGAAAGTACCTTTAAGAAATTCACAGTCAAGCTATATGACGTAGCTAGTTCAGATAATGTGGTTAACCGTTGTATATTCTAATGGATGCATAATGAGCTGCCATTTTTAATAATGGGGCAGAACAAGAAAGTGGAGTGATTCAACAATCTCTACATGTCACACTACTGTGCTGGGCCCTCTGTATATTTGAAGTCAGCCACATGCCTCTGTTCAGATAGAGTACATTTAACCATAATAAATGCGTATTCTGGAAGAGGTTCTCATTCAGCTGCAGTGTACGATGTCACCCCCGAGGCATTTTGATCAACAATTTATGACCTCCATGGCATTAACATTACTGAGTATTTACCAGGGTGACAGAGACATCATCCAACAAATTCAAGAAATCCCTAACCTGCAGCCTTGTGGGATTCATGGAGTACCTATCACAGTGGATAACCAAAGTATGCATGGCTTTAGGTATATTAGCTACAAAGGCCCTTCTGAGACCTACTGGGATACAGTGGAGTGTTTCTCGGGCATCTGCCTCAAGAATAGTCTGTCAATTTCTCAGTGTCATGCTACAGCATATGAGGGAGCATATGTGATTCCGACGTATCCCACAGAAAAGAGAGATCACCAATGGAGTTCTATAATAGAAAACATAAACGGAAATAAACTAGGAATACAATTGTCAAGACTTGTAATAAGACAAACGCAAAGCTTTCAAGCATAAGCTCTTTCTCAATGCATAAAACAGCTAGGGTAACGGTCAAAGAACAACATTCTAGAAGTTATGAGTAAGGACTTTAATTGAAGAGGATATGATCCAGAGTTGTTGGACATTATGAAAGATGCATCTGTTAACAGACGTGTTGATATAGGGCAGCCATTCTATCTGATCTAGTAGCTACAGTTAATAGGCCAACAGAGAAAAGACCCGTTAGGTACCTTATGAAATATAACAGGCATACGAAATGCATTAAACAGATTATTAATAAATATTGGCCTATTCTTACCTCTAATAGTGAAATTAAAGAATGTATAGGTACGAAACCAAAGTTTGCACATAAAAAAGAAAGAAATTTGAAACAACTTCTGTGTTACAAAGATATGCCTCAATATAAAAAACTATCATTGAATAGTAAAGGAACACATCCCTGCCATCACAGTGCAGTTACTATAACGTCATTAATACCGATCTATTATTTGAACATCCCATTTCTGGTGTTAGTTTTGAATTTAGGACTTTTGCTACCTGTCAAACTGAGAATGTGGTTTATTTGGCTGATTGTGTAGCATGGCTGAGTTTTTATATAGGTAAAAAAAAACTTGAAATTAAAACAAAGGATTTGTTCTCACCTCTGAAATTCGGTGAGAGGTTGAGAATGAAGCTCTTTTTAAACACATTCAGTTAAAAGGTGATGCACATTCCTTTAAATTTCGAGTAGTTCAAGTTGTAAATTTAGGTATAAGGGGTGGTGATATTACACTTCAGACTGAGCTTCAGAATGCAAATGGATAGGATTATTTTCGAGCTTCTGTTTATCCAGGACTGAATTCACAAAATATTTTAAAACCTATTTTGAAATATAAACATAATTATGCTTGTGATGGTTTTAGATATTTATTTAAATATTTAATTGAATGTTGTTCTTTATTGGCTGATTTGAATATTTATTGTGACCATTACCCTAGCTGTTTTATGCATTGAGAAAGAGCCTATGCTTGAAAGCTTTGCGTTTGTCTTATTAAAACAAGTCTTGATGTTGTATTCCTAGTTTATTTCTGTTTTTGTGCCTTTGGATATCTAGGAATATTTTGGTTCCCATACGAGATTTTATTTTTTGCCGAGTTCTATAATAGCCCATTTTCCAGCGGTACTAAGGACCACAGACTATATCCATATTGAAATAAATTAATGAACTGGGAAGGACGTACATGAAATGCAAATTCCATCAACTGCCTGGTGACCTTTAATGCTCAAGGTATCATCTACAATATGTGAGTAGACCACTCAGGCAGTTATCATGATTCTTGCATATAGCGCATGTGCAACATATACCAATGGTTTGAGAGAAGTAATTCCTTCAAGGCATCATGTTAGTGATCCTGGATATGGCATGGAACCCTGGCTTCATGACACCCATTAGAAATCCAGAGTCAAACACATCAGGGGCACAACTGTGTTTTATAACATGACAGAAACATTATTCAGCATGTTTGGGTTTTTAAAGGCATTCTTTCTTGGTCTGAATTCATTCATTCAGTGGTGTCCTGCACCATGACCCTGCCACATGTGCAAAAATACTGACTGTGCCCAGTGCTACACAATACTATATTTAGGAAGCAGTTATAGCTGCACGCCAGCAGTTCCCAGCACAACAGGCAGAGAAGCAGAGACATATGAGGACTCGGAGGAGGGAGCCAGCAACAAGAGATGATCATGCCAAATGGAGGCAGGCACAAAATGCCATGACAATTGGAAAGAGGTACAGGATTGCAAACAGCTTCACAATACAGAAAACAAAAGTTAAGCAGATACACAGCAATAAAAATGATGCATGTTAAAACACCACCAGGCTGGGCTTACTCATGCACAGACTAGCTACACTGTGCATCAGACAAAGGCAACTCAATTGACAATGTACAAAGGGCAGGGCAGAGTTACAATCTGTACAGGTGAACAAGGAAATACAGGAGGGCATGGGCAAGGAAAGTATGTGTATACAAATGCTAAGTTATAGAAATCTGCTTCTGTCATGACAATTGTTAGAAGCAATATGGAGGTTTTACTATCCAGAAGGGCTCGGGTCAGTAGATGTGTTGGGAGCTGAGGTGATGTGCGTGCGTCTGTCTGCAGGGACACAGCTTCATATTTGAGGCAATGTTGTGGCTTGGCCTCCTGGACAGTCACAGGGTATGCAGGACAGAGGGTTCAGCATTTTATGTACACCCTATGACAGCAGAGTCTGCTAGGAGTTTCACAGTCTGTACCATGCCCCTGCCTAAATGATGGTGTGCTACATGACCTCAACTAACATCTGACAGGAGATGTGTCAACATGACAAATGCCATGAATACAGGGATGCCCTCTCCTGGGGAAAGACTTTCGTACATAAATGCTATTTACAGGATGTAGAACATAGGCTTGACAATATATCCACATTTGACATCAAAATGGAGCAACAGAAGAAATACAAGCTGCTGAGGGATCATAATAACTTTGTTCTTGGGCATCTTTTTGTGTGGCCACAAGGAGGTGATATGGTCACAACTAATAGAAATGCTCCGCCCCGAGTAACGGAAATAATGAGCAGAAATGACAACTACTAATACCACCACTGCAGAAGCAGTGAAAGATGCTGGTTAATGCTCCCCCATTTGAAGGAACCAGCACTAAGGGGTTAGGCGTGAGATCGAAGTAACCAGAAGTCAAGGCAAGAAGAAAGGGAAATGGTGAAAAATCATGTTTTTAATATTTCCCTCTAAAGAACCGACTAAAAATGAATTTAGTCTTTTGAATAAAGGACTCTTATTCCAGCAATGAAATTTATATATAGTGATGTAATGTTGACTGTGCGCTATTTTTCCAAAAATAATGTGTTAAAATTGGTGTTTGAGGGATGTCCTATGCAGGTCAATATGCCAAGCATAATTAATCCACCATTACACTGGTTATTAACCGCCTTTGTTAACTTGTGTGAAAATGATGTTTTAGGCGTTGTATATAGTAACCTCGAGTCTTGGAATAAATTAATACTTTTCTTAAAGCCTTGGTTGTCATATTTTCAGCTTAGACTGTATCTGACAGGAGATGCGTCAACATGGCAAATGCCAGGAATACAGGGATGCCCTCTCCTGGGAATAGAAACCTTCACCACAGATGTTGCTGTTGAAGTGACAGCACTTTGGGAATGGGATCTTGCATATCCATGGCCATACTGACCAACATCTGCGGATGCAGCAGATGACCCCCCCCCAACACCTGCTAGATGACACAGAAAAGACAATGCATAGTCCAGTGTGTGTGATTCAGTCTATCCAAGGAATTGCATTATGAGACATGCATAGTCTGGACCATACCATCTCTGACATGGCAATGGTGGCAGTAGCCTGTGCCTACGATGGCCTTGTATATATATTGGGTTCCAGCCAATGGCGCACTAACGTCAGGGGGAGCGAGGTAATCAGATCTCCAACGAGCACCATTACCAACAGTCTTGTGTGGATCTCCCTGCCTAATGAGTGCTAGCAGCAGATTCAGACAGCACATATCCCTGATAAGGTGTCCCTATCACCCTGTCCTTTCTCAGATGTTTGAGAGGCTTGGATATCTGCAGGCAGGCTGTGTTCTTAGTCTGTGTAGGTGGTGCAATGATCACACTCCCAGTGTCAAATACTTTGCATTCCCCTGACTGTGCCAGCACATCTTTACCATCATTAACAGGGGCTACAAGTCCTCTGCAGAGAGGGCAGCTCCACAGTGCTGGTGATGGATAAAAAAAAAAATCACCTGCGAATACACTAAAACAAATAATTTTCAGTGCAAGTATGACCTAGCACCACAAGTACACATGTAACAGCTATCTTTACTGCTATAAATATAGAATAAAAATGAATACCTGGGCCATACCTTGTATGGATGGTCGTGGCAGCTGAATCCCCATTGTACTGTATACTGTACATGAAACAGATTTAATTAATTTTAAGGTAACTTAAGAGGTAAACCAGGATTTGTAGCTATTGACATAATAAAACAGGACTACACACCATGGATATCTGCAGTTAAAATTCTCTAGGGTCTGTCCAGCTCTGACACTAGATCCAGCATTGCACTGTGGGACCTGGTGGAATCGGTACTGCCAAGGCCAGGAAACTCCTTTGTCTCCATAAGAAACAGGTGGTAGGCTGTCAACTGAACTATGCTCCTATGCCACAGCTTCTGCTCTAAGCGGCAGCACAGATAATATCTATAGCCATGCATCACACCATTTCATAGCAATGGCTCTGACTACCCACTACATTAATACTGCTGACAATGTCAGTTGAGGCATGGTTACAGTAGGACTGGTCAGCTTCATGGATGTCAAAGAGCCACTGGCCATGGAGACAGAGGGCTTGTACTTCATTCTCAGCATCTGAGAATTTTTATTTGTGTGTAGATGTAAACTGCACACCAAGCTGCATCAGGTTTTCTCTGTGGGCTTTATTTTTTTAGAAATTGTTCTGTTGGTAAGTTGGTAAGTAAAATTGTGGCATTTAAAGCCTTGTTAATGCTCAAGGAAAACAGTGCCATCACCACTGCAGTGGCATGGGGTGCCACAATCCTGAGCAGTTCTACACCAATGGGAGGATGAAGCCAAAGAGCAGGCGCCAACCATGTACTGTTAAGTATAACATATGTTAGGTTCACATTTAAACTGACACTTCATCCCACTCACAATTACTACATAGTGCACTCTTAATATTTAAAGAGCCTGCAGAGATCAAAACAAAGTAACAGCTGCACAGGGAATGACTGAAGCTCATCAGGGAATGTCAGGGTGAGTATACCTGCTACATGATGTCCTCATTAATAGCAGCAGGGATTCATGAAGAAAATGTATAACTGCCATACTTCAGTGCCACTTCTGCCATTAATGGAATACATAAAAAGAAGCGGTATGCCTGCTCAGTGTTACACATCTAAATGTATCCCCTTACACAAGTGGACAACTGGATCGGGATGTTAAGACTCTGTTTATGGACTGCAAGGATGTCGGATGATGATGGTAGAAGCCGCTGCCACCCCCCCCACCCCAAAAAAAAAGTGTTACTGTCAAAAATATTTAACATTTATTGTTCTCTCTAATTAGAAGTGTAGTATTGCATGGAACATATATGTAACAGCATCATTAGCACATCAGTGGGCAGGTTTAAATATAGAGAAGTTGTTTCCTTTGAATGTCACCTGGAATGTAGTATGTATTATGTCTGGGCAGCATCTATTTTTTTGTACGCATACAGTAATGTCAGACATCAAAATACTACATCTATGACTACAGGTACTTGTTTTCCTGTCTAACCTTTTCATCCAGTTTAGCTTTCATGTTCTGGTTGCAGAGTAGGGAAATACAACTATATTTGGGATTATCATCAATTTCATGGACAGGTTTTGTGAAAATTTAATTGTTGTAGGTAAACAACTCTTTTAGCTGAAAGGGTGAGAAATTGGGTTACTTTTTGTAGGTATGCAAAAAGGGTGGTTTGGTGAGCTTTTGGACTACATATTTTGTTTGCAGTGTAAAAGTCAACTGTAGTCATGTTTTAAGAGATAAAGGCATAGTTGCTTTCTTCTACTGTGCAGTCTTTGCCCAAAATACTTGCCTACAGTTAAAGCAAAAAGCTGTTAATATATTGATCTGGTGGCAGGTAGATATTTGTTTTTTCTTGACACCACAAAATAACCAGAAGTTGAATTTTTAGGGGGTGTAATGAAAGCTGCAAAAATGAGGACATACTGGAGTCAGCTGTATGCAGGTTAAGTGAAATTCTCAGAACCATCGCTTTGGATCCCGGAACACAAGTCCAAGAATGCTATACATTATGGTATTGCCTGTAACTCTAGTATACCAGTAGCAGAAGTGTTGGGGTGTAGAGGGCCATGGTCTGCAGGCATTCCATCTCAATGGAGGATAGGAGGAGTGAGTACTACTAAAAATTTGTGCTTCTTTGTTTTTTGGAAAGATATGTCTACATCTGCAAGCTTTGTGTTTAACTATATTAGTCAATTGTCAGAAAAAGGTTGGTTACATCATTTAAAAATGGTTTTCTTGTCCTAAATTCATTGTGCATTTGAAATCTTGTTACTGTGGTACTGAAAACAAACAGGGAATGTATTTTATATCAGGTGCAACTGCTAACCTCACATTGTTTTTAACAGCTCCTAGTAAGAAAGTTTCACATAATTCATACTATGAAGGTTTCACTTACTTCTTTTAACTCATTTGCACCTATTGTGCATTCTTTGTATACTTCTTTTTAACACCCATAGCTCCTTATGGCATCAGGAAATGTTTTGAGAGACAAATTCTTTAACCAAGTGACTTAACAATATCATCAGGCAGTTTATAAAAGGGCAAGATGTAATATTAATCTAGGATGCACTATCTTGGGGAAATTAACTATTGGTTGTCACTTGTTATTCATGTTTTTATATTTACAGTCACAGTTTCATAACTGAGTAAGGTATATGTTATCGATGGCTATACTGTGAAAAGTCATGGTAAGAGAGACAAATACACAGTCACTGTCAACATCAAATGCACACTGCTGGAGATATTGCAAGCTGCTTACTAGTAACTATGACGATATACAATAATTCCATGTTTCCATGACCAAATAACTTACAAAGCTATAGCATATCACATGAAACCTTGGATATTTTAGAAAACTGTCATTTATACATGTAATGAAAGTTGCAGTTTGAGGGATGGCAAGTGTTATTTATATTATTAATTATGCAAAGAATAATTTTTGATATTTCTGTAACTGTTTCTAAATGTCAAATCTCCTGAATTAAAGAGGTATTGAGGCTATGGGAGCATTCAGAAACAAAGCACACTGTACTATCCTTTTTCAAGGATAATTGTTCAGTGCATTACTATAGCAATAACCCACGCCTGGGTGTGGGTAATGCTGGATTTACCCACGGTTGGCGTGGTTTGGTCCCGAGGGCTTCGCCCTCGGGACCAAACAAAGCCAACCGTGGGTAAATACAGCATTACCCACACACAGAAGTGGGTTATTGCTATTATACCATGGCATTATTTAAGAAAAGAAACTATTACTTTTCTTAAATAATGGCATAGTGTAATGCCCATTTACTGCCCTTCCGCAGATGTCTGGCATCCGCGGCAGTTCTGATGTACTGCGCGCCTGCGCAGTACATCAGAGTAATGAGCAAAAGCAACGGAGAAAGCAAGATCTCTGTTGCTTTTTTTTACTGTTTTTCGCTATGTTAAATGGGTTTAACATAGCGAGACAATTTAAAATAAGCAACGGAGATGTCCGTTGCTTATTTTAAAACTGTCTCGCTATGTTAAACCCATTTAACATAGCTAACAGTAAAAAGCAACGGAGATCTTGCTTTCTCCATTGCTTTTTTTAAAACCTGTCTCGCTATGTTAAATGGGTTTAGCATAGCGAGACAGCTAAAATAAGCAATGGAGATCTCCGTGCTTATTTTAAAACTGTCTCGCTATGTTAAACCCATTTAACATAGCGAGACCGTGTTTTAAAAGTAGAGTTATACTAATGGAAAAAAGTCCGGGCGACCGGACCTTTTTCCATTAGTATAACTCGATTTACAATGTGCACGCTGGCCAATCAGCGTGCACGTTTTGGGGGGGGGTCATGGTATAATAGGGAACAATTCATATCCCTCTGTAGCACTAACACAAATGCAGCAGTCCAGGGGTGTGGCTAATGTAAATTAGCCATGTGCTTTGCCCTGGAGTCAGACACAGTGATTAAAATATCATTCATAACTGAGTGACTCAAGGACAAGCTTTACAAAGTTGTTTGTGCGCAGCAATGAAGACTGAATGTGAGTGCAGACTTACCATTCCTTTTGACAGCAGCTGGTTCATTAGTACTACAACAGGTAAGTACTGCAAGGCTGCATCATGTCTGTTCATGCGTGTGTGAGGGTCCCTATGGGTCAGCACTGTGTGGGTTGGTAGGGGAAGCACTTAGTACAGATGGGTATTAACTTTTAGTTATGTACTCACCATAACTTCAGATGTTTGGGATCCATCTCGCCTACATTCTGAACTGATGGGTTCGGAGCCGATCCCTCGGCTCCAACTCGGCACGCTTATGCTATAGAGCGAGGCCTCTAATTGGCTGAGCTATCTTTATCCCAGGATGCACCACCACTAATCCCCCAGATCTTGTTTGTCCGCATTCATGCACACATGCACAACTTGGTTATATAACATTGTTAGATGTTTCAAGATGAAACAACAGGATTCGGACCTTCTGATATCCTCTGATCTCCAAGGAAGGGGGAAGGAGGGTGGGTTATTGGGAATGTAGGCGAGATGGATCCCAAACATCTGAAGTTATGGTGAGTACATAACTAAAAGATGTTATGTGATCCTATCTCACCTACATTCTGAACTGATGGGACAGCGTCCCTAGCACCTAAATCCTGGGTGGCTCATTGGAAAACACTCCTGAGCACTGTGGAACCAAATGAAGCTCGTCCTCTAGATGCCACATCTAATTTGTAGTGGGAAATGAAGGTGTGCGGGGAAGACCATGTAGCTGCAGTACAAATGTCACTAATAGCAAGCTTAGATAGACATAGCCCTTGTAGAATGAGCCTTGACAGAGGTGGTAAGCTCTTTGTTAGAATAAATATATGCTTGAGTAATACAGTCCCTGATCCATTTGGCAATAGTGACCTTTGTGACAGCGTTGCCCAATCTGTTATCTGCAAAGGATACAAACAACTGATCTGTTTTCCTTGTTTGTTTGGTCCTGTCTAAATAAAAATGTAACTGTCTGTGGACATCTAGTGTGTGGAATATGAACTCCGCTTTGTTAGAGTATTTTGGGAAAAAAACTGGAAGCTCTAACGATTGTTGTAAGCAGAAAGTAGAACAAACTTTAGGAACAAAGGAAGGATTTGGTCTGAGAGATACTCTGTCTTTATGAAAAACCAAGTACGGGGGTTTCACTGACAAAGCTTGAAGCTCTGAAACTCTTCTGGCAGAAGTAATCGCCACCAGAAAGGCGGTCTTCCATGATAGAAACTTTAGATCACATGTGGCTGCTGGTTCAAAGGGGAAGATCCCATGAAGGTGCAGGATGAGAAATCGGAGGTCTTAATAGAGCAGCACCTTTCAAGAAGGTCTTACACAATCTGTTGCTCATTAAAGGTGGGTCTATGGATTCGTGAAAATTAGAAATTGCTGCCAATTGTACTTTGATGGTAGAAACTGAAGAGCCTTGATTGAAAAGAGAGGTCAGAAATTTTAGTACTTCTGCCACGGGAATAGAAATGGGGTCCAGGCCCCGGAGTTGAGCCCAAATAGCAAACCTTTTCCATTTGCTAGAATACAGTTTCTTTGTAGCAGACTTATGGGCCGAAGATAATATGTGTACAACATCTGGATCCAATGTATGACTCCTGACTATCGTCGGAAGAGGAGGAGCCAAGCCGTCAATCTTAAGGTGTGTAGGGACTGGTGGAATAGTCCCGACTGATGAACCAGTAGGTCTGGTATCTGATCCAGAAACCATGGACCTTCCAGGGCATGTTTCCGAAGATAGGGGAACCACACTTGATGAGGCCAGTAAGGAGCAATCAAGATCATTTTGCTCCCCAAGAGAGATGCCTTTTGAATCACCCTGGGGAGGAGAGGAACTGGAGGGAAGGCATAAAGCAAGCCGGTGGGCCAAGGATGGACTAATGCGTCCATGGGGCTCTTCCCCGGAGCTGGGATTAGGGAGAAGAATTCTTTGCACTCCGCATTCAGAGGAGTCGCGAAGAGGTCGCAACACGGAACTCCCCATTCGCTGAAAATCTGACTTGCCACTGTCATATTCAGAGACCATTCGTGAGGAGAGAGGATGGTTCTGCTCAATCTGTCGGCTATGACATTGGACTTGCCCGGTATGTGAGTAGCCACTAGGAAGCGTTTGGTCGAGACTGCCCATTCCCAAACTCTCATGGCTTCTCTGCAAAGAGGATAGGATCTGGTCCCTCCCTGTTTGTTCAGGTACCAGACAACTGACATATTGTCTGAGTGAACAGCGATTACGCCCTGAGGGAGATAATCGTGAAGGGCTTGAAGGGACAGGAGTACTGCCCTCATTTCTAGGATGTTGATATGAAGAAGAGTCTCTTCCGGGTGCCATTTGCCTTGGACTGACCTGCCCAGGGAATGCCCCCACCCCATCTGGGAGGCGTCCGTGGTCAAAGTGGCCGCCGGAGGAGGAAGAACAAAGGGTCGTCCCTGATCCAAATTGGAGGGCACTAGCCACCATCGAAGGTCCCGTTTGCAAGATTCCGTGATCCATATGAGGTGATTGAGAGGGAGTTCCTGAAAGGACCACTGAGCTGAAAGAAGCCACTGGAGGATTCTCATGTGCAACCTTGCCAAGGGGACTAGAAGAACCGTGGCAGACATGGATCCCAATAGCTGCAGGACCATTCTGGCTGGGGCTTTGGACCTGGGAAGTAAGGCTCGAACTTGATTTTGTATGGTTTGAATTCTGTCCGAAGGTAGATAGACCCGCATTTGGTTTGAGTCTATCTCTACCCCTATGAATCTTATTCGTTGAGATGGCCGCAACACAGACTTTGGCCAATTGAAGGTGCTTCCAAGGGAATTGCCCAGTAAGATAGTGGCTTGTAGGCTCCGCAGAAGTAGATGCTTGGAGGTGGCAGTTAGGAGCCAGTCGTCTAGATACGGAAACACCTGGAATCCTAGACTTCTCAGGTGAGCAGTCACTACTGCCAAGCACTTGGTGAACACCCTGGGGGGTGTGGTGAGACCAAAGGGCAGCGCACAGAACTGAAAATGACTGCCTCCTAGGCTGAAGCGCAGATGTCTCCTGGACGCTTGATGTGCCATGATATGATAATAAGCGTCCTTGAGATCTATGGAGCACATCCAAACACCTTTCTCCAGCAATGGGAGAATGGTTTGTAGAGTGACCATTCGGAACTTGGACTTTCTGACTGAACGGTTTAGGATGCTGAGGTCCAAAATGGGCCTCAAGTCCCCGGTCTTTTTTGGCACCAAAAAGAATCTTGAGTAAGTCCCTAATCCGATCTGGTCTACGGGGACCGGTTGGATGACTCCTTTTTGCAGCAGCTTTGAAACTTCTGAGGCTGCGGTATCCTGTTGACTGGGTGGCGGGTCCAGGATTTTTTTGGCCTGAGGGATGGAGTGAGAGAATTGGATGGAGTAACCTCCGGCGATAATCCGAAGCACCCATCGGTCATGAGTGATCCCTTCCCAGGCCTTCAGGTGCTTTGAGAAACGACCCCCGACTGGCTCCGGAGCAGCACAGCCGGGCAATCCCTCAGGGACTATGAAAGGCTGAAGAGCCACGAAAGGACTCGCGGTCTCCAGTGTTGCGAGGGCCTCTGCCGCCTCTGGGACGGCGTCTTCCGGATGAATTTCCCCCTCCTCTGCCTCTGGAAGGGGTAAGGCTTCTGAGATCTACGGAACCACATTTTCCCTCCTCTTTTAGCCTTGGGATAAGGCCGAAAGGGAGTGGAAAATCGTGCCCCTACGGCAGTCAGAGTCTTACCCTCCTGTTCACAGTGGGTTAGTGTGTCTTTTACCTTGGGTCCAAACAGGGAGGACCCATCAAAGGGGGCGTCGGCAAATGAAGACTTAAAGGCCTCCGCGAAATGACACAGGCGGAGCCAGGCTTGTCTCCGTAGAGCAATGCCTGTACCCGCCGCTCTACTCCGGCCGCATACGAAATGAGCCTCATGGACGAGTTCGAAATGGATGACATTGTAGCCAGCTGAGAGCCAACCGTCTGGGCCAGCTCCTCAGGCAGGTTACCCAAGAGGGTATCGGATAGCTCCTTAATCAGATCCCTCTGAAATCTGGTAAAGTGCGTCAGGTAGTTCAAGGACCTCAGTGTAAAGGCCGCTGAACTAAGGGTGCGCTTTCCGTACCGATCCATGCTCCTAGACTCCTTATTAGGAGGATGGACGGACGTAGAAGCCTCTGCTACATCTTGCTGGGTAGCAGATGCCACCACCAAAGCATCTACAGCCACACCTTTAGTAAGCAACTCTCTATCAGGGGGCGCCGAGAGAAATTTGTTCGGACGAGCAGGCACCTGTTCCACAGAGTCTGGGTGTTCCCACGCCCTTCGACAGATCAAATCCAACAGCTCGTCGAAGGGCGGAGACACCCAGGAAGCGGAGGGCTGAGCCCCGAAGGCCTTCAGGAACACAGACTCATCAGCAGAGGGAGGTTTGGACTGCCAGCCGCCTCGCTGTTTTAGGGCTTCCAGGATGTCTGCAAAGGAGACATCATCCGAGGACGACTTAGGGGACCCCTCTGCATCATCGAGATCGGTGTCAGATGTCAAAGACTCATCAGGGGAGTCAACGTGCTTCCTCTTGCACAACCTTTTCCTGGGGGGTTCTTCCCAGGAGGCTTCAGAAGGACCTCCAGGAGGGGCAGAAACCCCAGCGTGGGTAACCTGAGGCCCGGGGGCTCCACTGTCTAAAGACAGGGGGACTGCCAACGACCCAGTCTCCGTATGCAGGGAGGTAGCTGGGGAAACCGTGGAGGTAGCCAAGGAAGATTTGGCTAAAGCGCTCCTCATAGCCCTGAAGGCGGGACCACCAGAATCCTGGGAGGGTCCCACCTCCATGGCCACGACAGTGGACGGTACTCCCGCCGCCGACGCACCAAGAGGGAGACTTGGGACCGAGAGCATCAATCCCGAAGCCTCCCCCCCAGGGCCGAAGGAAGAAGTCCGTGTACTGAACTCCGACCCAAGAGCCGGAGTTGGAGCAAGGGTCGGGCCCGACCCCAACACCTCCACAGGTTCCACCAGCACCGGCTCCAACGGTGCCGAAGCTGTTGGAGGAGGAACCACAGTAAGGGAGTGGACCATCGGCTCCGAAGCCAAATGGGCTGGAGCCAAAACAAGCTTTTGGAACACCGGAGACTGGAAGAGTCGAAGGAGCACCCTGTCGATGTCCGAATCAGACATCTTGGATGACCTAGAGGATACCGATCGGGCCCGAACCGATTTCTCCATCGGCTCCGAAGGGCTCGGGGACCGGCTCCGAAAAGACTCAACAACTATCGGCTCTGAGGAACGTTTCAAGGAAATTTCCCTTGGTGCCGATAAGGACTTCGGCTCCGAGGGGGAAGAGTCTGAGCCGGTAACCCTGATCGGCTCCAATATCAGTGGAGCCGATGAGGGTGACCCGCCTCTCGATGCCCCAGACCTCGGCTCCGATACCAGAGGGGTTGAGGCTGGAGGCATCGAGGCAGACCGTTCCAACCTCGGCTCCGAAGTCCGTGGAGCCGATGGAGAAGTCTGCTTGGATTTTTTAGCGGTCGGTTCCGACTGACTGGTCGGAGCCGATGCTTTCTTCTTTCTAGAAGGAGACGGAGAGGAAGATAAAGCCTCCTCGAAGGAAGGCTTGATTAATCCCTTGAGGATTAATTTGTTTTTTCTCTCCTGGAGGACTCTAGAAGAGAACGCGTGGCACACACTACACGACTCTTGTAAATGCTTAGCACCTAAGCAATAGACGCACGAGGCGTGGTCGTCCGTTATGGACATTTTAAAACCACACCTCGTGCATTTCTTAAACCCGGAGGGTTTGTGTTCTTTCGACATAACTGCTTTGCCAAAGAACCAATATAAGCGAAAAACAACACTAAACTTTAGTTAAAGACAGTTCAATACAACTTTAACAAAAATTAAATATATTAAAATTTTTTTTTTTTTAAACACTAACAGTAAACAGACAAAAAAAAGAGTGAAAGATAGAGAGAGAGTCAAGACCCTCTAACTTAAACGGGTACTTGACCCAAGAAATTACACAAGCAGCAAAGGAACAGGGGAAGGCCCCTCTAACTGAAACGGGAAACCTTCCCTGACTAAAAAAATCACAAATTTACTAACACAAATTCACCAAACACACTAATATAACAACAATAGCTGTTAAAACAGCTTTTGGGTTCGAAGAAAGGAAATTTGTGACAAGAAAAAGCCTAATAACTAGTACTTAGCCGAGCCAATGTTGAGACCACGTCTAAGCTTGATAGCGGCAAACGAGATCTGGGGGATTAGTGGTGGTGCATCCTGGGATAAAGATAGCTCAGCCAATTAGAGGCCTCGCTCTATAGCATAAGCGTGCCGAGTCGGAGCCAAGGGATCGGCTCCGAACCCTTCAGTTCAGAATGTAGGCGAGATAGGATCACATAACATCTGTTTGATATAATTCTGGATTTTCTATATTATATTTAAAGATTGTGAATACACTGACTTCTGTCAAAATGCATCTACAAGTATATGTTCATAATCTTTGTCTCACAATTTTCTGAAACATGAGTGTTGAAACCAGCGAGTCAACTCCCTCAAAAAAAAAATCACACATAGGGAGGATACTGCTCCATATCCATTAAATTATAAAAACTTACTTCATGATCATGCCATGGAGGTGAAAAGGTGAAACTCCACCCCAAAAGAAGCAGCCTACCAGCTTGTACAATACAGCTAAATTAATTGAAAAGTACAGAACTACTGCAGTAGCCTTAACTATATAGGGTTATATCCTGCCATGGATATAACAGCTGGCCAGTTTCTAAAGCTTCACTGAAAGTCAAGTTTGGGTGCAAAGCCCTTCAGAGCTTTCCTGCCAACAAACACAACGGCTGAGCCTTGAAAGGACAATGCTAAGAAGAACAAAAACTTATGTAGAAAAACACACTGACAAACACATCAAACAAGAGGGATGGATGGGAGGGAGCAGCTACTGCAGCAGTGATCTTTTGAATATCTATTGTTAAAGTAAGCTTAAACAACTGTACTATGTTCATCATATTGATCATTACTGTAGCAGTCTTAGCTATATTGGTAGATTACCTTAGCTTACTACATTTGGAAGGTGTAAGGAGAAGAGTCCAGGATCTCCTGGAAAATGATCCTTGCAAAGCCTGATCTAGACCTAGGAGAAGGAAGAGAGAAGAGAAGGAATCAGGGAATCAAGCATATAGTGCTTTGTAAAAGCATGTACAGAGGATCAACTAGCAGGTTCTGGAATCTACCCCTTGGACCAATTATCAGCTTCTAGAATCCAGTCCTTTCCAAAAAGTCACAGATGAAGTCAAAGCCTTGGTAGAATGGGCCTTGACCCTGCCTGGAATAGTTTTGTTGTGGTGAGTGGTAATAGCCTTAGAAAAACATTTGGAAATCTTCTGTTTTGACACCGATTGTCCCCTTCATTTTACCTCCACAAGAAATGACCAAGTGATCCAAAGATATGAAAGATTTGGTTCTGTTAAGATAGTGCAGAGTTGTCCGTAGACATCCAAGTTATGAATTATCCTGTCTCCCTCATTTTTGGATGCAGGAAAGAAAATGGGGAGATGAATAGTTTGGTTGAAAGTAAATTCAGATACCAGTTTAGGCATAAAAGACTCATTAGTTCTCAAAGAAACCCTGTCCATATGACTCACCAAAAGAGCTTGCAACTCAGATACCCTTCTTCCAAAGGTCAAAAATCAATCAATTAAAACTGATTTTCCATGTTAAGATCCTCAAGTCAGTCAGGTCAGCTGGTTCAAATGGATCTAGTGCAATCTTCTCAAGCACAAAATTAAGATCCCAAGGAGGGACCATCAGTATTCTTGGACGGCTCTTACGCAAAACACCTTTAAAAAGAACATTTTGACATAAGAATGCATTGAAAGAGGAGGACTCATGGGCAGGAATTCTGAAATGGCTGATAAACAGACCTGGACAGAGGAGTAAGAAAGGCCATAGGATAGTAGCCCACACAAATATTGTAAAACCAAACAACAACTAGCCCTGAATGAGTGCTGATTATGTTGTTGGCAGCAACTAGAAAACCTTTCACATTTGCTAATATATGCTTTTCTAGTAGCAAGCTTTCTGGCCTCCATTAGTAACTGCTGCACACACTCAATAAACAGGTGCAGAAAGGGACCCAACTGAAACCGACTTGATTTCCAACAGAACACAGAACCACGGTTACCTGGACCAGAAGGGAGTCACCACAGTGACCTGAGCAGTATTCCTTCTGAATCTTCAGAACTGCCCTGATTTAACTGGAAAAGCATACAGGAACAATCTTCTCCAAGGAAAAGAAAAGGTATCTGCTTTCCAGGTCTTCCTGCATGGAGTCCGGGAACAGAATCTTGCCAGCTGATTGTTCAGGGAGGAGGCAAAGAGGTCTATCTGAGGAACTCTGCATAGATGGATCAAATCTTGGAAGACCCCAATTTAGTTTCCATTCAGGATGGTCTGCTCTTGCCCTGCTCAGCTTGTCTGCCACACAGTTTTGCTCTGACAGAATATAGCATGGTTGTAGAGTGAAATTGTGCTGTGAAGCTATATCCCAAGCTAACAAACAGTCTGCAAAGGGGGCATGATCTGGTTCCCCTAACTAATTAATGTACCACATGACTGTGGTATTGTCTGGTCCCCTGGACCTCTTCAAGTTGTTACAAAGATGATTCAGAGAGTGGAATGTCTTGATCAGGGTAAGCATCTTTTATATTCATGTGCTTGTTATCGGTTCATGGTGTTCCACATACCTTGCACTTTTATCCCCTCCTGAAACTGCTCCCCAAGCAAAAGTCCTATGTGTCTGTGGTGGCTGCTTTGGAAATGGGAGGGAGGGAGAAGGTGAGACCTGTATTTATGGAACTCTATTTTCTCCACCAATGTATTTCCCTTCTGACAGAACCGAGCTATGGGATCAGAAAAGACAAGTGCTGGCACTAAAGACTTCAGGTGGTACTAAAGACTCCAGGTACCACTATACCATTATAGGTTCATAGGTGTATACTAGGCCAATGACCACCATGGCCTTTATAAGCCTAGCAGTGCAAGTCAACCCAATTGTGTACCTATGTATCATTGTCGTTTATTAGGAGGGGGTATGTCAGCAAGTTTTTAGAGGTTATGCGGCAGTTATGTTAGTTTGGGCATTACTTTCTGCCTCTAAGAGACATGGGAGCCAGACTCGGGGGATGAATTTTCCGATTTCCCATCGACTGGTCAAGGGTATTCCAAAAACAGGGTTAGAGATGGGCTCTGCTTCCTATGCATTGGTAGCCTTCTGAGGATGGAGATCCTCAGACGCATATCCTTCTCATCAACATGTCTTATTTATGTCGCAAGCAAAATTTAAATCGTTGGATCTAGCGGTTCTGCTGCTGTTTGTTTTGTGGATGAGCAAAAGATCCATCAGAACTGGATCATCTGGGGATGCCCCATATGCCAGGCATAGATCGCCACTCAGTAACCTGACAGAATACAGAGATTTAGGTGATCTGTATAGTGCAATGGGTTTATACCCTAGATTCTCCTTGTAAGAAACCTTTGTAGGTATTCCAACTGTTGCACATGTCTGGTCAGTACACGACAAAGGGGACATACTCAATGGTGGGTCTGAGAAGGACTGAATAAAGTGGGACTATGACTTCCATTGACATGGATGCCATGCCATTGGGTAGAAGACGAGCGACAAGGAATAATTTTCTTACTGCCTTGGCCACATGTTGGTCAAAGGCCAAATTATTGTTTACATATGTTCTCAGGTTCCTGTCTACCAGATCAGCTCTTAGGGTGTCTTATCGATGAAGTAATCAGCCTAGGCAGCAGTTTTCCTAAAAGGCACTAGAATGCATTTCTTGGTATTGAGTTTTAATCTATGATTTGGTGCCAATCATTTGTCTGTCCTAGACTTTCTTTTAAGATCTCTGTGTCAAAGGGTAATCTGTGATGGCTCACAATTGGTTAACCAAGTTCACAGCTGATCGCAAAAGTCCCTTGATGTGAGCCTTTACCTCCAAGTAGTAGATGCTAAATAGGAGCAGTCCCAGCACAGAGCCCAGATGTACCCCACTGGTGACTGGTCTTTTAGTGAAGGTGGTAACAGTAATCCTGATTTCTTGGGTCTTGTCTGTGAGCCAGCCGACCATTCAGCCAATTTTTTATGTAGGAGTTTATGCCCAGTTTGGTGAGTTTGTCAACAATACCAAATTGAAGTACTGTATCAAACAACTCGGCCAGATTCAGGTAGGGAGTATGCACAATTTTCCCCATATATTGCCTTGGTGACCATTTCAAAGAAGCCCACCAGATTAGGCACGACCAAAGCCAAGCTGGGTTGGGTCCAGTGTCTGAAGGCTGCTTATGTCTTTGTTGATCATTTCTATGATAATTTGTTCCATGGCTTTGCAAATTAGACTAGTCAGACTAATAAATCTGCATTTTTCAGGGTCAGCTGATTGTCTACCCCTGTGATGTGTAATCTTGATCACAGAAGCCATGAGACCAAAAATCCTGAGGTATTCCTTCGCAGTAACCAAGTCAAACAAATAGATCTTGATACAGATCTATTTTCCCTGTGGAAGAAAAGCTCTTTAAATGGTGGTGTCTAGTTGACATCTCAGAAACTCAATCCAGTGAGGAGGAGGAGGAGGAGTTGTCATGAAAGACTAATCTTCTCTTGGAATCTTAGCTTGTATAAGAGATCTCTCACCCAAAACACAGAAATTCCTGACACACTGAAAGAGACTCTGCAAAGATAAGCAAGTCACCTAAATACAGAAAAATGTGGATACCCTGTAACCTGCAGTGAACTATAACTAGAGATAGACACTGTGAGCACTTTAGTGAAGTGGACAGTCCAAAGGAGAAGGCAGAGAACAGATAACGAAATTCAGACACACAGTACCTTAAGAAACTCCTCAAGTCTGGATGAATACAAATGTGGTGATAAGCATCTTTTAAATCTAATGTCACAAGGAAACCTCAATGAAGAAGTGGAGGTAACAGGCTGTGAAATGACATCATTTGGAATTGTGGGCACTACCACAAACAGGTTAGAAAGGCCCAGAAAGTATAGTCAAGCATTTTCTTTCTTTGACACTAAAAATATCTTTGATAAAACCACTTTCTTACCTAGGAAGGAGGAACTGATCTTGTCACTCTCTGGAACAACATGTAATGAAGGACAGGTGGAAACATAGTCTGGTCTGGAGGATGATTAACTACCCTGGAAAGGATGAATTTCCTACCACTGTCATATGTAACCTTGATGAATGATCTTCAAAACCCATTTATTTGAAACTATCTGTTGCCATAGACAAAAGTAGACAGTCAGACTTTCTGGAGGAAGAAGGGGGCTGCCATGGTGGGGGGTGGGAACAAAGCATCACAAACAGCCATTCTGACTCACTGGATTGTCCTTGGTTTTGGGAGTTTCCAGAATTCTTCTTGAAACCCCCTTTGACATTTTTTCTTAAATGTTCACTTACCTGTATTTTGTTGAGACCATTTGTTTTGTTTCTTAAATTGGACGAGGAGTTACAGAATTCCATTGGAAACTTTGGAAAATGAGGGTTGAAAATCTTACATATTACCACTTTCATTCATAACACTTTTTTGATCTCATTTGCAACAGAGGAGCCAAAAACTAAATCTCTATCTAAAGGAACATTTAAAATCTCATTTTATTATCTGGGAGGTTTTGAGAACAGAGCCATGCAAATCTCCTCAAAACAGTACCTGTAGCAGTAGCCCTTAAAGAAGTATCAGAGTCACACACACACTGTATATAATGAGCAGTGACTTGAAATAATAGAACAAATTAAAGCAGATTTTTCCTCACAAGAAGAAACTGCAGGAAAACAATCCTTATACTTTCACAATTAGTCAGGATAAATATTAATATACAAGCCTGACAATTCAAAATTCTTAAACTCAAAGTTGCAAAAGCATAATCTTCCCATCCTTATCAGGAATATTAAGATTGGAATTAAATGTTTAGCAGCAGGATTAACTAAAACTGTAGCTGTTGTATCAGGTTAGGGAACACTGTATAAGAACTTAAAGACTATGGAACTTTATATATCCTATCTGCCTTTTTAGGAACTGCTAACGGACTGTCAGGAAAACTGCAGGCAGCAACATCCTTCATAGGTAGGTACTAGGCTATCGGCCCTGGGGCCTATACAAGCCCAGCCAAAAAGGTACCCTGGCTTTTGCCACCCAAGAAAATTATTTTCCTGTGCCACTGTCTAGCAGAGCCACAGAGGTGATCCCTGGGGTAAATTTCCTATTTCCCATCCAATCATCAAGATTTTTCTTGAAGAGTGCCAATGAGGAGCTTTGTTTGATATAGATAGGTAGTTTATTCCAGAGTATGGGAAGTCTCTGGGACAGGAATCTATCACTCTGGCATGTTCTGTTTATTGTGGTGACGGTTTAGGTCCCTAGAGCGTGTAGCTCGGTGGGATTGGGATTTCTTTAAGTGGAGCATATCCAGCAGCTCTGGGTTTGACATAGCTTTGTATGTTAGGCAGAGATCACCTCTGAGTAGGCAATATGCGACAGAGTAAAGCTGGAGTTTTTTGAGACGGTCTGCGTAAGGCATCTGTTTGAGGCCAGTAATCCTCTTTGAGAGGTATTTCTGCAGCCTTTCCAGTTGTTGTAGATGTCTTGTGAGGTACATACCAAAAGGGGCGTTGTACTCTATAATGGGTCTAATGAGTGATGAGTAGAGGGGAACAATGACCTCTTTTTTTCTGGATGAGAAACCTTTTGTGATGAGATGTGCCACGTAGAAGGATTTCCTGACTACTGTGGCGATGTGATTATCAAAGGAGGGACTACTGCCCGCCTGTGTCCCAAGGTCTCTTATCACACTTTCGGTGTTAAGTATACTACCGCCTATGTTGTAGTTCATGGGTACAGAGTTTTTACCAAAGGGGATGACAATGCACTTTTTAGCATTGAGCTTGAGGCTATGGCTTTGACACCAGGCATCTGTCTCAGTGAGGCCCTTCTGTAGGATGTCCACATCGTTAGGAGTTTCAATTATGGCTCCTAGTTTGCAGTCATCTGCGAACTTCATTAGCCAAAGACCTTCTGTGTTAGCCTGTACTTCAGAGAAGTAGATATCAAACAGGAAAGGACCCAGGACTGAACCCTGTGGTATTCCACTTGTCACTGGTCTGAAGTCGGATTTGGAGTCGGCTACTTTCACAGTGTGGGTTCTGTCAGTGAGCCAGTTGGCAACCCATCTTGTGACACAGGAATTTATACCTAGTTTAGTGAGTTTATCTATAATTCCAGAGTGGGGGATGGTGTCGAAAGCCTTGGCAAGATCTAGATAGGCTGTGTGAACCACCTTACCCTTGTCTACGGCTTTGGTGACTGCTTCAAAGAAGTCTATCAGGTTTAGGAGGCATGATCTGCTTTTTACAAACCCGAACTGGGTGGGAACCAGAGTTTGGAGATTACCAACGTCTTTGTTTATAAGTTCCATGATGATACGTTCCATGGCCTTGCAGACCAGGCTCGTCAGGCAAATGAAGTGGCAGTTCCTGGGGTCCGTGGTGGCTCCTCCTTGTGGAGTGGGATAACCGTTGCTGTGTGCCATTCAGCAGGCACAAAGCCTGAGGTGAGGCTATGATTGAAAAAAGTTATGTCCTTACCATAACGTTCCATGCAAGTTGTTCATCTCACCTTTTTGTTCTTACATGTGGGTTCGGAGCCGATCCCTCGGCTCCGAGTCGGACGCTTTTCAAGCTCAGACTCTCAGAGAAGCTCGAGACCTAGCGTATATCCCATGATGCTCTACTGTAAATCTCCAGATCTAGTATGCTGCAACCAAAGACAGCCTACAGGAAGAAAGAGAACTATAGTGCCTACCTATCTAGGTAGCTATATGTTTGTAGAAGGAAGAAACAGTCTGCCTAAGAAGACAGGCTGACAAAACTTGACCAATCCACCAAGGCAACCATCTTTCTCAACAGGAGGGGGAAGGTGGGAGGGAATGTAAGCACAAAAAGGCGAGATGAACAACTCACATGGAACGTTATGGTAAGGACATAACTTCTTTATGTGAAGTTGTTCTATCTCGCCATTTTGGTCTTACATGTGGGTAGTGTCCCAAGCACCCTAATCCTGGGTGGCTCACGGAAAAACATTCCTGAGCACAATGGAGCCAAAGGAAGCCCTGTCCCTGGAGGTCTTGTCCACTTTGTAATGAGTGATAAATCTGTGAGGTTTTGACCATGGTGGCAGCTGCAGAGATGGTATCCAAGGGCAAACGAGCTGCATGAGCTAATGACATAGAAACAGCCCAGGTAGAATGGGCTTTAACGTTAGTCGGTAATGGCTGATTAGTGGAAGAATAAATGAATTTAATGCAGTCAGAAAGCCACTTGGATAATGTGATTTTTGATACTGCAGAACCTTTCTTATTCTCTGCGTAAGAGACAAAGAGTTGATCCGATTGTCTGAAGTCTTTCGTTCTATTCAGGTAGAATCTCAATTGTCTGTGTATATCAAGCTTGTGTAACACATATTCCAGTCTGCTGGTATGGTGTCTAAAGAAGGTTGGAAGCTCAATGGACTGATTTAAGTTAGTTTCTGAACAGACCTTAGGGAGAAAGGTAGGGTTAGTCCTGAGAGACACCCTATCAGGGTGAAAAATCAAATATGGGGGATTGGAGGATAATGCTTGAAGTTCGGAGACCCTACGTGCACATGTAATGGCTACCAGAAATATAGTTTTCCAAGACAGAAACTTTAAGTGACATGATGAGGCGGGTTCGAAGGGGGCGAGCATCAACTGGGATAAAACAAGATTCAAATTCCAGGGAGAGACAGCGTGTCTGATAGGTGGTCTGAGATGGTGGGTCCCTTTCAAGAAGGCCTTACATAGTCTATGGGACATGATGTTAGACCCGTTAAACCCTACATAGAAATTGGAAATAGCAGCCAATTGAACTCTAATGGTGGCAGCTGCTGCGCCATCATGGAACAAGGAAGACAAGAACTCTAAGATGGTATGAATAGGTGCCATATAAGGGTCAATGTCATGATGAGAAGCCCAGTGAACAAATCGTTTCCATTTGCTATTATATAGCTTCCTGGTAGACAGTTTATGAGAAGAAACTATAATATGTTGGACCGCAGGAGACAAATCTTGAGACCTGGCTAATATGGGAATTGGAGCAGGCAAGCTGCCAGTTTTAGGAAGATGAGGGAGGGATGAAGAACTCCCGATGAATGAGTCAGAAGATCTGGCACTGGGTCCAGGATCCATGGTTCTTCCACTTGATACTTCTGCAGGAAGGGGAACCAAATTTGACGAGGCCAAGATGGGACTATCAAAATCACAGTCCTTCCCAGACTTTTGGCTTTCTGTATGAATTTGGGAATTGGCGGGAAGGCATATAGGAGGCCCGGGGGCCAATCGTGTATGAGCGCATCCCTCGGGTTGCTCCCCGGTGGGGGATAAAGGGCAAAGTAGCTGCTGCATTTGGCATTCATCGGAGATGCAAACAGATCGCAGCAAGGCTGGCCCCATCTGCGGAAAATCTTGTCCGCCACCTGTTGTTTGAGGGACCACTCGTGAGGCAACAGTATGGGCCTGCTCAGCTTGTCCGCTATCACGCTGGATGACCCCGGGATGTGCTACAGGAAAGCGTCTGGTGGATACAGCCCATTGCCAAATTCTTAGGGCCTCTCAGCATAAGGGATACGATCTGGTTCCCCCTTGCTTGTTGATATACCAGACTACCAGACTACCGATATGTTGTCTGTCCGAATAGCAATTGTACCTGGAGGAAGACAGTCGTGAAAGTGTTGCAACGCCAGGAACACCGCTCTCAGCTCCAGGACATTTATATGCAAATGTGATTCCATGCTTGACCAAGTACCTTGGACAGTCTTTCCCTGAAATAGCCCCCCCACCTATCATGGAAGCATCCGTGGTCACTGTGGCTGTGGGTTGGGGAAGAACAAAGGGACATCCGACAACTAATTGGTCGCTGTTCAACCACCAACTGAGATCCTTCTTGCAAAGATCTGTTAACAGAATCTCGTGTGACATGGGCAGTCGTTGGTAAGACCATTGTGCGAAGAGTAGCCACAGGAGTATCCGCATGTGCATGCACCCTAATGGGACTGCTATCAGTGTGGCTGCCATTGTGCCTAATAGCTGCAGTATCTGGGATACAGGAGCTTTGTTCTGGGTCAACAGACTGGACAATTGACTTTTTAAAGATACGATTCTTGCTTGAGGCAACCTGATCCTTGAACTGACGGTGTCTAGCTCTGCTCCTATAAAGGTAATATGCTGCAAGGGTGATAATGCAGATTTTTCGAAGTTTAAGGTTATGCCCAACTGGGAACAAAGGTTGATAGTGTGGTCTCTTGCTTGGATTAGTTGATGCCTGGAGGTGACAGTGAGGAGCCAGTCGTCCAGATATGGAAATACCCAGAATCCTACATGTCTCAGGTGAGCCGTGACCACTGCCATACATTTGGTGAACACTCTGGGGGCTGCGGTGAGACCAAAGGGCAGGGCTCTGAATTGGTAATGACTGGCCCCTAGCCGGAAACGCAGGTGATCTCTGGATGATCTGTCCATTTTGATGTGGTAGTAAGCATCCTTGAGATCTATAGAGCACATCCAATTGCCCGTTTCTAAGAACGGAAGAATCGATTGAAGCGTGACCATCTGGAACTTTTCCTTCTTGACGAAGGTGTTGAGTTTGCTGAGGTCTAGTATGGGCCTCCAGTCCCCTGCTTTCTTTGGAACTAAAAAGAACCTTGAGTAAGTTCTGGATCCTATCTGGTCCGCCGGGACTGGCTGGATGACTCTTTGTCTAGCAGGTTTTGGATTTCTATGGCTGCTAGCTTTCTCAGACTGGGTGGAATGTCTGGAATCCTTGTACACATGGGGGGGAGTTTTGTAAAGGGAATGTAGTAACCCCTGGCAATGATGCTTTTTACCCAAGAATCCACTGTAATGTTTAGCCAGGCGTTTGGGTATAAAGCCAAGCAACCCCCGACTGCCTCCAGAGAAGGACAGCTGGGCTTCCTTTCAGGAATGCTGATAGGGCTTACCAGAGAACTGCTCCGTGTCGCCCTGGTTTTGTGGACCGTCTCTGCCATTTGGATTGCATCTTCCGTTTTTGCCCCCTCCTCTGCCCCTAGAGGGGGTATCCATAGGTGTGTTTTGGAAAGCTCCTTGGGGTTTTCGGAACCAATTTTTCCCACTTCGTTGCCCTTTGGGGTACGGTCTAGTTGGAGTGGAAAAATGGACTCCTACAGCAGACAGAGTCTTTCCTTCTTGTTCACACCTAGTAAGCAACTCCTTAACTTTGGGCCCGAACAAGGCAGAACCATCGAATGGGGTACTGACTAAGGAAGATTTGAAGGCTTCCGCAAAGGAGCAAAGGCGCATCCAGGACCGTCTCCGAAGAGCTATCGCTGAGCCTGCCACCCTACTCGATCCATCGGCAGCATAAGAAATGAGTCGCATGTATAAGTTTACTATAGAATTGAGGGTGTTGAGTTGTGCAGTCACCTTCTCAGAAACTGCATCAGCTGTGTTACCCTGTAGAGTATCTCCCAGCTCTTTAAGGAGATCTCGTTGAAGGCGGGTAAAATGTCTCATGGAAAATGCTGCAGAACTAAATATGCGTTTCCCATACCTGTCCATCATCCTAGAATCCCTATTAGGAGGATGGACAGAAGAAGAGGTTTCCGACATCTCTTTCTTGGTGGCTGCCACCACCACCATGGCATCAACCGGGACTCCCTTGGTAAGAAAGGCCTTGTCAGTAGGGGAAGTAATAAACTTGTTGGGCCTCCGAGGGACCGGTTCTACTGAATCAGGGGACTCCCACACCCTTCGAGCAACCAGATCCATCATTTCATCGAAGGGTGGGGTAACCCAGGAGGTGGATGGTTGAGACCCAAAGGCCTTCCCGAGTACTGACTCGTCCTCAGTAGGGGCAAGGGACTGCCAATCACCCCTCTGTCTTAAGATCTCCAATATGTCTGCAAATGAGACATCTTCTGAGGGGGATCGTGGGGACCCTTCATATTCCTCCAAGTTGGTATCTGATGTTAGGGATTCCTGTGGGGAATCCAACTGCCTCCTCTTGCACAGTCTCTTCCTACGTACTTCATCGGTGGGAGTATCCGGTGAAGTCCTTGTAGAGGAGGGGCCACCCAATGGGGATATGGGGATACCTGAGGCTCTGGATCTCGACACTTGGTAGGGACCTGTGGGGAAGAGGTAGAACGAGGCCCTTTAGGGGGAGGGGAAGAAAGATCAGAGGAGGTAGTGGTCTTAGCAGACATGACCTTCCTCATGGCATCGAAGGCACCAGAATCCCAGTCCGAGAAGTCTGTCGGCTTCGAAGAGGCCGGCAGCTTTCCCTGAGCAGAGACCCCCCGCTCCAATCCAGAGGACAGAGCCAAAGCCACCTGCGCCAAAGCCCCAAGGGGAAGGGTCGGAACCGAAGTATCGGTCCGACTCTCCACCCCGGAGCCAGCGAGGGACTGTCGGCCCCGAGACTCCCTGGTCGGAACCGAGGAGATCAAGGTCGACGGAGCCAAGGGAGGTGGATCAAACCTTGGCTCCGATGGCTCTACCAACATCGGATCTGTCTGCCCCGGCTCAGAGAGCTCGATTGGCTTCGAAGAAGGAGGAGAAGAAATTATGGCTGGGATTTCAGGCTTCGAAGCAGAGTGGCTCGAAGCGGACAGCATTTTGGCCAGGGCCAGGTTCTCTAACAGCCTCTTAACCACTCGGTCCAGGTCCACTTCAGAAAGACTTGAAGAATGTGTCGAGAGATGGGTCGAAGGAGCCGAAGATGGTACCGATTGAAGAATTGGAGACTGAGGAGTCTCCAATATCGGATCCACAACTGGGCTCAGAGCTAAAGGATCGATACACGGCTCCGAGGGCTGTGGAGCCGATGAATGAACCATACCAGAGGAGCTCAGAGCCGATGACTTGGGCTCCGAGGACCCCTTGGACGACTTCGACCCCTTCGAAGCCTTGGAAGAAAGGTCGACCTTGTCCAATGTAGCCTGAAATTCAGGCTTCAGGAGTCCCCTATCTACCAGCTTCCTGCGCATTTCCAAAAGAACCCTGGCGCTAAAGGAGTGGCAGATAGAGCACACTTCCTGCAAATGAACAGAACCCAATCAGTACGCGCAGGTGGAGTGGTTGTCTGTAACAGACATTTTTTTACCACACTCACACCTTTTAAATCCTGACTTTTGTTTTTCTGACATCTTAAACAATATAAATTCAGGTCCCTGAATCTCAATATTAAAGCAAAGAAGTAACAACACACCAGTTATCCAAGTACCTAAATATTAACTACTATAGTTAACTATAAACTAAGCCCTTGCAGGATATATGTAAATATATATATATATATATATATATATCTAAGATTATTTAAATGTGACAGAAAAAAGAAGTGCACTCACACACAAGAGCTGACAGAGCCCTGTCACACCCAAACAGATGAGAGGCCTAGAAAAACCTTAAAGAGAAAATACTTCAAAAATTTAACTAGATCTAAGCGAACTAACTAAACGCTAATACTATAGAAAAATCACATCTATTTTAAACATATAAGATAAAATTATCCACAAAAATTCTCTATAAATATAGAAAAATAAGTCACTGGCCCGAGCTTCCTCCGACGAGCTGTAGATCCATTGCAGCGGCAAACTAGATCTGGGGATTTACAGTAGAGCATCATGGGATATACACTAGGTCTCGAGCTTCTCTGAGAGTCTGAGCTTGAAAAGCGGCCGACTCAGAGCCGAGGGATCAGCTCCGAACCCACATGTAAGAACAAAAAGGCGAGATGAATAACTTCACATCATGGTACTTGGGTGGGGTGCCAGTTCGTTCTGTAGTTCATGTAGAACACAGCCTGGGATGTTGTCTGGTCCCAAGGATGCTGTGTTATTGGCTTTGAAGAGTGTGGTTTTTACCTGTGCAGCCGTGATTACAGGAACTTTGCATTCTTCCGGTATAGAGATGGGCTCTTTAGGGGGTGAGAGGGGGGTAAAGTTAGCACTGAACCTATCTGCCAGGATGTTGGCAATATCAGGTGGGTCTGTATATTTAGTGCCATTGTGCTGTAACTCAGAGCAAATCTGACTGTTGCCATTGAGATTCTTGACATAGCTATAGAATGCTTTGTGGTTGTCTTTAGAATCAGTGGCAATTTTGTTTTTGTAACTAGCTTTGGAGGATTTTTATCAAGGATCGCAGCTTCTTACTGAGGCTGACCAGGGAGTTCCTCCACTCGTAGGATTTTACTCTCTTTTGCAAGAGTTTCTTCCTTCTGTTGTACAGTTTGTTTATGGCAGGGGACCACCAGATTGTCTTCCTTTTTTTGGAGGATAGTTGTCTTGGTTCTGTTTGGGATAGCACGATCCATGCACAAGTGCAATTGTGTAGGATTCAGTAGTCGTATCTGTATTGTCCATCTGCATGGGTGTCATGAAGTTCACCACTTCTGTCTTAAGAAGCATGAAATTGGCTTTGGAGAAATATTTTACCATGTTTTCCTTAGACAAAACTGGAGGAATGGGCGCAGGTTCTGGAAATTCCTTCTGTAACATCTCTCAGTATTTTCTGAAGGACTGCAAAATCTCTCCCACTGAGAACACTGGCACATTCTAGGAATAGTCTTTAAGAGAAACTTCTCACAAGGAGAATCAGAAATTGAGCTCTGCCTGGAGCCTGAATCAGGAATCTGAAGAAAAACTCCTTTTTTCTGTCCCTTCACCCTTCCTGTCCCATTTCAGAATCTTGAATTTCTTTAGGAAAGGAAGTATCCCTCTATTTTACCAGACACTACCTTACAAAAAGGATCAACAGCTTGAATTAAATCCTGAGCTAGACCCAATAAATTATTCCTGTCAAAAGAAATTTGAGAAGAAGCAGATATATGCTTAGTTTTTCACTTTTTTGACAGGAGAAATTGGGTCAACAGTTTTTATTAGTGGCAGCAGCTGCTTCCCTAGGGACAGGCACAACATTCTGACAAAAAAGGGAAGTCTTCCCTGTTCCTTCTTCTAGGACCGACAAAAGTGGCTCTCCCTTGCCCACTAAGGGGACCCAAACAGCTGCAGAGAATGCGGCTAATCACTGGTCCATTAGTAGCTGTAGGTGCTACACCAGAGGGATACGGGGTAAAAATGAGTGGTCTAAGGTACAACAAAAGGACAAAGCAGTGTCACTCATCTGCAGTTGAAGCAAATTGCTGGTGACAAAGATTTTGTGCTTAACTTTTTCTTTTTATGATGGAAGGACCACCCGTGGGACTGACAGTTTGTTCTATGGTCAAGTCAAAAATGGTGCCAGTTGCCTATTGGAAATAAGTAGCAAATGCTGGTAAAAAAAAAGTCAGTTTTTCAGGTTTTATTTAAATTAAATGATGGCCTCTCAAATACAGCAAAAAACACTTTGCCACCCCATAAAATAAACACAATTACTCCACAGGAAAAAAAATGTTTTTTTTTCTGTTACTTTAAACAGCTTTTCAACGGATAGGAAAAGAGAGCATTCTCATTTAAAAGAACAGCACAATCCGGTGACACAGTCCATTAAAACACAAACTGCTAGCTTTAAAATAACATTCCTATTATAGTTTCTTAGGTTCATACTAGACTAACTGCCCATGTGGGTCATTTTAAGCCTAGTCAATTACCCATGGGAGAATCAAACCTTGCACCTTTTCTCTAGAAGGTAAACACCTTAACCATTATGCCAACCTCCCACACTTCTGAGAAGGAAAGTATTAATAAACAAAATACTGAAAGGAAGGTCCCTCCAAGGGAACTTATCTGCTCTCCAAATGAACAGTACACGCAGACCATCAATCCTCAAAAGCCTCAGGAGTCTACTCTTCGGTGGCAATAAAGCTCTGAAGGGTTGATGCCCACACTTGTCTTTCAATCAGCTCAGCTTGAGTTGCTACACAGTTTGGGTGCATGGAAGGTGCCATGACGTTTTGAAAGCTCTCAGGCTATTATATCCCTGACAGCATGTAACCCCATACTGCTAAGGCTACTGCAGCTATGATCAATATGATAAACTATCACTGTGAGATGTAATTTTTGAAATAAAACTCCTTGACAGAAAACATGTTGTACACTTGGAGATAAGCTCTTCTGTCACTGTAAAGTCTTTTGCCGAAGACACTGCTTCTTGCACCTTTTTAATAACATTTACAATTTACAAGCTATTTAAATTTGATTGGCTTATGTTCTTTAACTTGATTTTCAGTAAATTCTCAGGAATTTATTAGGATGCGTATGGGTGGGTGGAAGAGTGACATTAGATAGCTAAAGGGTGTTAATGAGTTAAAGTTGCTTCGTAAAATAGCTGTGTACTTAATGTTTGTGTCTTACTCTATTAGGATGCCTGTCAGAACATGTCAGTCCATAACATCTTTTAGAAAGCTTTTGCTGTCCTACATTATTTTGAGCAACCAAAAGCTTTTTACCGCGTTACTGAAAAGCAAGGAAAAATGTACTGAGTACAACTGGTTGCCTCACAGTGTTATTCAGTTACCTGATGTGAAAATTAGGTGTAGTGTTTACACTTCACCTGGATGAGCAAACATTTCAGAAGCATAAAAGCCATTATGTACTATACTGAATTTTTAAATAAGAAACAGAGCATGTAGTCCCTAGTTCGCAAGCAAAACAAAGTCAGAGTGTCTTTCTGAACTGAAGCGTTTCAACTCGGCACCATAAAAAAATCAACTGCCAATCATTAGTGGACCAGAGTTCCGCTGTGGCTACCCCTAACCGGGAAAAGACAAACATATTTCCATTTGACAGCATTACTTTTGACAGAAGTGCGCTGTTGCACATTTAGATTTTTCTCTTACTTGTATACAACTGAAATCTATTCCGTGAGGTATTCATTAGAACAGTCAGAAAAAGAGCGTATTCTGATAGGACAAAGAAGGGAGAGGGACTGGCCAATTGGAAGCTAGGTAGGAGTGGTCTGAAGCAAGAACTGATTGGTCAATTTTCTAAAAACCCAGAACCTATGAGGTATGTTATCTGGCTTAGTCAGCATAATGAGATAAGCCATGAGAATATGGCCAATGGATAGAGTATGGGAACATGGTGGTTATCGTCTGGGGGTAGCCTGAGGGGGGCAGAGATTGTTTAAGAATGTGTGCTGGGCCAAATGGCACAGGAAAAGAATGGTGAACAAATAGCTATCATAAAAACTTACATTTTAATACTCTGTTTCTGTTTTATTATTGTTCCAACCATACTTATTTACATGGATTTCCTTACAGCGAGCCCCTATCAGCACATTTATTTGCCAGCGTTTCTAACTGAATTTTTAAATGACTCCATTGCTTCATTTTTTACTTTTAATATCAGTACTGCATGCTTACAGTAATACACATTTAATTATCATTCAGTTGTTTGGTCTTTTAACTGTACTTGCTTTGGTTAAGCATTTACCTTAAATTAAAAAAAAAAAAAAAAAAAAAAAAAAAAAAAAAGCAGAAAATAAATGTCTATTACGCATCTATTAGAAGGGAGTTGCCTGGAGGGGAGATGTGTACTTTTCAAAAATTTGCAAGTGGAGTGAGAATTGTTGTAGATTGTCAAGGAGCTACAAGTTATCACAGTAAAATCATATTACACTCTGAATTCTTATTTATAGGTTTGAACGACATGAGGTTTTTTTTTAGGTTTTCGTTTTTACACCCCTCAGTTGACCATTGTTAACCTCATGCAGCCCTCAAGTTCAAAACTTCTGCTCTAGTCACTTATTGCTATCTTTTACTGCCTTACCTTCTGTCATATTCTGATGGCTGCTAATCTACTAGTTACATTCTCCATTCTGCTCATACTCACTCTACATGCTACCTTCACGTGCTTCCACTCCATTATATTTCATGCCAAACCCATGCATATCTCTTGAAACCTTTTGCTACTTAATCCCTCTATGCTGCCTCTACCGCGGTTACCCTTCATCTTCATATTGTGGCTAATCTGTAAATATATGTACCATCCAGTGTTCTGCTTCTCATCCTTCTTTTCTTCCTAGCCCAGCAGACCCATTTTCTGATTTTAGCACTGCAAGCAGCATACTTTCTTCTCAGCACAAGTTTTGTTTTTTTTGACTATGTATTTCAAAGCAGTAGCATGATTATGACCAGCTACCTCTATTTTTAATATGGTCCTTCATAATGTTTTACTCTGCAACATTTTCCATTTTTCCTGTGCCTCCTTTGAATTATTTATGGATATGACTGGAAACTATTCTAGTTAAGCACTTGAATAAATGAATGAACAAACAAAATACTTACATTCGGTATTCCCTGTAAGCAGGATTTTAAAAATCCTATTCTTTTTCGACATCAAAAAAGGAATTACTTCTCTGTCTGTACCTCTATTTGCTCTAATTGCCCTTTTTCTCTCAGTAGGTAGCCTTTTTGTCAGCTGTTGCTTAGCTGTTCTCATACTCGAGTAATTTACAGGACCTAGTTCAGAATCATTGTTCAAATAACTGTTTTCTCCACTAAGATGGCAATTCCACGGATGATCATAAAGTTTGTGCATTAGCTCATCTTTCTTGCAGACCAAAAATTCATCTACACACTCATGAAGAATTGCATGCATTTCAGATTCTTCTAAATCTTGCTGCTGATGTAGTAATTTATTTCCAGAACTTAAACGAATGTTGCTGCCATTTTCTTCTTTTCCCCACCGTTTCAAAAATGAATTGTCCAAACATTCTTTAGATCCAATTTCAAACCTAGATTTATGTACCTTCCAGACATCTGAATAAGTAGAATAAGGCCAAGGGTTAAGTGCAGAATAAATAGCATGCCTTGCAGCAACTAATTTATCTGCTGCTTTCTCATTATTGACAAAAATTTCTACAACCCATCCCACTCCTCTTACGAACTGCTGAAATTTAATAATCAAGCTTTGCTGGGCTAGGCACTCTTGAAAAAAGTTTGCTGCTTCATCTGTCCATTGCTTGCTATTTGGAGGCATTACTCCCCTCAAAACACATGAGCATGCAAGTCTTGGCAACCTAGAAAGCACTTCAGGAAGAACTTTCAGTTTATCAATATCAGTGTGCGAAACATATATACAGAAACCATAGTCAATACATTTAACTAGTATGAATGTATCTGTGACCTCAGCAATTTCTCCTCTATACCACTGTTTGTCAAACACACATCGAATTAAGCAGAATGAACCAGGAATTACATCAGCTTTAATCAAAGATGGCAAAGACTCTGAGAGCTCCAGTAACAATGACGACAGTGTTTTCATTACTTCAAATGAATCTTCTAACTGAATATGAAAATCTGATGGATCAAGTACTGCTGTAGCAAAACCCTTGTAGGCTTCATTTAAATTAAATGATGCTCTGTCAAATACAGGTAAATGATTTTCTGGTAGGGGTGCACAGATATCAGGGAGAATCGTTTCTGTTGGTAAAGACTTGGAAGAGAAAGCTTCAGTGTCTTGCTTTTCCAAGACAAGTGAATTATTTACTTCATTCTTTACATCACTTTCACATACATTTAGCCTTTGGTCAGGATGCAGCTGAATATCATCTGTGCCCACTAAAGGTAACAAACACTGACTATCTAATGAAAGAGCTTCATCTGCATTGACTTCAACTTCCCAAGCTTGAGATGCTTCATTATAGCTAACAAATACAATTTTTATTTCTCGGTCAGCAAATAGGGGGTCTGTATCTGGAAAAAACTCATTTTTTTCTCCATTATTCTCTGAGTCCACATATTTACAAAGCAGCAACTGTTTTGGGATGTTTTCTATTTTTTGGGTTAACATACTGATATTAGACAAACACACAACTTCCACTTTCCCAAAGTCAACCAAGAACACTAAAACGTTACCATCATCTCTGTTGCACTTTTTGATCTCAGCACGATACCACTGGGAATCTATGTCAGACTTTGCTAGACATTCAAGCCATTCTCTTAAGTCATCTTTAGTAATACTGCTGCTTCCTTCTGCTTCTTCTAGGACAAATGTCAAGCCTGAGACAGTTGGAATTTGCATATGGTTCTTCAGTTTTATGTAAAAATATTGCTCAGCACCACTGGTTAGTAGTACAGTGACAATCTCAACCTGCCCAGCTTTAACTTGCTGAGGATGCATTTTTTGAATATATATTTTCTCTACTGCATCTTCACATTCTGCAAACAGCACTAATGTAGAATCTTTCTTGTCCACTGTTTTGTGTTGCAAAGTCTGCTTTTTTGCATTGGAGTTCAAAGAAAGAGCACAAGGCTGGTAAATTTCTTTCCCGGTAGCTAATATTTTTGGTGAAAGTATGCAAACTGCTAAATTTCTTGCAATCAGTTCTTCAGCAATATCTTTGTCGTCGTAAGTTATTCTTACTCTCCACTGCTGACCAGAAAGTTGAAAAAACTCACAAGTTACAGCCTTGTCGTTTAGTTTTCCAGCAAAATACTGCACAGCTTCATTGCTCCAAGACCCACCTGCATCAGTGCCTTGTGCTCCACAAAGAGAAACATGCAAACTAAGTCTAGGCTTTGCAAGAAATTTATCATTCAGCTGATAAATATCACTGTCATTCACAATTGCAGAGTTACCATAGTCAATAAATTCTACTTCAAGGGAGCCATTTGGAAATACCTGTTTAACAAATGCTCTGTACATAGAACCATCGTAAGCATAGCTGGCTGCAACAAGATCCCCAGCTGCTACTATGCCACCAGGTATTGTACTCAGACAGTCACAGTTACTATCTTCATTTAGTTCCTCTGCAAGCTGAGCTATTGCATCTTCATCTGCAGCAAACTGTACAAATAAATCTGAGGGATTAATCACATGAGAAATGTACACTATATGTTTAGAACAAGGCACAATTCCATACTGGGGAAGGTCACTTATGTTTGATAATTTTAAACTACAACTCTGCTGTGATTCCTTCAGCACTTCATCCCATTGTTCATTTGCTTTTTCCACAGAAGTAAAATGATTCATCTGTTTAGAAAATTCATTTGATTCTTTACTTTCCCACTCTTCAACATGTTCTAGCCTGGGGGTATCTGAAGGAGACGCATCTAGCTTAGATTCAACCACCACCTGCAAAAGGTCTGGCTCTGTATCCTTAATCTTTGTTTTACTCACCAGAACTTCAGTTCTTTTATCTACTACTGCCACATCAGTGTCATGCAAAACAGTATTGCTAAACTGTTTTTTCACTTTTGTTTGGACGATCAGTCTGTTTTTACTGTTTGTGCTATTTACAGTAACTTCTTTAAATGTTGTACTGTTTTTAGTTTCTGGAATCATACTGCTATGTTGCTTCTTTTTCTCCAGGTACAACATTTCATCTATTTTCTGGTTTATGCAAAGATTTCCATCATACACTTCAACCAACAAACTGCCATCACATTCTTTACCAACAAATACAGCTTTAAGCAGTTTATCTAGAGTGTTATTTTCAAAATATTTACAGATGTGAACTGGCAATTCAGCTACAATATCTGAAAGCTGGCATTTGATTGCTTGCATAGGTGTGAACAACAATTGTAGGGCATCGTCAGGAATTGAAATAACTTCATCAGCTTCAATAATATGTATATCACCGAAGTCCACAAAAAACACCTTTAAATGAGACATTGACTCTGTAGGAGATGCTAACCCCCTGTACCAGTGGCCATCTCCAAAATATCTTGCTACACAGACACCAGAACTGCACATTTTCTTCTTCTTTCCATGTATTAATTTGGTAAATGTTTCAATATCTGTGATTAAAGCATCAACTATTCCAGAATTTCTTCCAAGTTGGCAGTAAAAGTGTGCTGGACTATTAATATGAGTTACATAAATCTCTTCTTCGCTACCAACTTTAATGCCGAAGGAGCTATAATAAAAACTCTGAAGCTGGATTACTGGGCTCAATACCTTTTGCAGTTCCCATTTTTTTGCATGGCCTTTATCTATCAGAAACTGTCTTGCACTTATGAAAGAGGTACAAAGGTCAACTATATTGCATAAACCTTTTCTGTTAAAAAAAGTTAATGCATACACTACACACTTAAGAGGCATGCTGCATTCAGTATTTAAAAAGTCCCCAAAAGCCATGCATGCATCTTTGTTCCAGTTAAAGGGATCACCATCTATGGGTTCAATTAAACTGTAAAGGCTACATCTAAATGCCTGAGCCTCCAAAATAAGAAAATCAGGTCTTAAAGCACGGAGATCAGAGAGATATTTCCTTTCTTGAGTTCCATAATCAACAAAGATGACTTCAAGTTCATTGCAGCTGAGTTGTTTAATAACAGCTGCTCTATACCAATTACCATCTTTTGAAGACTTGGCAATACAAGCAGTCTGTCCTACCTGATATGGATCACTGTGAACTGCATAATAGCGCTGAATGGAAGACATAAGCGCATGTAATTCAGTTAACTTTCCTGTTGGTTGACACCAAAATTCTGTTGGTGAGATAAAGGATGAACATTTAACATCCAGAAGGCTTCCTAAATTAAATGAATGTTGTTTGTAAGGAGATATACACACGGCAGGAACTCTGCTCCTGAAAGCATTTCTGCAAGCAAAATCTTTCCACTTGGAAGGCAGAGATGTCAGCAGATTTTCATTTCTATAACTATTAAATGAAGAAAACTGGCTTTGACATGCAGACTCCTTCCTTTGCAAAATTTTATTATTTTTAATTTCAGATGTGCATTTGTTATATCTAACATTGAGTTTGTTTTGTAATTTTTTGGAAGTGGGTACTTTGGAATCAACTTGAGCGCCACAGACCAATTTCTGCTCTATTTCCCAGTACTCAGCATGCCCAGCTTGAGTCATAAGGCTGATAATGCTAGGCTCCCCTGGAATGTCTGTATCATGAATATCTACCATATACTTGTCGCCCTTTTTGGAAATGACATACACCAAGAGAGCTTTGTTAAATACAGCTTTCTTAAAGAAATCGTTTACATTCTTTGTCCACACATCATCAACAGGATACAGATCAGCAAGTGAACAGCACACAGCTAAAGCTGGAAGATGGAAAAATTCAGGATTTAGAGTTTTCACAAAAGAAAAAGGTACAGTATCGGTATTGCCAAAGTCCAAAAAATAAACAACTACTTCAATATCAAGTACTTCTGTAATGACAGCACGATAAAAATGAAGGTCTTTACTATACCTGGCACAGCAAATTAAACCAGGTTCTGGATTGTCCACAGACCTATCTCTGAGACAAAGTGGATTATACGAGTCGGCAAGATTCTGCATCATTTCTTCAAAATCAGTATCATGTTCATTAGTTCTGATCCAAAAGTTAGATGGATTCAACACATATTCAACATAAGCAGTATAAACTCTGCTTTCTTTCAGCTCTGTTGTTTGATAGGAGTATTTTGAAAAGGGATCTTTTCCAGTTAATGTATTTACTTTGGGTTGTGGTTCTCCAAGAAACAGTAGTGAAGAAGTGCCACCATTCATCTGAACACTGTTATTTTCTACTAAAGGTACATCACTAGTATGTTCAGTATACTTGCTCTTCGACGGTATAATGTCCTGCATAATTCTGTCAACTACCATCTCCATCCCATTTGGATTCCTATCCTGGCTGCAAAGTGTTACATAATACAGAAATTCAGTGGTATCAAAATGATCAATGTATGCATACAATGGGTGTCCCAACAACCCTTGCTTAAACTGAGCCAGCTGAGCAGTCTTTGCAGTTTCATCTTCAATACCAAGAGATGTCAGTGTACAAGGAATCGACATGACAGGTAATACATTAAATTCTGGTTTAAGTTTTCTAACATGATCAGGGATCACAGCTTCACAGATTCCAAAATCCGTAAACCAGACCACTACCAAACCAGTGGGTAAGAGTTGCTGCATTATGCCCCTGTGCCACTGTCCATCTTTCCGTTTAGCAGCACAAAATATTCCAAAATGATCACAAAATGAATCCTCTGTGCTCATTGCATCATAATATAAGGACATACGATGGGACAGTACTTCTAAATCTTTTATATAATGAATATTTTGGCAGTAGAATTTTTGAGGGCTAACAGCAGTAACTATCTTCACGCACATTACAACATTTCCTTGCAAACATGGCTTCATATGATCAACTACAAGCTGAACATTTGGAAGTAACTTATGATGGTGTATAAATGATAATTCAGGTTTCCTGCACGGTTCCTGCAGCAGATCTGGCATGCATGTGTGTCTAGTGTTTGGAGGCAGTTCTTTCAACAGTTCCACAAGAAGGCAAAATGTACTGCTGTCAACATACTTTGCTAAATGTAATTCAAATGCCTGGCTATTAATATGAGGTACTTCAAGAAGTATAACATGCTGGGGCAATGTTTCCTGAACATAGCCTTTAACTTCTGATCCCTTCAATGATGAGAAATATTTTACAGCCAAAGGAGACCATTTCTGCACAACTGGTAATATATTGGCAAATATGCCCTGTACTACCTTTGAAGGTATCTGAAACATCTCACCAGAGGCAACAGCAATATGGGCAGCAGTAACTGTGAGCACATTTCCAATATCAATAAGGAATACTTTGTAAATTTCATTTTTTCTTTCCAGTACTCTTCCTCTATACCACTCTCGGTCAGTGTCTTCCACAAAGCAAAACTCACCAGTTCCAACAGTGCCTTTTACTTTTGGAATCAGCTGCATTTCATTTTGAAGTATGTGATAGTCAAACTCACAAACAGTGGTATACTGTCCATAGAAGTGTACTAGAGGTTGCTCCAAATTACATTCCACTTGTGTTAACTTCAGTTCCAAGTTTAATGCACCTGATGACAGCATCATCACGATATCCAAATACTATGAAAGAGAAAATTTTCCACTGTGAGAAACACATTACAGTAAATGACAAACTGAAAAAGAATTTATAAAATGCAATTACAGCTCTTAATTACGTTATTAAGAATGACCTACAGGATAAACCCTCCCAAAAAATAAATGGCCAACCATAAACATTGGGATGCATTTCTGTCTTAAATCTCTGCATCTATTTGACAATTAAAAGTTGAAATGATAAATTATTACCCTAGTTAAAATTCTGTACAAGACAGTCAAGTATCCACACAAAACTGTACTAGAACAGTATCAACATTCTTACTTAAAAAGATAAAGTGCCTACATTGCTAGACAGGTCCCCTTATGTGATATGATTTTAGCTAAATGAACAAGACGGACAATATACATGGGATAACAATGAAGACAGGAAACGGTAGTGAATCCCCATGACAAGATAAACAAGGCACTGGGTCATGCTGCTCAATGCTAGAAGTCTACATTTGTGCTGTAACAGAGACCTGGTTCAAGGCAGCAGAAAGCATCCCTGCACTACCAGGCTCACATCTTTAAGCCTCAGAACTTGGACTGAAGCTCCAAAAGTGGTGGTGTTTCCATACTCATAAAGGGTGCGCATGCCTCCAGACTAGTAGCCCAACAAAACGCATCTATAATACTTCAGGTGCAGCTAATAGTGGGTAAGACAGAGATTCAGGTCGTAGCCTGCTATAGGTCCCCAATCATGCCCCAAGACTCACACTCCACAGTCCTAAGAACCCTGGAGATTATTAGGGTCCAAACTAACACTCTAATACTGGGCGACTTCAACTACCCCTCCATTAACTGGTAAAACTACTCATGTACCAATACACTTACCCAACGTTTCCTGGAATTCATTAATTCCAATGCCCTGGACCAGCTCATTCTTATCCCCACTAGAGGTAGCATCATCCCTGACCTGGTCATTACTAACATGGGCGACCATTGCTCTACACCAATAGTCAACTCCTCCCTGGTAATCACCTTGGAAATCCCCCCCCCCCCCCCCCCACAAAGATAACCACAATGGAAAACCTCCAATGCGAACTTTGGGCTCCTAAAAACAGAGGTGGCTAACTTCACGGCACCCATGCAAATGGAGATCAGTTGCATGACCGCCGAATCATACACCAATGCACTGTACGAACACGTACACAAATGCATGGATCTTGCCATACCCAACAGAACCAAGACACTCTCCTCTAAGAAAAGGAAGCCAATTTGGTGGTCCCTGCCATAAATAAACTCTACAACAGAAGGAGGAAACTGATGGGGAATAAGGTGAATTCTCAAGACTGGAAAAACTCCCTTATCAGCCTCAACAAAAAGTTGAGATCCCTCATCAAATCCTCTAAAGCTAGCTAAGAAAACAGAATTGCAGCAGATAGTAAAGACAACCAAGGTCTTCTATAGTTATTTAAAGAATCTCCATGGCAATACCCAGTTTTGCTCAGCTACTGCACAATGGTAGCTCCTATACAGAGCCAACAGATACTGCCAATATACTGGCAGACAGATTCAGTGCCAACTTTACCCCCCCCCCTCCCCCCCTAGGGACCAGTCACAATACCAGTAGATTGCCAGGCACCCAGAATTACTACTGCACAAATTAAAACGGCACTGTCCAAGGCCAAGAATACAACTTCTATGGGACCTGACAATATCCCTGGCTGTGTTCTACATGAACTACAGAGAGAACTGGCACGTCATCTGTGTGCCCTGTTCAATCACAGCCTCACCTCAGGCCTTGTCCTTACCGAATGACGCACTGCTACAGTCATCCCTCTCCACAATGGGGGAGCGACTACAGACCCTGGGAACTATTGCACCATTAACCTGACGAGTCTGATATGCAAAGCTATGGAACACATCATCATGGACCTAATAAACAAGGATATAGGGAATCTCCAAACACTGGATCCCTCATAGTTTGGTTTTGTAAAGGGTAGATCATGCCTGCTCAACTTGGTCAACTTCTTTGAGTCAGTCACCAGAGCTGTGGATGAAGGCAAGATGGTTCATACAGCCTACCTTGATCTGGTCAAGGACTCCGATACCATTAAAACTGAAGTAAACTTGTCTGAAGAAGTTTGTGTATCAAATCAAACAAAAAGCGCTTAACATTAAATTCATTTACTTTGCTTTCTGAGTGCCGCTGTGTCTACTTCAGTTTTACTGGTTTTATCGTTTCTGGAGTTTCATCATTGTTCTTAGCTTGTTCTTACTCTGATACCATTTCCCACTCAGGAATCCCAGAAAAACTCACCAAGCTAGGTATCAACCCCTATATCACTAGGTCGGTTGCATACTGGCTCACAGGTAGAACCCACAGTGTGAAAGTAGTTGACTCCAAGTCAGACTGCTGACTAGTCACGAGTGAGTCCCACAGGGGTCGGTCATGGGTCCTCTCCTGTTTGGTGATCTACTTCTCTGAAGTCCAGGCCAACATGAATGGACTCTGGCTGACAAAGTTTGCAGACGACTGCAAGTTGGGAGCTATTATTAACTCCCAGAGTGATGTTGACATCCTACAGAAAGGCCTCCCTGAGACAAACGACTGGTGTCAGAACCGTGGCCTTAAGCTCAATGCCAAAAAAGTGTAGTCATCCCCTTTGGGAGAAACCCAGTTCCCATGAATTACCACATCAATGGTAGTCCACTGACCACAATAGGTGTTATAAGATATCTGGGAACACAGGTTGACAGCAACCTTTCTTTTGACCACCACATTGCCACTGTGGTCAGAAAGTCCTTCTATGTGGCACATCTCATTTCTAAGGGATTTGCATACAGAGGAAAGAGGTCATTGTCTCCCTCTACTCTTCCCTCATTAGGCCAATCATTGAGTACAAGTCCCCATTTGGCATGTACCTCACTAAAGACCTACAACAACTGGAGAGGCCGCACAAGTACCTCACAAAGAGGATCCTAGGCCTTAAACATTTGTCCTACATGGACAGACTAAAAAACCTCCAACTATTCTCTAAACATTTGTCCTACATGGACAGACTAAAAAACCTCCAACTATTCTCTGTCTCATATCGCCTACTTAGAGGCGATCTCTGCTCGACTTACAAAGCTGTGTCTGACTCGGCTCCGTTAGAAATGCAACATCTACAGAAATCCAAATTTCTCCACATCACATGCTCCATAGACCTCAACCTCATTACCACAATCAACAGAACATGCTGGAGGGACAGGTTCATAACCCAGAGACTGACCATGCTATGGAACAGACTTCCCATACATGTCAAACAAAGCACCTTACTGGCCCTCTTCAAGCGAAATCTTGATGAGTGAATGGGAAATAGAAAATTCACACTGGGGATCACTCCACTGTCTTTACTCGACAGAGGCACTGGGAAGCAAGGTTGGGTGGCACGATGCCAGGGTAATCCTATGGGCTAGGCATTTAAAGGCCCCAGGGCCATTAACCTAGTACATACCTATGAACCTATGAAAATCCTTGATACAACAAAGAACGGGACACTAGTGTGGATGCATTTTAGCATGATAGATGTCAAATATGAAGCACATTAAAAATGCAACCACATCTAAAACAGGACTGCTCTATAAAAAAATAAGACTTAAGACAGTCAATATTAAAATCTAATAAAAAATCATAGTTTTTGCCAGCTCCACAGTGCACAGGGACAAATCCTTCATTGTGCCTCAGATGACCCAGAGTCAATTAGCTATCCAGGCACTACAGTAGCCAGTCAAGGAGTGTGGCACTGTGCAGCTAATGCTAACTCATTCATCCTGGGAAGGGATATAGCCAGGTCCTGGGCTCTGCTGACCCACCCCCAACACACACACACACACACACACACACACACACACACACACACACACACACACACACACACACACACACACACACACACACAATTGTGAAGGTGGTATGCTGGGCATACAAAGGACCAAGACATGCATGTACACCAAGCAGTGTCAGCTGTTGCCAATGACAGGCACATAAAGGAAATGCACATGTTCTACTAACTCACCAACACTGGAGTTGAAACATATCCAACTGCTATGGGGAAATGAGTATCAGGTCTATAATAACCCTGTGATCAATGCCCGAATGACTAATGCAATGGTGAAATAACAGTTGCATAAGTCCTACCTACTTGTGGCATTTTTGGTAGCTTTCCAAAGCTTTCCTTATCTGGGAGGTGAAGGATAAGGATCTAGGAGCCCCAGAAGAATGGTCCCATTAAAGCCTGCTCTGGACACTGAAAATGAATCCACTTTGTAGTGCTTTGTAATGGTACAGGTGTCCAGGGGGCTCTCTCTAAAATACTTCGAGTCCACCTCTTTCCAACACACCACTGAAGTGTACAAGGCCCTAGTCAAATCTGAAGTAACCTTCCCTGGAAGAGATTTACCAGTGAAAGTGCAAGATCACCCCCCCCCCCCAAGAATAAAGTCGAAATCTCAGACAGGAGGAGGAGGAATTTGCTTTTGAGGGAGTCTCACATGTAACTCTCCTTTCATAAAATGACAACAAAGAGATGAAAGATGGGGAAGGGCAGACAAGCCAAGATGTCCACAACCATCTCTAAGCAGATCGCACAAATATTTCCAAACAAGAGGGGTTGAAACCCTTTGGGACCTTTCTTATTGGCTAAGAGACCACGTAGAAACCTCATCCACTTGTAAACCTAAGATTTTCTACTTGTAGGTTTTCTTGGCTCCTTAAATATCTGCTGTAAATCCTTGTGGAACAACTGCCTAAAAGATATCAAAATATCCAGGCCGTTACTTGCAATTGCTCTACGTTGGGTTGTAACATTCATCCCTGATGCTGTGTCAGCAAATCCAGTGTGTGTGTGGAAACTTGTGGTAACTGCCCTTGACCATTTCTAATAAAATGAAGAACCAACTCTGCCTCAGTCAAAAGGGGATTATCACAATAATCTTTGGCAATTCTTGCTGAATTCTTATAAGTGCCTTGGGAATCACTGGAAAGTGTGGACATACATATAGAAACAATCCCAACCATGGGAATGATAAGGATGTCTTGAACAGAATTTTTACATTAGTAGTTTGAAAGGAGGTGAACAGATCTACTTGAGGTGTCCCTCAAATATTGATCAAGTCCTGGAAGACCTCTACATGACACTTCCACTCATGAAGGTCTGCCCAGGGTCTGCTTAATCTGTCTGCCACTGTGTTTTTCTCTGACGGCATGTACAAGGCCAGAAGAGTCAGATAATGCTGTACAGCCAGCTCCCAGGCCATGACAAAGTGGTTATTGGCCTTTTACCCCCTTGTTTGTTCAGGTACTGCATCATGATAGGTTTTGTCTGTGACCACTAGAAGAGGACCTGGAGTCTATGACCACTAGAAGAGGACCTGGAGTCTATAAGAGGTGAAGAACTTTTAAGGTGTGAATCACTGCCAACATCTCTTTTATATTTATGTGCCTTGGTGTATCCTGAAGACCCCCACAAACCTTGCAAATGAACTGTCATGGCCACTGTTTTCTATGCATAATCTGAAAAGTCCCTCCAGAAACTGAACTAGGGTCAAAACAGAGAAAGTGAGTTCTGCTTTTAGAGACAGTCGATTCCTCCACCACTGATGTTCTTGTTTCTTAAATCCCAATACTGGAACTTGAAAATTCAAGGGATGAAGGTGCTGGATCAAACAATTCTACCACTACTCATGTTCAGTCTGGCTAGTGGTATCATGAGGATCAGTGATGCCATGAGGCCTAGAATTTTGAGGAACTCTCTTGCCGAGGCCATAACTAGGGAGAGAGATCCAAGAAAAGGCCCTAATAATCCAGAACCTTTTCTTCTGGCAGGAAGGCCATCCTTTTTAACTGCGTCTAATTAACTTTGTGGGAAAATTCATTGAGAAGGTATGAGGAAGGAATTTTGAAGGTTTACTTTGAAGCTGAGGGAGGAGGAACGTGCATCCTTGTCCAAGGACATGGATAGAGAATCTGCACAAATCAGCAAATCATCTAAATAAGGAATAATGTGGATGCCTAAGATTCTGCAAAAGGCAACCACTGGAGCCAGGCACTTTGTAAAACATTTGTAGATAGTCTAAAGGGTCATGCAGAAAACTGCTAGGCTAAGCTAGAGAGAAATATCAACATTTTCCTAAAATTAAGAGCAACAGGAATACGACGGGCATCCTTGAGATCTAGGGTCACCATGAAACAGTGGTTTTGAAGCAACACAGAACAGACTCAAAGGTGATCATTTAGAATTTCAGAGGTTTTAAAAAGTGTTTAGAAAGAACAAATCTAGGGAGGAATGCTCCTTGTTTGTTACTAAAGATTCTGAAGTAAAATCCTTTGTCTTTGTGTATTACAGGCACAACACCTGCTTCTACCAGATACTGGGGAAAAACAACTCGGTCTGGACTGGTAGGTGTGGGATCTATCTACCAAGTGTATCCTCCGGATAATTCTGAGCCCATTTGTCTGACACTGTTTGCGATCAGGCTGCAGGGTTGAGAGAGAGAATCTGGAGGAAGAGAAGGAAGGGTGAGGGTTGAGTACTTTGTGACTTGGCATAGTCATTCCTTTGCAGGGGTGGGGATCCATTTTCAGAAAGGAATCAGTCTTGCTTGGGTTTAAGGATTATCCACCTGCCACTTCCTTTTGGATCACTGACTTTTGTATGGTTGGGATTTTTGTTTGAGCTGCCCATTGAAAAAAGATGCCTGGTTTGGGCAGAACTTTGGTACGTGAGAAGGAAGGGTGTAAAAAGGGTGAGGGGTGAGTACTCTGTGACTTGGCATAGTCATTCCTTTGCAGGGGTGGGGATCCTTTTTAGAAAGGAATCAATCTTGCTTGGGTTTAAGGATTATCCACCTGCCACTTCCTTTTGGATCCCTGACTTTTGTATGGTTGGGATTTTTGTTTGAGCTGCCCATTGAAGGAAGATGCCTTGTTTGGGCAGAACTTTGGTACATGAGACTTTCTATATACCCCGTGCATTAATTTGCCACTATCATCCCCATTTTTGGGGGGCATCTGTTACACAGATTCTCACGCACCAATTCAGAACTTAAAGGTGAAGTCAAAAGTTTGACATTTAAATCAGGTAATTTCTGATTGTATAACCGAGCATATCATCTTTTTTTATTAAACACCTTTATTAAATTATGACTTAAGACACAGACAAACGTACATTAAAAGAAAACAAACCATTTTAACATTTTCTCATTTAAATACAGTATACATGCTATATATCTTTTCTTTGCTACAATAATCAGTCCATTAAAAAAACTGCTGAATTCCTGCCTTCCCTTAAACCTCACTCCTCCTCCTGAACATTATGCATGCATTGTTCCCACAATTTCCATTTACTTTTATGTAATATGTTCTTTCCCTTTTCTAAATATCTTCCCTCTAATTCTTTTATCCCTTTTGTAATATTCAACACTTCAAATATAATCTGTGTAGACCGTTTTCCATTTTCTAGCAATTGATTTTTTTGGCAGCCAACAATTAAACTTGATAAGGCCTTCCTATGTCTAGGCAATTCAGACAATGTATCCCAACTCAAAAGAATCATTTCCTTACATCCCACCATTGCCCCAACCAATATTTCTGATACAGTACTCTGTAGGGAATTTTTAAAATCTGACAACTCATTACACTCCCAAGACATATGCTCCCAGTTATCTCTTCTCCATCACACCTCCAACATTTGCTATCCATCCCACCTCTAACATTCGCTAGCTACCAGAGTGAAAATTCTTTGAAGTCTGCTTGGGATATAAAAATACGTATGCAAACAACTTCCAAGCAAAGACCCTAAACCTTCTGGACTTAGTTGCATACTTGGGACCCATATATATGTCTTCCAATTGTTTTCTTGTAAATTGCTTTTCCAGTCTCTTCAATCTTTTCTAATCTCCTCTAATTGAACATTATACTTGTGCAATATTTTATATGCCCTGCTAAGTGTCCCTTTTAACAGCCATTGCTGTTCTGGACTCAACTAGAAAACTCTACCAGAGCAGGTCTTTTACTTAAAATCCCCCTATCCCTTTCTCTTTGCCTGTACTCTGTCTGAGATCCAGTCCTTGTAGGGCAGACAGTCTCTAGGTTGCAACCCAAATGTCTTCTTGGCCTCATCCTACTCCACCTTTCCAACTAAAGTTGTTTCCTACCAATATCTTGGTTCCTTTGCCAGATTTCATTCCCTCATCCAACCCATTTTCTACACTTCTACTTGAAGTCATCCTTATTGGTAACAAATCTCCTTTCTCCATTCTCATATCGGCTTAGTTCTTTTAATACTTTCTGCTACATTACGAACATTACAGGATTTTGTATCCAAAATCCCACCTTTTCTCTATTTCTTGAACTTCCCCCTTGCCTCATCATTCCTCTCAATTTTGATTTTTGACCTTCTGCTAGTGTTATGTATATAAGCTCTAAAATATCCCTTATATGAGCCTTAACTGTGTAGCTCTAGCATATCCCTTCAAATGAAGTAAACTTAACCACCTCGTTTTACTGGAAGGATCAATTTATGTCACTTAAATCTTGCCCTCCCCCCCCCACCCCCAGATAAATTCCTTCAATTCTTTATTACTGTCCACTACTACTCCTTGGGTTGATAAAAAGTATGCCTAACCCATATACAAGACTAAAGGGGCTAAAGAGTTTCACTGCTTATATCTTATAATCCATATTCATAAAAGAGTTTCCAGTTTCTCAATTTTTGTATTCTCTTTTTAGTCTCTTCCCATATGTCCTCAGCTGCCATATCAGAAGCCTTCTTAATTCATACTCCTAAATACGTCATATTACATCCCTGTAAATATGGAACATACCACCTGAATACAACAGAAGCAACAGCATTTCCTGAGACTTTATCTACACATTCAAGCACACCTCTCAAAAGATTTTTGAAACCAGAGTCAAATTAGAAAGAACTGCATTCATATAACTCGGCACCCTCTACAGATGCAAAACTACCTCACCAATAACAGTAGAGCCACCATCACTAAAAACACCTACTCTCTGCACTTCTCTATGCTTTCCCTGTACTAATTAACCTAAACAAAGGAGACTTAAATTAACCAGCTATTAACAAAATTGCAAAGTTTGCTACTGACTCAGCTTTCAGGACCCACCTCTGTCTAGCCCTCAGACAACTATCCTGGCTGGAACTACCAAACTTACTGACCTATAACCAGCTTACAGTTGCTCATCATGTCCTATACCACCATGAAAAAAACAAGCTCTACAAGGCCTACTTAATCACTACACTAACAATTGTTTTATTTATTTATTTTTATTTTACATTTGTTAACTAGGATGGTCCGGCTGGACGAGGTCCATTTACAGTGGAGGCCTGGGAAGAAAAGCTCCACTTAATTAATACAACAGACAATGATAATAATACATAATGTAAAGACTTTGTTATTGAGCAGTATTTTGTGCATAATAGAACAGTACGCAACAAAAGATCATATCAGCAATATATACAAGTGAGCATTACATTAATCATCAAAATATACAAACAGAGATCACAACATTTCCAAATGTCAAGGGATACCATGTGTTACTTCCATTTTTACCGAGGGTCTGATAATTGGAGAGAAGAGAGAAAGATGGTGATAGCATACACTAGGATTAAGTAACACATGGACATAGCCAAGAGCTAATGAGATGAGCCTTACGGGAGTTTTTGAATTGCTTGGTATTAGGTGCAGAAGTCACCAAGGGAGGGAGATTATTCCAACATTTTGCTATACTGTGAGAAAATAGAGCTTTACCTATTGTGTTGTTGGCTGTGGAGATAAAGAGGAGTGATTTGTTGACAGAGCGGAGTGGTCGATTTGGAATGTAGTTAAGTCAGTAGTTCCCTAAGGGCTGGAGTTTTTTCAGGATATTTTAGGTTGTTATAAGCTATGACTAGTTGGTGTTATGTTAACTGTGGGAGCTCAAGCCACTGAAGTTGCCTAAGAGGTATACAATGGTGTGTTCTAAAGAGGGAATTTTTTGTAAACTTGGCGATTTTGTTATAAAACGACTCAGGTTTCTCCAGGTCAGATTTTCTTATATAGGTGAGAATAGGTGCTGCATACATGAGTGTGGAAAGAAAGTGAGTTTGAGCTGGGGTGACCCAAGCTTGATCTGACAAAGTCTTTTTGTCTGTATAGGGACCCCATTTTTTTGGGTACCGTTTTAATAGTTTGAGAGATATGGATGTCAAAGTGTAGGTTGATCTGTTTCGATGCCTAGCAGCTTGGTGTGGAGAGAGGGTGAAATGACAGTTCCATTATTGGAGGAGGTAGAGAAGGAGAGTGGAGTGTTTTTTTCATTTGTTTGTGGTAAGCAGAAGTAGTTTTGTTTTGTTGGGACTTAACATAAGTTGAATTATCTTCTAAGATCCGCCAACAAGTGCTAGTTGAAATATCCAAAAGCAGGAACTGTTCAGGTGACTCCCTGAACTCTAGTAACATTGCAAAAATATGGAATACCCTTCCTCTAGAAATCTGGATCCTAGATAATAAGCATAACTTCTCTGGTCCTACTTAACCAGCTCTAGGAAGTGTACCTGCTCAGACCCAGGATAACCTCCCACTACATCAAATATATTACTGTACACCCCAGATACCTCTCACAGGCTACTGCACATAATATGTATGTATTCACCCAGATACTGGTTTTGTCTATTTGCCAACTGTTTTCACTTGATCTTACAACTGTTCCTTCATGAGAGATGAGCGTTTATTTACCTCTAGCTACTTTATTCTCAAATTTCAATGCAGGATTTCTTATGCATATCTTGCAGGTATATTTTTGAAGTACAGTAGACTCCCTCTTACCCAGTCTCACTGGGACTGGACCTTAGGCTGGATAAATGAATGGCTTGTTAATCAGAAAAAGCATACAAAATAGCATTTAGAGATTATAAATTAGCTAGAACAGGATTTGTGTTCGTATGCATTTTTCTAATGAAGATGCATCTTTTCTAACGAATATGAAATCTAACACTCAAATGTCTGTTATTATTTAGCCCAGAGGTGGGGGAAGTGTTATCTGCTGTCATTTGTTAGGGCTACAGCAGAAATTGGACGGCCATTTAAGACAGGCCGGATAAGAGGGAGTCTACTATATGTTTTTATGTGTATGTTACCGTAATGTATGATGGTTTTCTTTATGGATAATTTTCCCATGCATGTTTTGCATGCAAATTTTTTTAAAGTCTATGTTTCTGTATTGTTAAGTTTGCACTGTATGGAGCTTTTCTCCCCAGGCCTCGGCTGAAAATGGGCAACTTGCCCAGTCAGACTCACCCAGTAAGCAAATGTAAAATAAACACAAGACGTCTGCTCTGCAGCTAAGGATGCAGCAAAATCATTCAAACTGTATGCACACTGTAAAATAAATGTACACACACAGCTTTGATAATGTAACACTGTAAAGGCTAGATTAGAGAAATGCATCCTTTTGCCCTGAAGATCTAACCATTTTCCATCAGGACTATTGAATTAGATGAAGCCCAGGACTTTTTACTTGAGCAGACGGAGACCACAGCTGAGTTATAGCGGTCAAATCAGGAGAGAGACCAGTCATATCAAAGGAGATAAAAGAGTTATGTACTCACCATAACGTTCCATGTTGGGAGTCCATCTCATCCTTCATTTTTACGTATGGGTTCGAAGCCGATCCTCGGCTCTGACTCGGCCGATTTATAAGCTCGAAGACTTCTGGTTGGCTCATGGCTAAGCAGGTATCCCATAGTGCACCAGCACAAATCCCAGATCTTGTTTGCTGCTCACTAGAAGAAATAACCATAACAGACAAACCAACACTAAAGGGTCTCCAACCAAAGATAACCAAAAAAAATTAGTACCTCCAGATTCTTCCAGGATGGGGGCGGGGGGGCGAGTTGGTAAAAATGAAGGGTGAGATGGACTACTAAGATGGAACGTTATGGTGAGTACATAACTTCTTTATGTTGTGTAGTCCAATCTCGCCTTCATTTTTACGTATGGGACAGCGTCCCTAGCACCTTATTCTTGGGTGGCTCACTGGAAAATACTCCTGAGCACCATGGAGCCAAAGGAAGCTCTAGCCCTGGAAGCTAAATCCAATTTGTAATGTGAAATAAAAGTGTGAGGGGTAGCCCACATAGCTGCTGCACAAATATTATCAAGTGGGACCCTGGCTTGAAAGGCTGCAGAGGTAGACAGAGACCTGGTAGAATGAGCCTTGATCTTCAAGGGTAAAGGTCTGCCCTCTGAACTGTAGACAAAGGCTATGCAACTGGAAATCCAATTAAATAGTGTCACTTTAGAAACTGGTAAGCCCAATCTGGATTCAGAAAAAGAAATGAATAACTGATCTGATTTCATTAACTCCTTGGTCCGATGCAAATAAAACCATAGCTGTCTATGAACATCTAGCTGATGAAACGATATTCAGCTGCATTACAGTGATTAGGGAAGAAAACTGGGAGTTCTATAGACTGATTTAAGGTGGCGTGAGAACAAATTTTGGGGACAAACGAGGAGTTAGTACCCAGCAAGACCCTATCTTTATGAAAGCTCAAATAAGGTGGCTTAACAAATAAGGCTTGTATCTCCGATACCAGTCTAGCTGATGTGATAGCCACCAAAAACAAAGTCTTCCAAGACAAAAATTTTAATGAGGATGATTGAGAAGGTTCAAATGGGGAAGCTGTCAGTTTGGACAACACAAAATTTAAATCCCAAGACGCCACAGGTTCTTGGAGAGGTGGCCTCAGTAGAGTGGCTCCTTTCAAAAAGGTCTTGCATAGCTTATGAGACACCAAATTGGTGTCTGGAAATCCTAAATGGAAATGAGAAATAGCCGCCAATTGAACTCTGATGGTGGCAGCGGCAGATCCTTGCTGAAAAAGCTTGGAGAGAAATTCCAAAATTACAGGGATAGAAGCAGTGTAGGGATCTACATTCATTTTGCGTGCGCAAATAGAAAATCTTTTCCATTTACTGCCATATAGTCTCCTAGTTGAAGGTTTATGGGAGGACATAAGGATATGTGACACTGAGGAAGATGCATCGTGAAGCCTGACTATGGATGGAACTGAAGCAGCCATGCTGTCAATTTGAGGGTGTGGATTGAGGGATGTAGCGAACCTGACATGTGAGTCAACAGATCTGGAGCTGGGTTCAGAATCCAAGGAGAAGAGGCTCGAGGAAAGGGAACCAAACCTGACAAGGCCAGTAAGGAGCAATGAGGATCGACTTGCATCCCAGCCATCTGGCTTTCTGAATCACTTTGGAAATGAGAGGAAATGGAGGAAAAGCATACAGAAGACCCAGGGGCCAAGCGTGAGCTAGTGTGTTTCTGGGTGTCTCCTCCGGAGGGGGAATGAGGGAAAAATAGCTGCTGTATTTGGCACTGACTGTACTGGCAAAGACATTGCAACAAGGCTGTCCCCATTTGCGGAAAATCTGTTCCACTGTTTCATGTTTCAGAGACCACTCGTGAGGCAGTAGGATCGCCCAGTTGAGCTTGTCGGCTATCACACTGGTCATCCCCGGAATGTGCGTTACTACCAGAAAGCACTGAGAAGAAATCGCCCATTCCCAAACGTGCATGGCCTCTTGACAGAGTCGGTAAGATCTGGTACTACCCTGTTTGTTGATATACCAAACTACCGACATGTTGTTTGTATCGCAATAGTCCCTAGAGGAAGAAGGTCTTGAAGTGCTTGCAACGCCAGGAGCACCGCTCTCATCTCCAAAACACTGATATGTAGGAGAGCCTCGTGTTCTTGCCATATGCTTTGGACAGTCCTGCCAAGATAATGCCCCCCCCACCCGATCTTGGAGGCATCCGTGGTCACAGTGGCAACAGGAAGGGCAGGAACAAAGGGGGCGCCCGTCGTCGTTGGGTGCTATCCATCAAAGGAGGTCCTCCTTGCATGATTCTGTCAGCAGAATAGGGCGATTCAGTGGAAGATATTGGAAGGACCATTGGGAAAACAGAAGCCACTGGAGAACTCTCATGTGTAACCAGGCTAATGGTACTAATAGGATGGTGGATGCCATAGGAGCTGAAGAACCCACTTTGCTTTGACCTTTCGCAATGGGAGAAAGCTTTGAATTTGAATGATTAAATGTTGCGCCCTTTTGGCGGGGAGATGAGCTGTCATGTTCACTGTCTGCCTCTGTGCCTATGAAAATCACAGACTGAGAGGGCAATAATGCAGATTGTTCCCAATTTATGGAGATCCCTAATTGAGCACAAAGTTGAATAGTGGCGTCCCTGTTTTGGAGAAGTAGATGCCTGGTGGGGGCAGTCAGGAACCAGTCATCCAAGTACGGAAACACTTGGAATTCCTGACGTCTCAGGTGAGCTGTCACTCCTACCATGCATTTGGTGAACACCCTGGGGACTGTGGTGAGACCAAAGGGCAGAGCTCGAAACTGATAGTGCCTGGCTCCCAGCCGAAAGCGTAGATGGCTCCTGGATGCCTTGTCCATTTTTATATGGTAGTAGGCATCCTGGAGATCTATTGAGCACATCCAATAGTCCTTCCCTAACAAAGGGAGTATTGACTGCAGTGTTACCATCCGAAACTTGTCCTTCCTCATGGATTTGTTTAATCTGCGGAGGTTCAATATTGGCCTCCAGTCTCCTGTTCATTTTGGGACTAAAAAGAACCTGGAGTAAATTCCGGATCCTATCTGGTCTGTTGGGGCGGATTGGATGACTCTTTTTAAGAGCAACTTGTTGATCTCCACAGTTGCCTGATCCCGGAGATTGGGTGATACATCTGGGATCTTCTTGGGAACAAACGGTGGAAGGGAAAAGGGTATGATATAACCTCTGGTAACAACTCTTTGTACCCACTTGTCTTGGGTTATACTTAGCCAGGCTTCTGGATACAAAGAATTGCGACCCCCGACTGGCCCCAGAGAAATGTAGTCGGGCCCCATATCAGGAACACTGATAAGGCAGTCCCCGAAAGGAATCATGACCTTGATGGTATTGCGGACCGCCCCTGCCTCTAGGGCGACGTCTCCCATTTCCTCCTCCTCTGCCTCTGAAGGAGGGTTCACCCTGTGTGCCCGGAAAGACCCTCTTGGACTTCTTGAACCACATTTTATCTCCCCTTTGACCTTTAGGGTATAGTCTAGAGGGAACAGTAAAACGTACTCCCACAGCAGAGAGCGTCTTTCCTTCTTGCTCACACAGAGTGAGCGTGTCATTCACCTTAGATCCAAACAATGAGGAACCATCAAAAGGGGCATTGACGAAAGTGGACTTGAACGGTTCCGCAAAATTACACAAGTGCATCCAGGAGTGACGCCTTAGGGCAACTCCTGAACCCGCTGCTCTACTCGTTCCATCAGCTGCATAAGAAATAAGCAGCATGGAGGAGTTAACTATAGAATTTAGGGTGGACAACTGAGCAGAAATCTTGTCAGGGACTCCCTCAGTACATGTACCCTGTATAGAATCTCCCAACTCCTTAAGGAGATCCCTCTGTAATCTCGTGAAGTGAGAGAGACAGTGCAACAATCGAAAAGTAAAACCCGCTGAACTCAAGAAACGCTTCCCATACCTGTCCATCTGTCGAGACTCCTTATTTGGCGGATGGACAGAAGAAGAAGTCTTAGCAAGTTCCTTCTTAGTGGTCGCCGCCACCACCATGGCATCTACTGGGACACCTTTGGACAAAAAGTCTATCTGGAGGGGCAGAAAGAAACTTGTTGGGTCTCCTAGGGGCTGGCTCCATGGCATTGGAAATATCCCCACACCTTCCAAGTAACTAAATCCATGAGTTCATCAAAAGGTGGAGACACCCAAGAGGCAAAAGTTGAGACCTGAAAGCCTTCAGGTACACTACCTCCTCATCAGAAGGGTTAACAGTGGGCCAGCCACACCTCTGCTTAAGGATCTCCAGGATGTCCACGAAGGAGACATTATCAGAGGATGACTTGGGGGACCCTTCTTACTCCTCGAGGTCAATGTCAGATGTCAAAGACTCATCCTGGGAGTCAACATGCTTCCTCTTGCAAGTCTTCTTCCTGGGGGCTCCTCAGAAGGGCATTCTGGGGAGGTCAACGAAGAGTGGGGGCCACCAGCCGGTGGCTCCTAAGGCTGAGGGTCTCTGCTGTCTCCAGAGAGAGTAGGGGCTGAGACCACAGTGGTTGCCCTAGGGGAGAGTGCCGGTACCTTTGGTGGTAACTGGTGACTTGGACACTACGCTCCTCATCATCTCGATTGCAGATCTCTCCAGCTCCAAGGACCTCTCCTGCTCCGAAGAACCCGAGGATGCCATCGGCGCCAGAGCTATCGGCTCCAATATAGACACAGGGTCCGAACTCACCCTAGCGGAAGCGCCGAGAGGGAGACTCAGAACCGAAGACAGATTCCAACCTTCCCTGTCGGTGCCGACCTGGACACAATGGACGACACCGAAAGTGTCGGAGCAGGGCTTGGCTCCAAAGCAACTGCAAGTGGAGCTGGAGCCGATGGTTCCACCAATGGCACCAAGCCCTCAGACTCCGGCAAACCAGCTTGGCTCAGAGGAGGAATAACAATCGAGAGTATAACAGGTTTCATAGGCTCCGCAACAGACTGGGTCGGAGCCAACAACAATTTAGATAGGGCAAACGACTTAAACAGTCTCAGGACTACCCTCTCCACATCTTCATCCGAAAGGCTCCTGGAAGACCTGGAGGACATAGTCGGGGATCTTGATCTTGGAGGAATAGCAAGTTCCATAAATTCAGTGGTCGGCTCCAACAAACTAGTATCCGACCCTGTTACCACAATGTTGCTCTCAGTCGGCTTTGAAGGCAGTGGAGCCAATGAGGCCGATTTTGCCACTTTAGGAGGCAGCTCCGAGACACCAGCCGGTGCCGGAGAAGGTCTTTTCAAAGACCTAGACTTAGCAGATTTAGTGGACTTGGAAGAAGAGGAAGAGCTAGACAAGGCTTCCTCAAAGGAAAGCTTTAAAAGACCCTTTAGAATTAGCTTGTTCCTTCTCTCCTGTAACACTCTAGGGGAGAAGGCATGACAAAACAAGCAAGTCTCTTGCAAATGGATGGCCCCTAAACAATAGACACAAACCATGACCATCTGTCAATGACATTTTTTGGGAGCACTTCATGCATTTCTTGAAGCCCGAAGGCGTGTGCTCCTTAACCTCTTTAGACATTCACACAGACGAAGGGAGAAGAAAAGAGAAGTAAAAGGGGAGGACTAGGTCCTCTAACTTAAATGGGCCTAGCCCTGAAGGAGGAAGAACACCACGAGGACTAGGGTCCTCTAACTAAAACGGCCTAGTCCAGAAAAGAAAGGGACAGCTAGGTCTTCTAACTTAAACAGACCAGCAAAAATTCACACATACACAGAAAAACCCTTTCACACAGAAAACTCTGAATCTGCTAAAAAATTAACAGAGGAAGCTGAAACTGGAGTTTCGAACAACGAACTCCACCACCGTAACAATCAACACCAGCGGATAACCGCCAAAAAACAAACTGCTCTACAAAACTGTAGAATGGAAAAAAACAGTAGCGTTATCAAGCTATCCGCACTAATAAGTATGAAATTGGTACACAGGATACCTCAAAGCACAATAACAGGCCCAAGACCAACGCCTGCACCAAAGGAGCTAATTATCTAAGAATTAGTAACCTACACTAACAAAAGGCAATGCAACAACAACTGTACTACAGTAATATATAAACTTTGAACAGGATTTTAAACAATGTAAGCAAGAAAAAGTTAACACTTAGCCAGAGCCAAGAGAAGCACAATCGAACTCATTGACTCGGCAAACAAGATCTGGGGTTTGTACTGGTGCATTATGGGATACCAGCTTAGCCACGAGCCAACCAGAAGTCTTCGAGCTTATAAATCAGCTCCAAACCCATATGTAAAAATGAAGGTGAGATTGGACTACACAACATCCTATATTTTCTTGGAGCATTTTTAGGGACTGACAAAATATACTAGTGTCCTGCATGCACGTTTATAAACGTCTTTCAAGGCTGGTAAGAGAGGGGGATAGCTAAAGAATTGGTCATCTATTCTTCGTATAGGCTCATATACCCTGCCTAGCCCCTGACTGCTCCATGCAAATACTGTTAATCTGAGAAAAAGCGAACAACTATCTGGACTTAACTCAGGTTCACCTTCCATAGGCTCAAAGTCACTGGACTCATTGACCTTTATCAGATTCCTCATCATTTTCTGAAACATCAGACAGTTCTGTAACCAAACTAGCATTAAAGCCATGTATAGGAACACAACCAACGAAATAAGTGGTCTGCAGAACACTTTCAACCAAAGAAATCGCATCAGCCTTATAAACAGCTATAATCTCATTCTAAGCCGTATGGTGAAGCTTTTGTTTCTTTTTCCTGTATGCTTCATTACTAGATAAAATATTTTGGGACACAGTATCATGTCTGGCAAGGGATCTCTTACCACAGACTACTCCCGCTATTAAATACTATCGAAAGTTCCTGGAACAGCCCCAGAGGAAGTGCCTAAACCCCATTCCATAGTAGTTGGCAAAGCTACACTAAAGGGAGATGGCAAAAGGTAACTGGCACCCCACCTAAGTGTCATGTTTAATCATAGCCTCACTTCAGGCTTCGTGCCCACTGAGTGGTGCACAGCTACAGTTATCCCGCTCCACAAGGGAGGATCCGCCTTGGATCCCGGGAACTACCGTCCCATCAGTCTGACAAGCCTGATCTGCAAGGACATGGAACGCATTATCATGGAACTTATAAACAGGGACATTGGCAACCTTCAAACACTGGACCCCACCCAGTTTGGGTTTGTGAAGGGCCGATCTTGTCTCCTGAATGTGATATGACTTCTTCGAATCGGTCTCCAGAGCTGTTGGACGAGGGTAAGGCGGTCCACACAGCCTATCTGAACCTCGCCAAGGCCTTCGACACCATCCCCCATTCTGGAATCATAGATAAACTTACTAAGCTGGGCATAAATCCCTACGTCACTCGATGGGTTGCCAACTGGCTTACTGACAGAACCCAGACTGTAAAAGTAGCCGACTCCAAATCTAGCTCCAGATAAGTTGAGTACCTCAGGGTTCAGTCCTGGGACCACTTTTGTTTGGCATCTACTTCTCTGAAGTACAGGCCAACACTAAGGGACTCTGGCTAACAAAGTTTGCAGATGACTGCAAACTGGGAGCCATTACTGAATCCCCAAATGATGTGGATATTCTACAAAAGGGCCTTTTTCAGAAACAGATGCCTGGTGCCAGAGCCATGGGCTCAAGCTTAATGTCAAGAAATGTATAGTTATCCCCTTTGGAAAAAAACATGTACCCATGAACTACCACATAGGTGGCAGGACACAACATCGAAAGTGTGAGGAGAGACTTGGGGACACAAGTGGACAGTGGTCTCACTTTTGATAACCACATCGCCACAACAGTCAGGAAATCCTTCTATATGGCACACCTCATCACGAAGGGCTTTTCATCCAGAAAAAAGGAGGTCAATGTCCCACTGTACTCATCTCTCATTACACCCATTATAGAGTATAATGCCCCATTTGGTATGTACCTCACAAGACATCTGCAACAGCTGGAAAGGCCACAGAAATACATCTGCAACAGCTGGAAAGGCCACAAAAATACCTCACTAAAAGAATCACAGGCCTAAAGCAGATGCCATATGCTGACCATCTAAAAAAACTCCAGCTATACTTTGTGGCATATCTTCTACTTGGGGGCGATCTCTGCTTAACATACAAGGCCATGTCAAACCTTGAGCTGTTTGACATGCTCCACTTAAAGAAATCCTAATCCCTCATAGCCGCACGCTCCAGGGATCTAACCCTTATCACAATGAACAAAACATGCTGGAGGGATAGGTTCCTGACCCAGAGACTCCCCATACTCTGGAAAAGACTGCCCATAAATGTCAAGCAGAGCACCTCATTGGCCCTCTTCAAAAGGAACCTTGATGATTGGATGGGAGATAGAAAATTCACCCCGGGGATCATGTCAGTCGCCCTGCTAGACAGAGGCCCATAGTAGTAAATATTGTGGGAAGAAATTTCCAGGGAATTGTTATGGCTAGGCTTGCATAGGCCTTAGGGCCGATAGCCTAGTACCAACCTATGAACCTATGGTCTGCAGGATGAGCAGTGTCCCCAACAGAAATCACTAACCACAGGATGAGGCATATTTTTTTACTTTCTTATTTTTTGGATTGGGGGGGGTGCCAGAGTTAGTATAGATCAAGCCAGGACAGAGAACACCAGCCAGAATAATAAACTGCCAATACTGAAAAAATGTATGACAATAAGCACTTAAAGTTTCTATGTCCCCATACAACTAAAGTATGCTAAACTATGCTATTATTACAAAAAAATGTTTTGAAATGTGCTCAAAATTCTTTTACAACTGAGAGAAGTTAAAGAATTTCCAGTGCACAGATTCCAACCACCAAACAAAACACACACACACACACACACACACACACGCACACAAACAACAAAACTTATAGTTGATTGCGCCTATAAAAACAACCAACATGCCAAAACAGTGTTAAAAATTAGCTCCCCACACCAAAACCATGTTAACGACTAAAAAAGGACAGGGCCCACACTGGATCGACGACACCAATTTATTGAGTGATTTTGTTCATCGGAATAGGAAACTTCCCCTAGACCAAATTTATAAAGAAAATGGGGGGGGGGTTCCTTTCTTCCTTACTTTTCCTTTAAAGTCATATACTTGGACTGTTAAATTATATCAATTGTATATCATACGTAATGCAATATATTACATGACATCTCTGTTAAATCAACTGTGCTCAGTCATATCTTAGGTTGGCTGTACTCAATATCAAATTGTATGTAGAGCCAGCTCAGTTGGAATATGTGGTTAACAAATAAGGGAAGGACAAATATGTCCCTGTGTTAGAGGGAAGAGACAGTGGACTTTAAAGACAGTACTTGGGAAGAATATTCAAATTCTAGGGTGCCAGAAAAGGAAGAGGGACAGAACTGGCCTTCATTCAATATAAACTGGTCATTTGCATGGGTCTACCTGCTGAAAATGTGAGGGCAAGCAGATTACTTGTGCCTTGGTCTCATGTGGCGATTAAACGAGCAATATGTTAAAGCTGGTATACATGCATTGGATCAGCCGGTGGATGGTAGAACGGGTATTGTCAAAAGCAGTGTGACAAAATCTCCAAAAAGCGATTGCAAAAGTTGCGCATCACAAAATATCGCCCCCATTTTGACCCATGGTAGTGCTCATTTAGGTGGTAGAGCAGTCAGAAATGTCAAATTCGGTGTTGTTTAAGACATTCTGACCATTTGGCATTGCGAGATTCACGCATAAAAGTCGGCGTTATACCCGATCGAGCAATGTGCGCTCGATCAAATGAATGTAAACCATTAAAGCTATCAGTGAGACATGGCAGTGCAGTATTGTTCACTTATTAGGATTTAACAAATATAAACACGTAAGAATGGTCACTTCTAGAGGTAGGACTGGTGGTTTTATTCAGGATTCTACCCCCTCAAAATGATTTTGTGATAATACTGACATGGAGTCTTTTTTGTCTTTGAACTTGTAGAGTTTTTCTATAAACAAAAGTTGTGTAGTTATCATAATGATAGATCTGTGTTGTCTGTTTCAATCCTTCCTCAATGGATGGGACTTGGGATCTCAGGCTCCTCCCTTTACCCATAATCCCCTGCAAAGCCAAACATTACTTCAGATTTTGAGTTTGAACCAATGGAAAAAAAACAGCACCTTGCAATGAACAGTAAGAGCTATGATATAAGGATTATCCAATAGATTATAAATGCTCAGAAACTGAACTGGAGGGGCCTTAAAATAGGTCAGGTCAGTCTAGTCAAACCAGGACAAAAGAACAATGAATTCCACAATTAGGTGGAGGGGTAAAGTGGGAGGGAAGTTAAGGAACAAGAGAAGCATACAACACAGATCCGCCATTATGGTAAGTGCATAACTTTTGCATCTACATTTGTCTCTCCCATACATTCCTCAAAGGATGGGGCAGAGTACCCAACTAATGTAAACAGTAGGTGGATTCATGGAAGGGTATTCCGAAGGATGGCTAAACCAATGCCTGCCCTGCCTCTAGAAAGTAAATCCAATTTATAATGGGATATGAAGGTATAAATGTTAGATCACATGGCTGCAATTACAATTAGGAAGAGTAAAAACACTGACTTAAGTAAATGCTTCTTGCTGTAAAAAAAAGTGAATGCTCATGTCAGCGAACATTCTTCTTAATGGAGTTTCTGCCGGCAGTCTTGAACGGGATCTGGGTGCATCAGGGTAATGGAATTTATCCATACCCCGCTGTTGTGTGATTTCAGAGTTAGTGTATATGATTAGCAGGGGTGTGGGTGCAGATCCCAATATGGGAAGTAAAGGGTGGCTTGCAAAAAAAATATTAAGTAACAGCTGTTTATTTTTTCAGTGTTGGATCATATCAGCATTCATACTAAACTGATTGTGGTTTAGAAGTTTGCTTATATGAGTGTTTGTTGTTTCATGAGACACTCATGGACAAATTTCATCAATATAGGCCCAGGAAAAGAAGGTTGTAGAGGTTGCCAGAGACCTAGAGGAGTGAGCTCTGACAGGCTTAGTTAATGGTAGGCCTGTTTTTTGTACAAAAGTTATGCAAGCAGATACCTACCTGGATAAGGTGACTATGGAAACTCCATGACCCAGTTTATTTGTTGAAAAGGACACAAAAAGTTGATCAGACTTTCTGAAGGATGTTGTATGCTGAATTTAAAATCAAAGCTGCATATGAATATCCAATACATGTAGCATATATTCTCCTTTGTAAGAAATCATCCTGAAGATGACTGGCAGATTAATGTTTTAAGTTCTCTTCTGTAGCTACCTTTGGAGGAGGATTGGTTTTAAGGAAAAGTCTAGTTTTATGAAAAATAACACAGAAGTTTACATGAAAACGTGTGGAGTATTCTGATACCCTCTTGGAAGAGCTGCTAGCCACCAAAAATGTTTTCGATGTAAGGAACTGGAGCTCCAACCTTGACTTCAGGTTGAAATGGTGGTTAAGTGAGTACTTGAAGTAGAACAGTGACTCCCAAGGAGGAGTAGGATCTCTAAGGGTGGGACATATATAGAAACAAGTAACAACAAAAATCCTAAAATCAGTCACATAATAATTATAATAATGTTCTCTAGAGGAAGTCTGATAATTTGAGAAGGGCAATGGAGTACTGATTTTCTCCAGTGTAGAAACTGGAAATAGTTGATTACTGGACTTGGAACAGCTGGCACCCTTCTAAAAGGCAGAGACTAGAAAGTCCAAGATCGCTGGGAAAGGTGCCAAAAAGGCTCTAAATTTCTTTCCATTACCCAAACAGAGAACCTTTTCCATTTGCTTTTGTAAATCTTATGTAGTAGGTCTTTGAGAGGAAGTAAGAATATGGATAACTTGTGAAGAAAGCCTGGACTGATTAGGCAACACTGAAGTGCAGAAACCAGACTGCTTTAATGTCCAGGTCAGGCAGGCCCAAAGGATGAGGAGATCCAGAGTGGGATCGACCACCCATGGATGATGTTTCAGATGAGAACACAGGTATTGGAACTAAACTTGTCGAGGCCAAAATAGGGCAACAAAGATCACAGTGATCTTCCTGTCTAGTGCTTTCTGAAAAAATTTAGGGATAAGAGTCGAAGGAAAGGTGTAGAGGAGACTAGTGGGCCAAGTGTGGATTTGAGAGTGCCGGAGTGATGTCCCCTCTGTGAGGATCAGAGCAAAGAGCCTGCTGCATTTGGCATTTTGAGGAGAAGCAAAAAGATCGCAACATGGCTGGCCCCAGCTGCAAAAAATCAGCTCCACCACCTTTGGATTGAGGGACCATTCATGAAGCAGGAGAATAGATATGTTCACACTGTCTGCTAGAGCACTGGACTTCCCCAGAAAAAGCATTGCTAGAAGAAAATGACTGGAAAAAATGGCCCATTTTCAAATCCTCATCACCTCTTGGCATAACAAATAAGATTGGGTTTCCCCCTTGCTTTTTGAGGTATCAGACTACTGACATGTTAGTTTGGATAGCCATCAGTTCTTGAGGAAGAGAGGTAATCCCAAAAGGCCTGCAATGCTAGGAGAAGGACTGCCCTCATCTCTAGAATGTCGTTCTGGAGATTAACCTCAGAAGTGGACTATGTGCTTTGGACTGTCCTTTCCTTGTAGTACCCCCCCCCCCAAAAAAAAAGGGGCATGACAATGATCACAGCAGTTTCGGGCTGGGGAAAGACAAAAAGGTGACCTTACAATACCATACAGGATTTGGGCCACCAGTGGATGAAAGTCCTACAAATTTTCATAAGAGGTACTGGGAAACACAGGGTTCATTGTAGCACTTTCATGTGATACCTAGTAAGAGGGACTAAGATGATGAAGACTGCCATCAAACCCAGTAAATGAAGGACCATTCTTGCCAATAACTGTAGGGTACAAATATGACTCTGTCATTGTACATGTGGGTGTGAATGACCAGAGATATACCTCCCTGGACTACATGAAGAGAGACATGGAGGAGCTCTCGGATTATGTAGCCCAGGCAGGTATGACCCTAGTCCTGAGCAGCATACCATCACCTAGAATGATACCACAGAACAAGCAGAAAATGATTGATTTCAACAACTGGCTACGTTTCTGGTGTCAGTTTCTGTCTGCATGGGATGACATGACTGACAGACTTCATGCTTTGGCAGAGATGGCATGCATCTGTCACCTCTGAGCCTCCAGATACTGGCCAAGGCTCTTGCCACCCCTATAGTGCCTTTTTTAGGGGGGTGTTCCAAAGACCAAATTACCACCATAACCGCTATCTGAGAGTCATGCTGCTCAACACAAAGTCTAAATCTCAAAATGGCCTCTCTCAAAGTATTCTTTAAAGTGGAGAACATTGACATTTGTGCTGTAACAGAGACCTGGTTCAAGGCAGCAGAAAGCACCCCTGCACTACCAGGCTATAACTCATGCCACACCTTTCGGCCCAAGAATTTGGACCGAAGCTCCAAAGGCAGTGGTGTTTCCATATTCATAAAGGATGTGCACACCTCCAGACTTGTAGCGCAACACATTGCATCAGAGATACTTCAGGTGCAGCTAACACTGGGTAAGACAATGATTCAGGTCGTAGCCTGCTATAGGTCCCCAACTATGTCCCAAGACTCACACTCATAGGTTAATACTAAGCTAACTGCCCTTGCAAGCCATTTTAAGCCTAGCCAATTATCCCTTGTGAGACTCAAACCGTGCACCTTGTGTTTGTAAGGCAAACACCTTAACCATTAGGCCACCCTCCCTTCCACGTTCCTAAGCACCCTGGAGAATATTATGGTCCAACCTAACACTCTCATACTGGGCGACTTCAACCACCCCTCCATTAACTGTGAAAACTACTCCTGTACCAATACACTTGCCCAACGTTTCCTGGAATTCATTAATTCCAGTGCCCTGGACCAGCTCGTTCTTACTCCCACCAGAGGTAGCAACATCCATGACCTGGTCATTACTAACATGGGCAACCATTGCTCTACACCAATAGTCAACTCTTCCCTGGTAATCACCCCCCCCCCCTCACAAAGGTAACCACCATGAAAAACTTCTCCAAAGCTAACTATGGGCTCCTAAAAGCACAGGTGGCTAACTTCACAGCACCCATGCTAATGGAGAATAGTTGCATGACTGCTGAATCATACACCAATGGATTGTACGAAAGTGTACACAAATGCATGGATCTCACCATACCCAATAGAACCAAGACGCTCTCCTCTAAAAAAAAAACAAGCCAATCTGTAGATCCCCTACCATAAACAAACTCTACAAAAGGAGGAAACTGATGTGGAATAAGGTGAAGTCTCAAGACTGGAAAAACTCCCCTTATCAGCCTTAACAAAAAGTTGAGATCCCTCATCAAATCCTCTAAAGATAGCTATGAAAACAGAATTGCAGCAGATAGTAAAGACAACCACAAGACCTTCTATAGTTATGTAAAGAATCTCCACGGCAATAGCCAGATTTGCTCTGAGCTACTCCACAATGGTACCTCCTATACATATACTGGTTGACAGATTTAGTGCCAACTTTACCCCCCCCCCCCCAAAGGACCAACCACAATACCAGTAGATTGCCAGGGACCCAGTCTTACTGCTGCACAGGTTAAAACAGCACTGTCCAAGGCCAGGAATACAGCTTCTATGGGACCTGACAATATCCCTGGCTGTGTTCTACATGAACTACAGAGTGAACTGGCACATCACCTGTGTGCCTTGTTCAATCACTGCTTCACCTCAGGCTTTGTCTCTACTGAATGTCGCACTGCTACAGCTCATCCCTCTCCACAAAGGAGGAGCAACTACAGACCCTGGGAACTATTACCCCATTAGCCTGACGAGTCTGATATGCAAAGCTATGGAATGCATCATATTGGACATAATAAACAAGGATATCCGGAATCTCCAAACTCTGGATCCCACACAGTTTGGTTTTGTGAAGGGTAGATCATGCCTGCTCAACTTGGTTGACTTCTTTGAGCCAGTCAGCAGAGCTGTGGATGAGGGGGCAAGGTGATTCGTACAGCCTACCATAATCTGGCCAAGGCCTTTGATACCATTCCCCACTCAGGAATCACAGAAAAACTCACTAAGCTAGGCATCGACCCCTATATCACTAGGTGTATGAAGTAAAATATTGGGACACCACCACGGAAAGCAACCGTTAAAATATCCTTTAATGATTGATATAACAATGTAAGCATGATGGATACGATAAAATTAACGTAATAAGTTTTGTTTGATGAATATACGATAAGCACTTTCGGATTTCTCCTTCTTTGGATCATTCAAATGAAACGGAAACTTATGGTTAAAAAAAGAATCATGAACCAATGAGCTATGAAAAACTGAAGACACCTTTGTTTTTCATCCAATAATCTTTCATCCAATCAACAAATAACTTACTGTTCTCAACCAATGGCTTTATGACCAATGAGCTGTAAATAATGGGCACCACACCTCCGTATTTCAACCAATAATCCTCTATTCAGTGAGTGGATGAACTTCCTTGTTCATAGGTTCATACTAGGCTATCTGCCCTAGGGCATTTATAAGCCTAGCCAGAGTGTGTTTGGCTTTCGCCACCCATTTTAAATTAATTTTGCTATGCCCTTTTTCGAGGCTAGTATACTGTGTCACAGTGACACAGAAGTGATACCCGGGGTAAACCTACGATCTCCCATCCACTCATCAAGATTCCTCTTGAAGAGAGTCAATGAGGGACTCTGCCTAACCTGGACTGGGATTTTATTCCAGAGTGAAGGGAGCCTCTGGGTTATGAATCTGTCCCTCCAGCATGTCCTATTTATTTCAGTGCCGAGGTTCAAATCTCTCAAGCGCGTAGCTCGATGGGATTTGGATTTTCTGAGGTGCAGCAAGTGCATTAATTCCGGGTTGGACATGGCTTTATACGTCAGGCACAGTTCGCCTTTGAGCAGGCAGTATGCCACTGAGTAGAGCTGGAGTTTCTTTAACCGGGCAGCATATGGCATCTGTTTGAGCCCTTTGATCCTCTTGGTGAGGTACTTTTGGGGTCTTTCCAGTTGCTGCAGGTGTCTGGTAAGGTACATCCCAAAAGGGGCATTGTACTCAATTATGGGCCTGATGAGTAAAGAGGCACGATGACCTCCCCCGAGCTAGATGTGAATCCCTTCATGATTAGGTGGGCTATATAAAATGTTTTTCTAACCACTTTGGTCACGTGGTTGTCAATGAGAGATTGCTATCAACTTGGTCCCCAGGTCCCTAATTACTTCTTCTGTACTTAATAGATTACCATCTATGTGGTAATTTGTAGGCACTTTTGTTTTTGCCAAAGGGGATGACTATACACTTTTTGGCGTTTAGCTTGAGGCCATGGCTCTGGCACCAGTTGTCTGTTTCTATGAGGCCCTTTTGGAGGATGCTTGCGTCGGCTGGAGAGTCGATTATGGCGCCCAGTTTGCAGTCATCTGCGAACTTGGTCAGCCACAGTCCTTCCGTGTTAGCCTGTACCTCCGAGAAATATATACCGAACAAGAGAGGTCCCAGGACTGAGCCTTGTGGGACGCCACTTGTAACTGGTTTGGAGTCTGACATGGCTCCAGCAATTCTAACCATGGGGGTTCTGTCCTTGAGCCAGTTTGGAACCCATCTAGTGACATATGGGTTTATATTTAAGCTGGTGAGCTTATCTATAATGCCCGAGTGGGGTACTGTATCGAAGGCTTTTGCTAGGTCTAGGAAGGCTGTGTGGACCACCTTCCCCTCGTCAATGGCCTTGGTGACTGTTTTAAAGAAATCAACCAGGTTTAAGAGGCAGGATCTGCCCTTAAAGCCGAACTGGGTAGGATCCAGTGTCTGTAGGTCCCCAATATCTTTATTTATGAGGTCCATGATGATCCTTTCCATAGCTTTGCAGACCAAGCTAGTCAGGCTTATGGGGCGATAGTTTCCAGGATCCGTTGAGGCACCACCTTTGTGGAGAGGGACCACTGTTGCTGTACGCCACTCTTTGGGTACATATCCTGTAGTAAGGCTGAGACTGAACAGTAGTTTTATGTTTGGGTTTAGCTCTTCTTGGAGTTCATGTAGGACGCAGCCCGGGACACCATCTGGTCCTACTGATGCTGTGTTTTTTGCTTTAGAGAGGGCAGCTCTTACCTGAGCATCTGAGATGTCAGGGGGGCAGCACTCTGCTGGTATAGATATTTGCCCTTTTGGTAGTGGTGGTGGTGGGGGGGTTGCGCTGAACCTGTCAGCTAGGAGGTTGGCAATGTCTGTGGGTTCGGTGTATTTTTTGTCATTTTGGACTAATTCTGAGCATATCTGGGAATTCCCACCCAGGTTCTTAACATAACTAAAGAAAGCCTTGTGATTATCCTTAGTGTCCTGTGCAATTTTTCTCTCGAAGCTGGCCTTAGACTATTTTATGAGTGCCCGTAGTTTTTTGCTAATACTGATCAGAGATGCCTTCCCTTTTTGGGATTTTGCTCTGTCTTGTTGTAGCTTCCTCCTTCTATTGTATAGTTTGTTTATGGCTGGGATCCACCAGACAGGACATCTGCCTTTGGAGGACTGGGTCTTGGTTTTATTTGGGATTGCATGATCCATGCATTCCTGAAGGTGTTCATAGAATGCGTTTATAAAGGATTCTGCGGTCTGGGCCGTATTTTCCATAGGCCCGGGGGCTTTGAAGGATTCCACCTCAGTTTTGAGGAGTGTGAAATTTGCTTTAGAGATGTTTTTCACTGTGGTTTTCAAGGCAGGGGGTGGAGTCGGGATGTGAATATCCAGTGAGATTAGTTTATGGTCCGATCTTACCAGTGAGGGATACACTTCTGGTCTGGAGCAGAGAGTCCCCATGTTGGTGATGAACAGGTCCAGTATGTTTTCCCCTCTTGTGGGAGTGGTAACAAGTTGTTCCATAGCATTTGAGTTTATAAATTCTAGGAACCTTTGGGCTAGGGTGTTGGAGCTAGAGTAATGCCCCCAGTCTATGTTTGTGTAGTTGAAGTCACCCAATATAATGGTGTTTGGAGAGACCTTCATATTTTCCAGTGTTCTCAGGAAGGCCGAGTGGGGTTCCTGGGTTTGGGAGGGTGGTATGTAGCAGGCTATAAACTGGAAGGCAGTTTTACCCTCTGTTAGTTGCACATGGATTAGTCTCTGATGCTTCGTGCTGTGCCATCAACCTGGAGGTGTGGGTATCTTTGACAAATATTGATACTCCCCCTGCTTTTGTGGTTCGGTCCAAGTTTTGGGGCCGAAAAGCATGGTATGAGGTATAACCTGGTAGTGCTGGGGTGCTCTCGGGAGCCTTGAACCAGGTTTCTGTTACTGCACAGATATCGATGTTCTCCATGCTAAGGAGAGTTTTGAGTGCGTGCATCTGGAGGTTTAGACTTCTGGCATGGAGTAGCATTACTCAGTTTCTTATCCCTTGTGATACCTATGGAGGTGGGTTTGTCTTTTGAGCCTTGCCTAAAAAAGGCACTATGGGGGTAGCAAGAGCCTTTGCCAATATCCGAAAGCCCAGGGGTGGAGGTGCAAGCCGTCCCTAGCAAAGCATCGTGGCTTGTCGAGCATGTCATCCCAGGCTGACAGGCACTGGATCCCCTTTGAATGACACCAATACTTAAGCCAATTGTTGAAATTGATCATCTTGTCTTCATATTGTGGCATCATTCTTGGTAAGGGTAAGATGCTACTCAAGGTCAGGGTCATACCGGCCTGGGCTACATGCTCAGAGAGCTCCTCTATGTCTCTTTTCATGTAGTCCAGGGAGGTACATCTCAGGTCATTCACACCAGCATGGACAATGACGGAGTCATATTTGTACATGCCTTGGAGTGACCTGAGTGCTTGTGTTATATGGCGGATCCTAGCTCCAGACAGGCAGCTCACCGTGACCTTCTCCTTGTTCAGCCTGGTGAGCGGGACGTCAGTGTGCCTGACGATAGAGTCACCTATTACAAGTGTATCAGGTGTGTTGTTTAGCCTTAAGGGCTGTGACTGTTCGGCACACTGGCTTTGTGAGCTATGTGTTGCACGGTTTTTTTTTTGGGGTAGCGGATGCTTGGGTGTCTGCTTTGGAGGTCTCTGCTTCTTAGGCGGATTTTTATTTAGAGCCTCCGAGTATGTTTTTGTGCGTTTATGTGTTTGGTTTGCTGTCGTGGTAGGTCTATGTGAGACTGGAATTGTAGCGAGTGTGGTTTCCTTCTCCTCCTGACTGGTTTCGCCAGTACTGAGTTGAGAGAGCTTAGCCTCCAGTATGGCTATATGGTTGCATCTCTCACATGTGTTGGTACTTGTTGGGAGGAGGAGAGGGTTGTCTGTGTACATGAGGCAGTTGTAACATTGCCTCAAGATTCCCAGATTCACCAGCTGGACCGGAGAGGAGATCGACAACTGACCTTTGGACATGCTAGAATAGTATTGGGAATTCCTCCAGCCAATGACTCCTCAATCAATCAAAAAGCAGATATGGGGGGTATGCCTTGCGAATCAACGAATCACAAGGCGCCTGTCTTTCAGCATGGGTCTCAATGTTACGATCGCATTTAAGCCCGGTGGTTTATCCACTGTCAAATTTATAATCCATTTTGCCTCATTTTTCTGTTAAATTCGAGACATCACCTTGTTTTAGGCTACAGTACACATTCTGGATACCTCTGAACATGAATTTATGAGTGGGGAAGTTCAATTCATGTTCAGCATGGGCATTCTTGATGTTTTTGTTACGTATATCCCGAAGATGTCTTAGAATTCGGTCCTTAAATCTCTGATCTGTTTTCCCCACATAGTATGCACTGCAATATTGACAGGTAGCAAGATAAACCACCGGGCTTAAATGCGATCATACCACTGAGACCCATGCTGAAAGACAGGCACCTTCTGATTGGTTGATTCGCAAGGCGTATCCCCATATCTGCTTTTTGATTAATTGAGGAGTCATTGGCTGGAAACAAGGAAGTTCATCCACTGACTGAATAGAGGATTATTGGTTGAAACACAGAGGTGGTGCCCATTATTTAAAGCTCATTGGTCATAAAGCCATTGGTTGAGAACAGCAACAGTTAATTGTTGACTGGATGAAGGATTATTGGCTGAAAAGCGAAGGCATCTTCAGGTTTTTCATAGCTCATTGGTTCATGATTCTTTTTTAACCATAAGTTGTTTCATTTGAATGATCTGAAGGAGAAATCCGAAAGTGCTTATCGTATATCCAAAGGAAACATGACGTTGATTTTATATCCATCACCCTTACTTTGTTTTATCAACCATTAAAAGATATTTTAACAGTTGCTTTGCGTGGTGGTGTCACAGTATTTTACTTCGTAGACTTTGGACATTTTGCTGTTACACCTTTGGCAGTTACAGGTATTTTTCTTCCTATATCACTAGGTGGGTTGCAAACTAGCTCACAGACAGAACCCACAGTGTGAATGTAGCTGACTCCAAGTCAGACTGCTGACTAGTCATGAGTGGAGTCCCACAGGATTCAGTCCTGGGTCCTCTCCTGTTTGGTATCTACTTCTCTGAACTCCGGCCAACACAAAGCGACTCTGGCTGACAAAGATCGCAGACAATTGCAAGTTGGAAGCTATTATAAACTCCCCAAAGTGATGTTGACATCCTACAGAAAGGCCTCACTGAGACCAACGACTGGTGTAAGAACCATGGCCTTAAGCTCAATGCCAAAAATAAATGTGTTGTAATCCCCTTTGGGAAAAACCTGGTTCCCATGAATTACCACATCAAAGGTAGTCCAATGAACACAGAAGGCGTTATAAGGGATCTGGGAACACCGGTTGACAACAACCTTTCTTTTGACCACCACATTGCCACTGTGGTTAGAAAGTCCTTCTATGTGGCACATCTCATTACTAAGGGTTTTGCATCCAATAAGAAAGAGATCATTGTCTCCCTCTACTCTTCCCTTATTGGGTCAATCATAGAGTACAATGCCCCATTTGGCATGTACCTCACTAGACATCTGCAACAACTTGAGAGGCCGCAAAAGTACCTCACAAAGAGGATTCTAGGCCTTAAACACTTGTCCTATATGAACAGACTCAAAAGACTCCCAACTATTGTCTGTCTCAAATCGCCTACTTAGAGGCCATCTCTGCTCGACTTACAAAGCCATATCTGACCCAGCTCTGTCAGAAATACTACATCTAAAGAAATCCCAACCCCTCCACACCACACGCTCCAGAGACCTCAACCTCATTACCACAAATCAACAGAACATGCTGTTGGGACAGGTTTATAACCCAGAGACCACGTATGGTATGGAATAGACTTCCCATACATGTCAAACAGAGCACCTCACTGGCCCTCTTTAACAGGAATCTTGATGAGTGGATGGGGGAATAGAAAATTCACCCCAGGGATCACTCCAGTGGCTCTACCAAGGTCGGTGGCACAATGCTATGGTAATCCTATGGGCCATGCTTGTAAAGACTCCAGGGCCATTGGCCTAGTACACTCCTATGAACCTCTGAAAGGACAATTTCAGCAGGAATGTGAAATTCTGCTGTCTGATGAATTGTGTCCAATTGTGCTCCTATGAACTCTATTACTTGTACTTGGCAAAATTTTGACATGTCCAAATTGACTGTGATGCCCAGCACTAAACAAATTTGAAGCAAGGAGTCTGTTGCTTGGATGAGCAGATTCCTGGTAGGGGCAGAAATGACCCAGTCATCCAGATAAGGGATACACCCGGAACCCTTATAGCCACAGGTACACTGCTACCACTGCCATGCATCTGGTGAAGACTTGAGGGGCTAAACTGAGGCAAAAGGGTAGGGCTTTGACTTGGAAATGGATGGATCCCAGCTGGAACAGGAGAAACCTTCTGATCTGCTGTCCATCTTGATATGGTAATACGGATCCTGAAGGTCTGTGGAGCACATCCAATCATTCACACTCAGAAGTGGGAGAATGGACAGAACAATAACCATGTAGAATGTTGTTTGACATACTGATTGAGGTGGCTGACGTCCAAGATTGGCCCGAGGTCCCTGTCACCAAAAAGAATCTTGAATATGTTCTGGATCCTGGTTGGTCTGGTGGGACCTCTTGGAGGACTCAGTTGTTTACAGCTTTTGTACTTCCTTGAGTGCTACTGGTCTTTGAGAGGGTGACACATTTGTTTTGAACTTGGGGGAAAGGACAAAAAAGGGAATATAATAGCCTATGGTTATTATCCCCTGTGCTTGTCATTTTGATGGACATCCAAGGTTTGGGGTGCATGGACAGCACTTCCTGAATGCCTCCAGAGAACAGCAGTCAGGCAACACTTCAGACGTGCTGATAAGGCCGCTCAGTGAAGGCACCTTTGAAAACTTGGTTCTGCAGTCCACTTCTGCCTCATGGGTGATGTCCACTATTAGAACTCCCCCCTCTGCCTCTAGGGTGGGTCATTCTCCAGAAGTGCCAGAGAAAGAAGTTATGTATTTACCAAAACATTTCAGGTGTGTGGTCCATCTCGTCCTTTATTCTTACTGATGAGTTGGATCTGAGCCATCGGACCCATCTTGGCCATTCTAAAAGCATGAGGTCTTCAGCAAAGCTCCTGGGCATCTTTCTTTACCCATAATGCAAACCCCTAGCTTCCTCGGATCTTGTTTGCCCCTAGTACTATTACAAAGGTAACACAAATATTGAGTATGTATAAAAATATATCAAAATACACACCAGAGTAAAAATTCTGAGGGTATATGACTCTGTAGCACCAGAGTAATGCCACTCTGTCTCCCAGGAGTATAGGCAGGGGGGTATGGAGGGAAGGTTGTGAGAATAAAGGAGACGACAGACAACACACATGGAACACTATGGTAAGTACTTAACTTCTTTATGTGATATTGTCAATCTCGCCTTTATTCTCACTGATGGGACCACATCCTTAGCAACCTGACTCTTGGGTGGCTCATGGCAGAATATTCCACAGAACCATAGAACTGAAAGAGTTCTAGAGGCCAAATCTTCATTGCAATGAGTAAAAAGGTATGAGGTTTTGCAGACTTTGCTGCAGAAGAGATATTATCCAGTGGTAATCTAGCTTGAAAGGCTGCAGACATGGCTACAGACCATGTGGAATGAGGTTTAACCTTATCTGGAAGTGTTGTATTATTTGAATTATAAATGTAGGATATATATAAAGTGTAAGCCATTTTGATAAGGTAACGTTGGTGACTGGCAACCTTTTTTAATGTCAGAATAAGATATGAAGAGTTGATCCGATTTCTAATTTCAGAAGTTCTATGCAAGTAGAAATAAAACTATGAACACCTAGGAGGTGCAATTAATATTTTCTTTCCTAATTTCCAGAACAAAAGAGAACTGGCAGCTGTATAGATTGATTGAGGTTACTTTCTGAGACAACTTTCAGTAGAAAAGAGGGGTTAGTGCAGAAAGAAACTATGTCCTTATGAAAAACTAGGCATGGGGGCTTAGCAGACAAAGCTTGGAATTCAGACACTCTTCTGACTGAAGTAATAGTCATTAAAGAGAGTGTTTTCCAGGGGAGGTACTTCAACTCACATGTAGCCGATGGTTCAAAGGGAGGACAGATAATTTTAGATAAGATGAAATTCAAATCAGAGGAGGGTGTTGGATGTTTATATGGGGGTCTTATCATAGTGGTTCCTTTCAAAAATGCTTTACAAAGTCTGTGTGACATGACTGCTGAACTGTTTTCTCCTATATGAAAATTGGAAATTGCTGCCTACTGAACCATAACAGTTGTTGCAGCAGCTCCTTCACTGAAAAGTTTTGTCAAAAATTCTAGAATAGAATGTACAGGCGCAGAAAAATGGTCTATTTGATTCTCACTGGCCCATGTAACAAATCTTCTCCATTTACTTTGTACAAATTTTGTGTAGATGCTTTATGGGAAGACAAAAAAAAAGTTTGACTGGAGAGGAAAGGGACAGCAACCTGGTGATCAGGGGAACTGCAGTAGCCAAGCTGTTAGTCTCAGACTGTCCAAGTTCAGATGAGCCATTCCTGACGGGCGTGTCAGAAGGTCCAGAGCAGGGTCCAGAATTCATGACTCACACCGAAGGTGAGGCTGTAGAAAGGGAAACCAGACTTGACGAGGCCAATAGGGGGCAATTAGGATTATTATCTCCAACAAATTTGCTTTCTGCAAAAACCTGGGTATTAGACGGATTGGAGGAAAGGCATAAATGTCCCAGAGGCCAATCATGAACAAGTGCATCCCTTGGTAACTCCATCATGTGAGGGAAGGGGGAATCAGGGAAAAGTAGTTGCTGCATTTGGCACTGGTGGGTGATGTGAAGAGATCGCAGCAAGGCTGCCCCCATTTCCAGAAAACCTCTTCCATTACTTTCTGGTTGAGGGATCACTTGTGAGGCCATAAAACGTCTCTGCTCAACTTGTCCGTAATCACGCTGCATTTCCCCAGGATGTGTTGCTATCAGAAAATGTTTGGAGGTGGTAGCCCACTGCCAGACCCTCACAGCTTCTGGACAAAGGGGGTAAGATCTGGTTCCTCCCTGTTTATGTACAAGACTACGGACATACTTACTGTCAGACTGGACTGCTATCGTTCCTAGAGGGAGATGGTCTTAAAATGCTTGCAGTGCTAAAAGCACCACCTTCACCTCCATGATGTTTATGTGCAAGTGAGCCGTTCCCGCCAGATGCCTTTGACAGTCTTCCCTACATAATGCCTCCTCCCCCAAATGGGAAGTGTCAGTGGTCATAATGGCTTGGGGTTGAGGGGGGGATGAGATACTAATGGAGAGTGAAGCCACCATTGGAGATCCTTTTTACAGGACATGGTTATCAAAACTGTGTGTGACACAAAGTTTCAAGACTGACAATTGTGCAGAAAGTAACCACTGAAGTATTCCCATATGAAGATGAGCTAGGGAAAGGAGAACAATTACAGCAGCCATTTTCCCTAGTACCTGAAGAAACGGGTCTTGCAGATAGATGCTCGTGTCTTCCTGAGGAGTAATCTTACATGACAGCGAAGACAGTCTCCTCTGTCTTGTGGAAGTCTTGTTACCATTGTGGTTGTGTTTACCTCTGTTCCTATGAAGATTAAGTTCCGACATGGCTCTAGATCAGATTTTTTGCAGTTTACGGTAGTACCTAGGTTGGAACACAGTTGAAGGGTATAGGCCCTGGCTTGTAGCAGAAGACACCTGGTCAGGGCGGTTAGGAGCCAGTCGTCCAGATAAGGAAACACCCAGAATGCTAGGCGTCTCAGTTGAGCTGCCACTACTGCCATACACTTGGTGAGCACTCTGGTGGCTATAGTAAAGCCAAAGGGCACAACTCGAAACTGGAAGTGGCTGGCTCCTAGCTGGAAGCGTAAGTACCTTCTGGATTGCCTTTCCATTCTGATGTGGTAGTACCCATCCTGAAGGTCTATAGAGCACATCCAATTGCCTTTTTCCAGGAATGGAAGTACTGACTGCAGTGTCACCATCTGGAACTTCGTCTTTTTTACAGATTTGTTCAGATTGCGGAGGTCGAAAATGGGTCTCCAGTCCCCGTTTTTCTTTGGGATTAAAAAGAATCTTGAGTAAATTCCGGATAATCTCTGGTCTGCAAGGGTGTCTTAGATTACTCTTTCTTAGCAACTTTTAGATTTCTAATGTTGTTTGTTCCTTGTGACTGGGTGGAACATCTGGAACTGACTTGTTTACAGGAGTGACATAAGGCAAACACTAGTACGCTGGAGACTGCTATGCTAAAACAACAAACCATAAACAAGCTGCAGTATCGCCACGGAGAGAGATGTGCATTCAGGTAATCTAAGATGTCACCACAAGAAAAAAATCTAATAAAATAATCAATGGCCAGCTCTTACATGCATCAAGGCGCTCTGCACTGATGAGGTACATGATTATGAATCAGAACAAACATAGAAAGATCTATTACCTAGTGGTTACAAAGAATCTAAGATTCATCAGGGAGTAATGAGAGTCAAGGAACAGAGGAGACAGAGGAACACCTTACTTTTCTGCAAAAATGAGAGAAGATATGATGGAGAAGGTAGAACAACACAATGAATCAGGTAACCTGAGATGTCTTACATACAGCAGTGATATCTCATCTGTCTGTAAGATCATGAGAAAGAACTGTAAGATTCTAACCTTGGATTAAAATTGAAGACATAGTTGGTGAAACTACAAGGTTCACATTTAAAAAGAAGTTGAATTTGAAGAGACTTTTGTGCTATAAAGAAATATCTGCTCCCCAGAAATTCACTTTCAGGGTGGGCACTTTTCCCTGTAAAAAGTGCAAGGCATGTTCCCACACAGATACCAGTAATTGTTTCAAATATCCTGCAAATGGCCGAACATTTTCAATTGAAGACATATTAAGAACATTATATACATGGCCAGTTGTGACAGCTGTCCAGGGTTCTATGTTGGGAAAACCAATAAACACTTTAAAGACAGAATTTTAAGTCATTTTAGTGATATCAGACTTACCACTCGGACAAATGCTTATCACAGCATATCCAGAAATATCCTGGCCATAAATTTTTCTTTTCAGCCTTGGAAAAAATACACATCAGTATAAGAGATGGAGATCTATCTAATAACACTGAAGTCAAAGAAACACACTGGATAGCTGATTCACAAGCAGATAGGAGCCCTGGACTTAATGGAATGGTTTCTTTAAAATTAGAAGTTATGTACCTACCATAACGTTCCATGTTAGTTGTCTTCTCTCGCCTTCTTTCTTGCTGGATGGGTTCGGAGCCGATCCTCGGCTCCGACTCAGCACTTGCTTTAGCTCGAGAACTCCTTTTACCAGCTCGAGGCAACCCTATATCCCATGATGCAAGGCGGAACTACCTCAGATCTCGTTTGGCAGCTAACTACCCTGCTAAAGGCTATCCTAACAAAATTAGGAACAATGGTTCCTAAAAGAAGTCCTCATAACCATGCTTAAGAGGAAACAATCTAATAGGAACTCTCCAAGATCTGTCCAGGCTAGGGGGAAGGAGGGAGGGACGCAAGAAAGAAGGCGAGAGAAGACAACTAACATGGAACGTTATGGTAGGTACATAACTTCTAAATGTTAAGTTGTCAATCTCGCCTTCATTCTTGCTGGATGGGACCGCGTCCCTAGCACCTGTATCCCGGGTGGCTCAACGGAACAGACTCTTGAGAACTGTGGAACCAAAACTGGCCCTATCTCTGGAGGCCAAATCCAACTTGTAATGAGACACAAAGGTATGAGGCGTGGCCCAAGTAGCTGCTGCACAAATAGTATCAATGGGTAGTCTATCCTGAAAGGCTATAGAAGTGGATAGACTCCTGGTCGAATGTGCTTTTGGCTTAGAAGATAGTTGTTTGCCTCTAAGAGAGTACACATAGGAAATGGTGGAAGTCAACCACCTGGATAGAGTCACTTTAGAAACTGGAAGACCTAACCTGTTTTCTGCATAGGAGACAAACAATTGGTCTGATTTTCTAATTTGTTTAGTCCTATGCAGGTAGTACCTGAGCTGACGATGGACATCCAAAAAATGCAGCTTCTGTTCAGCTCTGTCAGAATAGTTAGGGAAAAAGACTGGTAGATCTATAGATTGGTTAATATTGGTTTGAGATACAACCTTGGGGAGAAAGGAAGGGTTAGTTCTTAACGAAACCCTATCCTTATGAAAAACCAGATAAGGTGAACGAATACAGAGGGCCTGAATCTCAGAAACTCTTCTTGCAGAAGTGACAGCCAGTAAAAATATAGTTTTCCACGTCAATAACTTCAAAGAACATGTAGCAGACGGCTCGAAAGGAGGTAGAATCAAGGATGCCAACATTAAGTTTAGATCCCATTGCGGAGGAGGGTGTTTCACAGGCGGTTTTAGGAGAAAAACTCCTCTCAAAAAGGCCTTGCATAATCTATGAGACATGATGTTATTGTCATGCAAGCCAACATGATACTTGGAAATAGCAGCCAGTTGTACTTTGACTGTAGATGACGAGGATCCTGAATGAAAAACCTCCGCCAGGAAATCCAAAACAGAATGTACGGGAGCAGTAAAGGGATCAATATTTCTGGCGTTTGCCCACATCGAAAAACGTCGCCACTTGCTAGCATAAATAGTCCTAGTGGACGACTTCAAAGAAGAGACCAAAATGTCTCTGACCGAGTCAGAAATCATTGGTAGCCTGGCTAGGGAAGGAAGTGGAGCAACCAAGCAGTGAGGTTGAGAGAATGAATGGCCCGGTGCTGCTGACCCGATTGGTGGATCAAAAGATCCGGAACTGGGTCCAGATGCCAGGGCTGCACCAGAAGATGACGATGCAGAGACGGAAACCAAATTTGCCGAGGCCAATAAGGAGCAATGAGGATCAATTTGGCTCTCAAAACGGTGGCTTTCTGAATGACTTGTGGAATCAATGGAAAAGGAGGAAAAGCATAAAGAAGTCCCCGAGGCCAATCCTGGGTTAGAGAGTCTCTCAGGGGTTGGCCTGGAAGGGGGAATAGTGTGAAGTAGTCTGGGCACTTGTTGTTTTGAGGGGTAGCAAAAAGATCGCAACAAGGAGTGCCCCACTTCAGAAAAATCTGATCCACTACAGATTGATTGAGAGACCACTCGTGAGGCATCAGAATAGATCTGCTTAGCCTGTCCGCCAATAGGTTGGACCTGCCGGGGATGTGCGTTGCTATCAGAAACAGCTGAGAGGAGATCGCCCATTGCCAAAGTCTGAGTGCTTCTCGACATAATGGATAGGACCTGGTTCCACCCTGTTTGTTGATGTACCAGACTACGGACATGTTGTCCGTTTTCACTGCAATAGTCCCCGTGGGAAGAAAGTCGTCGAGGGCTTGCAACGTTAAAAGCACTGCTCTCATCTCCAGGACATTTATGTGCAGATGGTATTCTATGGGTTGCCACGTCCCATGGACCATCCTGCCCTGATAATGCCCCCCCCCACCTGATCAGAGAGGCATCCGTGGTGACTGTGGCAACTGGAGGAGGGGGAATAAAGGGTCGGCCCTGATGAAGAAGAGGGGAAGATATCCACCATTGTAGATGAGCCTTGCACGACTGTGTTACCAAGATTTCGTGTCTCATCGGAAGATTGTGGTACGACCACTGTGTGAATAACATCCACTGCAGGAGACGCATGTGGAAGCGAGCCAGTGGTAGAAGAACAATGGCCGCAGCCATTAGGCCTAGAACTTTCAAGACAAACCTGGCTTTGATCTTGTTGCTTTGTAACAGAAGCCGAACAAATTTTTGGATGTCCAGAATTCTTTGATCTGTTAGCCTGGCTAACATTCTGACGGTATTTAACTCTGCGCCTATAAAGGTGATAGATTGGCAAGGCAGCAGAGAGGATTTTTCGAAATTTACCGAAATTCCCAGTTTCTTGCAAAGCTGTAGGGTGTAGTCTCTGGACTGAAGAAGCTGATGCTTGGTGGTGGCGGAGAGGAGCCAGTCGTCCAAATAAGGAAACACCTGGAATCCTTGACGTCTCAGATGAGCTGTGACCACTGCCATGCATTTGGTAAACACTCTGGGGGCTGAAGTGAGGCCAAAGGGCAGTGCTCTGAATTGGTAATGACTGGTCCCCAGCCGAAAGCGGAGAAACCTTCTGGAGCGTCTGTGAATCTTTATGTGATAGTACGCATCCTGAAGGTCTAAAGAGCACATCCAGTTGTCCTTGCCCAGAAAAGGCAGAATGGACTGAAGCGTGACCATCCGGAATCTTGCCTTCTTGACAGACTTGTTTAGTCTGCTCAGGTCTAGAATAGGTCTCCAATCTCCCGTCCTTTTGGGGACCAAAAAGAATCTTGAGTAGAAACCGGATCCTACCTGGTCTGCCGGTACTGTCTGGACGGCTCTTTTTTCTAGGAGTTTTGAAACTTCCTGTCTTGCCAAATCCCTTTGACCGGGTGAGATGTCTGGAAGGGATTGTAGAGGTACGGGAAACCTTTCGAAGCGGATCTTGTAACCCTCGGATATGATCGACTGTACCCACTCCTCTTGGGATAGGGATTGCCAGGCTACTGGGTACAGTGAAATTCTTCCCCCGACTGCCTCCAAGGGTGGACAGTCGGGCAACACCTCAGGGATGCTGAAAGGGCTTCTCAGGAAGAGACTCCCTGTTACCCTGGTTCTGAGGACCCCCCCTGCCTCTAGGGCGGCGTCTATTATTGTTACCCCCTCTGCCTCTGGGGGTAAACTGACCACGTGTGTCCGGTGTAGCTCCTTGGGCTTTATGGAACCACATCTTCCCCCCTTTCTGACTCTTGGGATATGGTCTAGAAAGAGTGGAAAATTGGACTCCAACGGCAGAAAGAGTCTTACCGTCCTGCTCACACCTGGTCAAGGTATCCTTCACTTGAGGTCCGAACAAAGCCGAACCATCAAAGGGGGTGTTAGTGAAGGACGCCTAAAAGGGGTCCGCAAAATTACACAGCCACATCCAGGCTTGGCGTCTAAGAGCAACTCCTGTGCCTGCGGCCCTGCTCGCTCCATCGGCCGCATAAGATATGAGCCGCATGGAGGAGTTAGATATGGAATTCAGGATAGCAAGCTGTGAGGCAATCTTTTCCTGAGCCCCAGCAGCAGAAGGATCCTGGACTACTTCACCCAGTTCCTTGAGAATATCTCGTTGAAGCCTGGTGAAGTGACAAAGGTAATTCAGCGAACGCATAGCAAAGGTCGCTGAAGAAAACATCCGCTTTCCGCATCTGTCCATGGTCCTAGAATCCTTGTTAGGAGGATGGACAGGTACTGAAGGATCCGCCAGTTCCTTCTTAGTGGCCGCCACCACCATAGCATCCACAGAGACACCTTTGGAAAGGAACTGTTTACCCCAACGGGCCGTAATGAACTTGGATGGTCTTCTGGGGACAGGTTCCACAGAATCTGGAGCACCCACGCCTTCGAGCCACTACCTGCATGAGTGGGTCGAAAGGCGGAGACACCCAGGAGGTGGAGGGTCGGGATCCAAAAGCCTCCAGGTATACCGACTCATCCTCGGAGGGATCAATGGAGGGCCAATTCCCCCTCTGTTTGAGGAGCTCAAGGATGTCTGAAAAGGAGACATCCTCAGAGGGGGACCGTGGGGAACCCTCCGACTCATCTAAGTCGGTATCAGATGTAGTAGACTCAGGGGAGTCTGTGTGTTTCCTCTTACACGTTCTCTTCCGAGGGGGTTCCCCTGCAGGGTCAGGAGAAACCTCGGAAGAAGAGGAGATTCCCAGTGGGGAAACCTGGGGCGATGGATCCCTGGGCCTGAGAGCAAGAGGCTGGCAAGAGGCATCTGCAGGCACTGCTGAGGGAGGAGCTAGAGGGATGGACCGTTGACCAGGCTCAGAGGCCAGGACACTCCTCATCACCTCAAAGGCTCCTCTCCCCGGGAGACCGGAACACACCCGCTCCGAAGAGACAGGAATGGTTGGCTCCAAAGAGAGAGAAGGCTCCGAGGCCGATGTCGGCGCCGAGCTTACCAAAGCCGAAGCCCCGAGAGGGAGAGCGGGGTCGGACAAGGGTCCGATGCCACTAGCCCCCCTCGGAGCCGACAGTGGAAACCCGACGACCGGATCCCTCCAAGGAAGGTCTCAAGGAGGAGATCGGATGTATCGGCTCCGGCATCGAAACAGTCGCTGTCCCAAGAAGCTCCGGCTCAGAACTCTGGTGTGGAGTCGGAGGAGGAAGTTGAAGAATTGGGGCTATAGCCGAAGTCTGTTGAGACAGGCTATGGAGCATTTGGGCCAGTGCCTGAGACTTCAACAGCCTGCTTACCACCCTCTCCAAGTCGTGGTCAGACAGCCTGGAAGATCTCGAAGATCGGCTCCGATGGCTCCGCTCCGACAAAAGAGGAGATCCCGGAGCCGAGTGTATACTCATAATAGAGGGGGACCGAGATCTCTTACGGGTCGAAGCCATCGGAGCCGAAGTCCCTAGAACTCCAGATGGCGCCGAGGATTTCTCGGCTCCGATGCTGGATAAAGTGTCGGCTCCAGCCGGAGCCGACAAGGCCACAGTAGTCAGGGTATCAGAGCCAGCCGGCACCAACCCCACTACTCGAATAGAAGAAGTATCGACTCCAGCTGGAGCCGATATCGGCTCCGACGGAGCCGGAGCCACCGGAGGAGGCTTGGAGACTGTAGCCTGAGCCTTCGGTGGCTTATGAGGTTTTCCTGACCCTGATTTAGGAGGAGAACCTTCAGGTTTAAGCAAACCTCGGAGGATGAGTTTGTTCCTCCTTTCCTGCAGGACTCTCTGGCTGAAAGCATGACACAACGCACAGGAGTCCTGCAGGTGCAAAGGCCCCAGGCAATACACACAAGAAGTGTGACCATCTGTCAGGGACATTTTCTGACAGCACTGGTCACACTTCTTGAAGCCTGAGACCTTGCCTTCTCTCGACATCCTAAGGAGGATAGAACACAAACAGTCCCCACAAACACACAACTTAATCCCTACACAAACACACAGGAAGGGATAACCAAGGGGAACTAGGCCTGACTAAACAACTGTAAATTAAAACTTATAAAAGTTTACAAAAGGATCGAAAAAGAGGGAAAGGGTGGGCTGTAACTAGTTTACAGACTAAACTGACACTCAAAAAGGGAAATTAAACCCCTAACTACTCTTTTCTTATTTTACTAAGAAAAAACTTACCTCAGCTGGCAAAGGAGACCTCTTTCGCTAAGCGGCAAACGAGATCTGAGGTAGTTCCGCCTTGCATCATGGGATATAGGGTTGCCTCGAGCTGGTAAAAGGAGTTCTCGAGCTAAAGCAAGTGCCGAGTCGGAGCCGAGGATCGGCTCCGAACCCATCCAGCAAGAATGAAGGCGAGATTGACAACTTAACATCTAATATTAAAGGGAAGGAAGCTCTGGAGATAATCTGATTGGCCTGGCAACAAAATAAAAAGGAGAAGTGTTTTTAATTAAACAGGATCTGATGAAGGCATTGCTGAAAGCACTTATCCTGTTCATTTTTGACCATTTAGAAGGACCTTGTTTCATTCGTTTGCATGGAGTATTTTTATTAGATTTTTTTTCTTGTGGTGACATTTAGATTACCTGAATGCACATCTCTCTCAGTGGTGATACTGCAGCATGTTGATGTGGTGTGTTTACGGGAGAGGGGAAGAATGGAATGACATATCTTCTGGATATTATGTCTTGCACCCATTTGTCGCTCATTATCTTTTGCCAGGTATTGTGGTGTAGTGACAAATCGAACCCTGACTGCCTCCAGAGGTGAGCAAATCAGGCACTGGCAAAGAAAGATTCTCTGGGGCCCTGATTTTGCGGGTCTCCCCTGCAAGTGAGGGTGGCATCATCAGTTATTGTCCCCCCCCTCCACCTCTAGGGGAACTTTCACCTTGTGTGTCCTGGAAAGACCTTTGTGACTTTCTGAACCATATTTTCCCACTACCTCTCTGACCTTTAGGAAAGGGTCTTGTAGGTGTGGAAAAATACACTCCATCGGCAGATAAGGTCTTCCCCTCCTGTTCACACCTAGTAAACATCTCTAACTTTAGGCCCCAAAACAGAGGAGCCATCAAAGGGGGCATTCACAAAGGAAAACTTGAAGGGCTCCGCAAAATCACAAAGGCACATCTAGGCATGTCTCCTAAGAGAAATGTCTGAACCCGCCGTTCTACTCTCTCCACCTGCTGCATACGATATGGGTCTCAAGGATGAGTTGACGACAGAATTAAGGGTGGTAAGCCGACTGTTGACTATCTGCCACTGCGTCAGCTACAGCTCCTTGGAGTGAGTCTACGTTCCTTTAACAGATCCCTCTGTAGTCTTGTGAGGTGTGTAAGTTAGCTCTGCGACTACAAGGAAAAGGTTGCTGATGAAAATATGCACTTCCCATACCTATCCATGGTCCTGGAATCTTTGTTACGAGGATGGATAGAGAAACTGGTCTCCGACAGTTCTTTTTGGCAGCTGCCACCACGACCATGACAAACTGCTACACCTTTTGCCAAAAAATGGTTTGTCTTTTGGGCTATATTGTATTTATTTGGCCTCCTAGAAGTAGGTTCTATGGAATCTGGAGCCTCCCAAGCCTTCCAATAGATTAACTCAATAAGCTGATCAAGGCAGGGTCACCCAAAAGGTTGAAGGGTGAGACCCAAAGGCCTTCAGATACACAAACTCCTCAACCGAAGGGGTTGTAGATCACCCCCATCTGCTTCAAAATTTCCAGGATATCGCCAAAAGAGACATCTTCAGGAGGTGACCGTGGGGACCCTTCTGCTTCATTGAGATTGGCGTCAGAAGTGATGACTGCCCGAAGGAGTCTAAGATGCTTCCTCTTTCAGGTCCTCTTCTAACAGACCTCCTCAGTGGGATATTCTGGAGAGGATTTAGAAGGGGGGAGTCCTCTGTTGGACATCCTGAGGCTTGGGGTCTCTGTGGTCCTGTGGACAGGGTTATATGACAGGTCAAAGATAATTGCGCAGAGCTGGAAGGAAGATCTGAGGGGGACTGTGTCGGAGAATGGGGACTGTGTCTGAGAATGGGAAGTAGTCAGCACCTTCCTCATGACTTCAAAAGCTGTCTGCCCCTGTTCCAAAGAAAAGCCCTGATCCAACAAAGAGTTGGAGTCCAAGGCATCTCCAACGCAGAAGACAGAAGCTGAGGTAGGAACTGAGCTCACTTCCCACAGGCAGGGATGGATCCAAAGAGATCTGAACCAGAGCCACAGACCAGACCAGAGAGTGTTAGCTCCCAGAGGTTCCCTGCTCCAATTGACTGGAAACACTCAGGGCAGTTATCAGATCCGAGGAACCAATCGGTTTTGGATCTGATACAGACACTAGCTGGATGTCAGAATCTTCCGGCTCCAAAACCAAAGGATGGATCGGATAGAAGAGCAGGCACTGAGGGAGAAGACTGTCTCTTATTCAATACTTGTGGGTTTGGATCCAATAGTAATTTGGCCAAGGTAAGTGTCTTCAGTAGCTTTTGCACCAACCTATCCACATCTTCATTGGAGAGACTCCGGGTTGACAGGGAGGACCTTGTTAAGAGAGCTGAAGGGAGCAAAGAAGAAGTCGGCTCGGATATCTAAATTCACTGGGCAAAGTCATCTTTGGAGCTGAAGATTCAGATAAGGTAGACTTCGAAGCTGTAGGTTCTGACTGCTCTGAGGGAGTCTTGGATCCAATTTGACCTGTCTGGTCTGATGGTTCAGTTGGAGCTGACACTGTACTTTTTGCTTTGATTATGAAAAAGAGTTCTGAGCTGAAGAAGGTCATTTTAAAGACTTTGTTGATTTTGGTGAAGACTCTGTTGATATAGCCTCAGAAAATGGGATTTATAACAACCCCTTCAGAATAAGCTTGTTCTTGCACTCGAAGAGGTCTCTCTCTGGTTAAAACCATGGCAAACTGAACAAGACTCTTGCAGATGAAGTCCTAAGCAAAATACACACACACACACACACACACACACACACACACACAGTACAAGCTGCTAAGGGGCATCTTTTTTTCCACATTGCTCATGCTTTTGAAGCCAAAATGCTTCCCTTCTTTTTGAGATATATTTGGGACAGAAAGAAAGGAGACACACACACACTAAAGAACCTCTAACCTAAACAGGACAGGTTAGGAAAGTGGAAGAAATTTTATTTGTTTTTTAAATAATCATCCTCCAAGTTAAACAGATGAAAGGAGAGAAAGGGACACCAATAATGGATAAAGAAATAATGCCTAACTAAAATGGATGTTAGACAACCTCTAACTTAAATGGATGCTAGCAACTGAAAATAAGGTGTAAAATGACTAAAAAAGGTCCATCACTCACACTAAATGGGTAAAGATACAAAAACTGTTCTAAAAATAAAAACTATTGAGAAAAGAATAATTAATAGAAAATACAAGAAACAAATTTAGAGACAATTAGCCCAGAGTTTGCTAGTAGAACCTCCTTTTTCAGAGAGCGGCAAATGAGATCTGAGGAAGATTGGGGGTTATATTATGGGTAAAGAAGGATACCCATGATTGAAAATATATAAACCTTTGATCCTATGGCAATCTAAAAATATATACATATACATTTTGCATGCAAAAAATCCATTATGCTAACCTCATATCTATCTCTGTTGAAACTGTCTTCCCCACTCCCCTCCCTCATTTTAGTTTCTATAGCTTGTGTGTTAACTCAAGGTTCCCTTAATTTGCTGTTAATAGCAGCCTGCATTTAAAGTGGATTGTTGAGAGACAGCCTTACAAGGCTCTCTGCAAATATATAGAGCTGAGTATATTTTTTTGTATTATTCTGTATTATTGAGCTAAATTGTTACTTAGATATCTGTTGTCTTACTGTTCTGCAAATATACAGATACCAGTATATATATTTTTTGGTTATAATTTGCACTGTGATTCCTCATATCTATCTCAGTGCCCGCCCCACTGTAGATTTGATCTAGGACACTCCCACAGTCCCATCTCTTTACCGCATTCTACCTAATAAACCCTTTCTGCACTTGCTTTTAGTCCTTTTTAATTTAATTACATTTTTTCAAACTGTGTGTGGACTAATATTGCTACATACTCAAGTGTGCCAGCTTGCACTGCATGTGAAATGTTTTTACTACTGTTTTAGCTACTTTTCTGAAAAAAAAAATTACTGCTTTTACTGTATTTGTGTTTCTTCCTACTTTATTTTGCTTTTGCTTCATCTTAAAAGTACTCAGTTGTATTTATTACTGCTTGATGTAACTCATTCTAAGCCTTTTAGTTTGAGCACTTGGGCTTCAGACCAGTTGTTTTACATTAAGAAGGTTTGTGGTCTGCACTGTGATGGCAGAACAGGTAGCTTACATCCTTCTAAGTTGGGAACTGCTGATTGAGGGCTCAGTGTCTGTTATTCTAAAAGTGTATTAGTTCTGGTTTAAGCACTTGGGCTTCAGGCCAGTTATTTTACATTAAGAAGGTTCGTGGTCTGCACTCTTGTGGGAGGAGAGGCTGGACTCTGCCCTTCTGAGCTGGGAATTTCTGGTTAAAGGCTTATAGTGCCTACATATTTCAACTGTTTCTTACTGAAATTGGTACACCTTGTTTGCTGTAGCATAGACTAGATCCAGGCCTGCTGAATCTAGCTTTGTTTGTATGCTTGTTGTTTGTTTGCATGTTATTTCCCTGAAACGCTAATACCACCTAAAACGCGGCTTTTCAGCACTTCTGTGGATCCCTAGTGATATCTGCATTGCTTACTGTACTTATTTCCTTGTTTCACTTGAAAGAAAGTTACCATTTGTCGTTTTTGCATTTAAGTTAGCTGTAACACATTGCATTTAAGTTACCTGGCACTTGCTCACTAAAGCAATTATATAAGTCAGCACTAAAAAATTAAAAGCACTACACCCTCACAAACTCCCCTTGAGTACCTTGTTCCCCATTGGCCCTTTTTTTTTTCAATTATAAAGGAATTCCCAAAACTATTCTAGCATGTCCAAAGGTCAGTTGTCAATCTCCTCTCCGGTCCAGCTGGTGAATCTGGGAATCTTGAGGCAATGTTACAACTGCCTCATGTACACAGACAACCCTCTCCTCCTCCCAACAAATTCCAACACATGTGAGAGATGCATCCATATAGCCGAAATGGAGGCTAAGCTCTCACAACACAGTACTGGCGTAACCAGTCAGGAGAAGGAAACCACACTCACTACAATTCCAGTCTCACATAGACCTACCACGACAGCAAGCCAAACACAAACACACAAAAACATACTCGGAGGCTCTAAATAAAAATCTGCCTAAGCAGCAGAGACCTCCAAAGCAGACACCCAAGCAACCGCTACCTCAAAACAAAACAAGTGCAACACAACTCACAAAGCCAGTGTGCCGAACAGTCACAGCCCTTAAGGCTAAACAACACACCTGATACACTTGTAATAGGTGACTATCGTCAGGCACACTGACATCCCGCTCACCAGGCTGAACAAGGAGAAGGTCACGGTGAGCTGCCTGTCGGGCGCTAGGATCCGCCACATAACACAAGCACTCAGGTCACTCCAAGGCAAGTACAAATATGACTCAGTCATTGTCCATGCTGGTGTGAATGACCTGAGATGTACCTCTCTGGACTACATGGAGAGACATAGAGGAGCTCTCTGAGCATGTGGCCCAGGTCGGTATGACCCTGACCTTGAGTAGCATCTTACCCTCACCAAGAATGATGCCACAATATGAAGACAAGATGATCAATTTCAACAACTGGCTTAAGTATTGGTGTCATTCAAAGGGGATCCAATGCCCGTCAGCCTGGGATGACATGCTCAACAAGCCACGATGCCTCGCTAGGGATGGCTTGCACCTGTCACCCCTGGGTTTTCAGATATTGGCAAAGGCTCTTGCTACCCCCATAGTGCCTTTTTTAGGCAAGGCTCAAAAAACAAACCCACCTCCATAGGTATCACAAGGCATAAGAAACTAAGAGTAATGCTACTCAATGCCAGAAGTCTAAACCTCAAGATGCACGCACTCGAAACTCTCCTTAGCATGGAGAACATCAATATCTGTGCAGTAACAGAAACCTTGTTCAAGGCTCCCAAAAGCACCCCAGCACTACCAGGGTATACCTCATACCATGCTTTTCGGCCCCAAAACTTGGACCGAACCACAAAAGGAGGGGGAGTATCAATATTCGTCAAAGATACCCACACCTCCAGGTTGGTGGCACAGCACGAAGCATCAGAGACTATCCATGTGCAACTAACAGTGGGTAAAACTGCCTTCCAGTTTATAGCCTGCCACAGACCACCCTCCCAAACCCAGGAACCCCACTCAGCCTTCCTGAGAACACTGGAAAATATGAAGGTCTCTCCAAACACCATTATATTGGGTAACTTCAATTACCCAAACATAGACTGGGAGCATTACTCTAGCTCCAACACCCTAGCCCAAAGGTTCCTAGAATTTATAAACTCAAATGCTATGGAACAACTTGTTACCACTCCCACAAGAGGGGAAAACATACTGGACCTGATCATCACCAACATGGGGACTCTATGCTCCAGACCAGAAGTGTATCCCTCACTGGTAAGATCAGACCATAAACTAATCTCACTGGATATTAACATCCCGACCCCACCTCCTGCCCAGAAAACCACAGTGAAAAACTTCTCTAAAGCAAATTTCACACTCCTCAAAACCGAGGTGGAATCCTTCAAAGCCCCCGGGCCTGTGGGAAATACGGCCCAGACCGCAGAATCCTTTATAAATGCATTCTATGAACACCTTCAGGAATGCATGGATCATGCAATCCCAAATAAAACCAAGACCCAATCCTCCAAAGGCAGACTTCCTGTCTGGTGGACCCCAGCCATAAGCAAACTATACAATAGAAGGAGGAAGCTACTAAATGATAGAGCAAAATTCCAAAAAGGGAAGGCATCTCTGATCAGTATTAGCAAAAACTACGGGCACTCATAAAATCGTCTAAGGCCAGCTTCGAGAGAAAAATTGCACAGGACACTAAGGATAATCACAAGGCTTTCTTTAGTTATTTTAGGAACCTAGGTGGGAATTCCCAGATATGCTCAGAATTAGTCCAAAATGACAAAAAATACACCGAACCCACAGACATTGCCAACATCCTAGCTGACAGGTTCAGCGCAAACCCCCCCCCCCCCACCAAATGGGCAAATATCTATCCCAGCAGAGTGCTGCCCCCCTGACATCTCAGATGCTCAGGTAAGAGCCGCCCTCTCCAAAGCAAAAAACACATCATCAATGGGATCAGACGGTGTCCCGGGCTGCGTCCTACATGAACTCCGAGAAGACCTAAACCCAAACATAAAACTACTGTTCAATCTCAGCCTTACTACAGGATATGTACCCAAAGAGTGGCGTACAGCAACAGTGGTCCCTCTCCACAAAGGTGGTGCCTCAACGGATCCTGGAAACTAATAAGCCTGACTAGCTTGGTCTGCAAAGCTATGGAAAGGATCATCATGGACCTCATAAATAAAGATATTGGGGACCTACAGACACTGGATCCTACCCAGTTCGGCTTTGTTAAGGGCAGATCCTGCCTCTTAAACCTGGTTGATTTCTTTGAAACAGTCACCAAGACCATTGACGAGGGGAAGGTGGTCCACACAGCCTACCTGGGCCTCGCAAAAGCCTTCGATACAATACCCCACTCGGGCATTATAGATAAGCTCACCAGCTTAAATATAAACCCCTATGTCACTAGATGGGTTGCAAACTGGCTCAAGGACAGAACCCACATGGTTAGAATTGTTGGAGCCATGTCAGACTCCAAACCAGTTACAGGTGGCATCCCACAAGGCTCAGTCCTGGGACCTCTCTTGTTCGGTATATATTTCTCGGAGGTACAGGCCAACACGGAAGGACTGTGGCTGACCAAATTCGCAGATGACTGCAAACTGGCGCCATAATCAACTCTCCAGCTGACACAAGCATCCTCTAAAAGGGCCTCATAGAAACAGACAACTGGTGCCAGAGCCATGGCCTCAAGCTAAACGCCAAAATGTTTATGGTCATCCCCTTTGGCAAAAACAAAGTGCCCACAAATTACCACATAGGTGGTAATCCATTAAGTACAGAAGAAGTAATTAGGGACCTGGGGACCCAAGTTGATAGCAGTCTCTCATTTGACAACCATGCGGCCAAAATGGTTAGAAAAACATTTTATATAGCCCACCTAATCATGAAGGGATTCACATCTAGATCAGGGGAGGTCATCGTGCCTCTCTACTCATCCCTCATCAGGCCCATAATTGAGTACAATGCCCCCTTTTGGGATGTACCTTACCAGACACCTGCAGCAACTGGAAAGACCCCAAAAGTACCTCACCAAGACGATCAAAGGGCTCAAACAGATGCCATATGCTGCCCGGTTAAAGAAACTCCAGCTCTACTCAGTGGCATACCGCCTGTTCAGGGGCGATCTGTGCCTGACGTATAAAGCCATGTCCAACCCGGAATTAATGGACATGCTGCACCTCAGAAAATCCAAATCCCATCAAGCTACGCGCTCGAGAGACTTGAACCTCAGCACTGAAATAAATAGGACATGCTGGAGGGACAGATTCATAACCCAGAGGCTACCTTCACTCTGGAATAAAATCCCAGTCCAGAGTCCCTCATTGACTCTCTTCAAGAGGAATCTTGATGAGTGGATGGGAGATTGTAGGTTTAACCCGGGTATCACTTCTGTGTCACTGTTAAACAGAGGCACAGTATACTAACCTCAAAAAAGGGCATAGCAAAATTAATTTAAAATGGGTGGCGAAAGCCTAACACATTCTGGCTAGGCTTATAAATGCCCTAGGGCAGATAGAATATGGTTCACACTAGGCTATTTCCATAACTTAGCGTTAACAAAGAGCAGAGACCTGAAGAAGTTTAGAAGGACAAAAGTGATCTTTGTTAACAACAGGTTATGGAAATGGAATATGGTTTGCACAATGGGTTTTTTTACATGCAAAATGTTTATGTATATATTTTTTAGGTTGCCATAGGGTCAAGATTTATATATTTCCAACCATGTAGTGTATTGTCTTGGATAAAATTACAGACTTAATTTGGTTAATAAAAGGTACCACATCATTAATTTTATTTAAAGTACATAAGGGTTGTATTATTATAACAGCTACTAAGTAGGGCAGGGCCAGCTCGAATGTCACTCTGATGGGGGAACGGATGTGAATTTGTTAACATGTATACAACACGATAAACCACTCCCACACCCGATAAAAGTATATATTTATGTAGAACGTTTGTGATGAAAAGTACAGTTTTGTACCTACCATAAATGTAGATGTTCGAAGATCCACATTGCTGCAGTCCTTACATATGGGTAGTCCGCTGTCCTCGGTCGGCCCGAATACCAAAGTATTAGGCTGACGTCGGTCATGGGTGCTCAGATCTGACATCAGAGCGTCAGGGTATAAAAGCGCATGACCGACGTCATATCCTCAGTCTTTTCTTGCCCCAGATGTCAGAAGGCCTTAAAAAGAAAGGCCACAGCCAAAAATAGAATACTTCCCAAAAGGCATGTACAAATAACAGCTACCACCCAAACCATACAACCATTCCAAACTACAGAGGGGAAGGAGGGAGGGAAAATTGGACTGCAGCAATGTGGATCTTCGAACATCTACATTTATGGTAGGTACATAACTGTACTATGTTCTTCATCTCACATTGCTGCAGTCCTTACATATGGGTAGAATCCCAAAGCAGAGGTAAAGGGAGGCTGGCAAAATCATAAAGCATTGGGAGCTGCCAAAATGCCCTGTAAGATAGCAGTGGCAAATCCAGCCCTAGATTTGGAATAAAGAGGAAGGTGGTAATGTTTAGAAAAAGTATGCACTGAACTCCAAGTAGCTGCTTCCAAAATATCTTTAGTAGCTACTCCCCTTAAAAAAGCTGTAGAAGTGGCAGTAGCCCCAGTGGAGTGAGGTCCAATTCCAGCCGGAATCTCCTTACCATGATGAGAATAACAAAAAGCAATACAAAAGCCAATCCACTTAGAAATAGTTTGTTTTGAAACAGGTTTCCCCTGAGAACCCAAAGCAAAAGAAACAAACAACTGCTGAGACTGTCTGAACCCTTTAGTCCTGCTCAAATAATAACGCAACTGCCTGTGAATATCCAAAGTGTGCAAAATTTTCTCCCCTTTATTTTAGGGATCTGCATAAAAAGTAGGCAAATGAATTGATTGGTTCAAGGCCACATTTGAAACCACTTTAGGCATAAAAGTAGGATTAGTACGCAGAGATACCCTATCCTTATGAAAAATTAGGAAAGGTTCAACCGCCATAAGAGCCTGTAATTCAGAAACCCTTCTAGCAGACGTAATGGCCAACAAAAAAGCAGTCTTCCAAGACAAAAACTTTAACTCAGCAGTAGCTGCAGGTTCAAAAGGAGGTAAAGTAAGTTTTTCCAACACAAAATTGAGATCCCAGGCAGGAGTAGGAGCTCTACGTGGGGGTCTTATGTTCTTTGCCCCTCTAAGAAATTGCTTAAACAAAGGATGAAAGAATAATGGAGGGTCACAGTCATAGTGAGCAGAAATGGCTGCAGCATGAACTTTTATAGAGGAGAAAGACAAACCCTTGTCTAATAATTCTGTAAGATATTGAAGAGAAACACTTAAATCAGGCCTGGAAACATCAAAACCCTTTGTTTGGCTCCAAATTAAAAATCTCCTCCATTTATCAGCATAAACTTTCCTTGTACTAGGCCTTCTGGCCTCCAAAATAACATTCAAAACTTGTTGTGGAAGCTGCAACCCTCCAGGGTCTAGAACAGAATATGCCAGGCTGTTAGATGCAGGGACTGAATCCTGACATTGAGGAAATGATTGCTCTCCTGTGACAAAAGGTGCGGAATCGAAGGCAAAGGCCATGGAGGCTCCCTGCACTAAACTCCTCAGCAGAGGGTACCAGTGCTGTCGAGGCCAATCTGGAGCTATTAGAATCATGGAGGGCTTGGTCTTGTCTGACCTTCAAGAGTACCTTGGGGAGGAGAGGCAGAGGCGGAAAGGCATAGACGTGAAGATTGCTCCAACTGAATGATAGAGCATCCACATTCCAAGCTGTGGGATGAAACATTTTCGTGCAAAACTTTGGCAACTGGAAATTTAGTGGAGAAGCGAACAGATCTATGTCTGGAGTTCCCCATATCACTGTCAATTTTCGAAATACATGAGGATCCAATTTCCACTCGTGGGGATCCACTATCTGTCTGCTCAAAACATCTGCTAAGGAGTTCTGTGCTCCTGGTAGAAACCTTGCCTGAAGATTGAGGTGCAAACTGAGAGCAGTCTCCCACAAAATCATTGCTTGCCTGCAAAGAGGGTACGAATGGGTTCCCCCTTGCTTGTTGATGTACCACATGACAGTTGTGTTGTCTGTTTGAATCAACACTTGCCCTGGGTGAAGTAAATCCTTGAAAGCCATCAATGCAAATTGGACTGCTAACATCTCCTTCAAGTTGATATGTAAATGTTGAAGTCTGGCAGGCCACGTGTCTTGAACCCATTTTCCATTGAGGTGTGCTCCCCAAGCCTTGTCCGAGGCATCTGTCATTAAAATCGGACTCGCCTCTGGTCGGGTCACAGAGAGTCCCTTGTTTAGGTGACATTCCTGAGCCCACCACAAAAATTCCTTTTGAATGCAAGGTATTATTTGAATGACAGTGGCCAGATCTTGGCAGTGTTGTGTCCATACCAGAATACAAGATGCCATGAACCCCAAGGCTTGAAGGACTGTCCTTGCAGTCAGCCTGGACCGTAGAGACAATTGATGGAAGTAAAGAGTAAGGTTCTTTTGCTTGTCCGGGGTCAAAAAAGCCATCTGGGAAGCTGTATTCAGTCTCACACCCAGAAAGCACATTTCCTGAGAGGGTACTATACTGGACTTTGTTTCGTTCACAGAATACCCTAGGCACCTTAACACTGCCATCACATACTGTAGATGATGAAGAAGTTCGTACTTGTCTTGAGCAAGAATCAGGCAATCGTCCAAATAAGGATACATTTGTATTCCTCTTAACCGTAAGAAGGCTATCACTGGAGCCAGAAGCTTTGTGAACACCCTGGGCGCAGTAGATAAGCCAAAGGGCAATGCAGAGAATTGATAATGTAAAGTCCCAGCCCGAAAACGCAGGTACCTCCTGCAACTGGGCCTGATAGGAACATGAAGATAAACCTCTTTGAGATCCAGAGTTACCATCCAGTGATCTTTGCCCAACAGAGGTAGAAGTTGTTGCAACGTTAACATTTTGAATTTTGGAATGTCTAGGTATGTGTTGAGGATAGATAAATCCAAAATTGGCCTCCAAGTGTTTCCTTTCTTTGGTACTAGAAACAGGCGAGAATAAAATCCTAGGCCCACTTCTGACAGAGGGACCTGCTGTATAGCCCCCATTTGAAGAAGTAAAGAAATCTGCTTGTGCGCCTCTACCCTTTGCTGAGGAGGAACGTCTGGCATGCCTTTGAAAGGAGGCAATGTATGGAAATAAAACTTGTAGCCTCGGTCTATAATGTCCAACACCCATTTGGTCCTGGGTGACTAAAAGCCAGTTTTGCTTAAAGAGTGCCAACCTTCCTCCCAAAGGAGCTGCCAGACAGGAAGAATCTGGCAGCTGAAAATGCAGGTCATTGGGCCTGTTTACGAAAGGACTGGCCCCTGCCCTCACCTGTAGATTGAGCAGGTGAACTCCACGTTCTAGGCCTGAAAGTACTCTGAGCTCTGCCCCTACCACGTCTAGATCTACCCCTAGACTGTGAATCAGAAGAAGGATAAGCCCATCCCTTAGTAGGCCAATTCCTGCTAAACTTAGGAGGCTGCACCTGCAAAAAATCTTTAACAGTCTGCATAGACTTAGCCTGGTCTTCCATTTTCTTCAAGACAGACTCCACAGGAGAACCAAACAAAACTTCAGATTGTAAAGGAGCATCCAAAATTCTAGTTTTAACATGCTCTGACAAATTCTGATCCTTAAGCCAGGCGTGCCTGCGAATAACTGAACCAGTGGCAGCCACCCTGGAAGAAGCCTGTAAAGCATCGAAACCACACTGCAAAGAATGCTTACCCACCTGTTCAGAGGCATGTACCAAATCCTGTAATTCTTTACACTCTATGCCCTCTGCCAAAGCATCTACTTTAGATTTTAGTTGAGTAAGGAGAAAATTCTGATACTTCAACATATGAAACTGGCAATTCAAAGCCCTCATTGCTAAAGTGGAAGAGGTATACACTTTCTTACCCCATCTATCCAAAGCTCTAGCATCCTTATCTATAGGAACTGGATTCTTTACAACAGAAGCCCTGACACCCTTAGGTCCCTGGCTAATAGTTTCTGGGTCAGCCCTTGGACTCTTATACAGATATTTATGAGCCTCAGGTACTCTGTAATACCTGTCTGGCTTAACTGGCGCAGGAGGCAGAGAGTCTGGATTAAGGGAAGCCTCGGAGAAAACGCCTTGAACAACATCCAAAACAGGAGGTATAGCCAAGGGCCTATGTTGTGGTAAAACAAAAATTCCCTAAGCCTCTTTCGGGAATCTGAGAAATCCTGACCTTCCCATTTAAAATGTTCCCTCATAGAATGCAGGGTTTCTGAAAAAGAAAAATCCTCTGGAGGAGAAGCAGAAGGAGTGGAATCCTCTGCGTCTGAATCAGAATAAGGAGGAAAATCCTGAATGTCTTCAGTCAAGACTCTGAGTAATCTGAAGCCTGCTCCAAACTTTCCACCTCTGGCTCCACCCTAGGCCTCTTATCAGGAGGGGGCATAGAACCTCTGATTAAAGAAATTAAATCTTCTGCCATTTTAAGCATGTGTTTTTTAGGCACAGAACCTGCAGAACTAGGACTGACACCCGTGGAAGGCAAACCAGGCCTACCTTTGGAAGGAGCCCTAGAGACAGAAGGAGAAGGCCTAACCACCTTAGGCAAGGAAGGGAGAACAGCAACCTGAGAGGCCCCCTCAGCCTGACCTGACTCCAGAGAAGCCACATCTTGCAAAATTAAAGCCTCCCCCTGAGACTCAACTGAAACCTCGGCTGGATCCACAGATTCCACCGTAGTTTCTAAAGAACCGGCGTCCGGAACGGACGACTCATCCTGCCTGGACTTTAAAGATTTGTCTTTGCGCTTCTTCGGTAGCGGCGCCGGAGGATCCGACGGCATATTATAATTACACCGCTTACAAGACAAGCCTAGCGCAATCTAACCTACGCTTAATGGTGCGCTTATTAAACCTAGCACAAAGCGACACCACTACGTCGTGCTCAGGTCCCAAACAAGGAATACAAAGAGAGTGGTAATCCCTATGCGGTATCTGTTTCCCACAAGAAATACAATTATTCACTTTTTCTGACATCCGGAATTAACTGAGGCAAGAAAAAACTAAAATATTCCCCAACGGGGTACTTAGCCCAACTTGGTTTCGGTCTGAAACTCAGAATACGAAAATTTCAGAACGCCGAACGGCACTTGCAAACGCTGCTTCTGCATCGGACCATGCGGCAAAAAAGACTGAGGATATGACGTCGGTCATGCGCTTTTATACCCTGACGCTCTGATGTCAGATCTGAGCGCCCATGACCGACGTCAGCCTAATACTTTGGTATTCGGGCCGACCGAGGACAGCGGACTACCCATATGTAAGCTGCAGCAATGTGAGATGAAGAACATCTATTATTCTGTTATTTTTATTTTATTTGGATCGCTTGTCTGTGTGCTTAATAAAGCATTTTTGACTGGAAACGGACCATCTACCCTGCTTTGATTACTTTTGAATCCTTAGTAACTCTGTATAATATTTCAAATTATATTTTATTTATTTATTTAAGTATTTTTTTTTTACTTCGGATGAGTTTAAATTCACTACTTCTACTTGATCTTAATATACAGTGATTAACTATATATATATATATATATATATATATATATATATATATATATATATATATATATATATATATATATATAAAATCTTCCACATAAAGAAGTTTCTTGCACTGTTTTGTTTTTGGACCAACTATACCTGTTCAGTGGGTTGTTTGAGACTTTGGGGATACCACAGAGATCACTTGTTTTAGAATTTCTCTTAAGAGATGAGGGGGATCTGGGGAACCCACCCCATTATTAAAATTTGTGTCCTCCGTGACATACTCTTGGGGGAGTCTATGTGCCTTTTATGCCTCCGAGGTGCTAACTCAGTGGGGTGTTCTACAGAAGACTATGGAAAAACTTGCAATTTCCCCACATGAGCAGACTCAATGCTTGTTGGGTCTGACTGTCCCATGTGCACCAAATGAGGGGGATCAGGACCTAGGGGCATTCTCTGGGGATGGCGAGAGTAGTCAGCATTTCCATTTGGAAGAGTAGTCTCTCGATAGCCTTGAATGTCAACACTGAGGGAGATCCTAAGATCTGAAGAGTAGAAGCAGCTACCTCAACAGGCAAATCGCAACTCCACCCAACTCATATCAGAGGCTGATGCTGGTGTCAAGCTGTCTAGCACACAAGCTCTGAGTGGAAGGGACAGCTCAGAAACCCCCAGAGTTGAAACCATTCCCCCAGACCTGTTGCGGAAGCTTCTGCTCTGGGATCCTTCTGGCTCTGACGATATTGGAGCCATGTGTGTCACAGATGCAACCCCAGTAGAAGAAAGCAAGATCTTCTGGTCTGGGGTAGACAAGATGTGGGAAGTGCGTGGATCCATAACTCCAGAGTCCAACAAATGGATCAGGTAAGAGCTACTACTGGATGTGGACAGGGGACATAGTTCCTGGGTCTAGTGAAGGCTGAAGCCGGGAGGACCCCAAATTAATCTGGGCCCTGAGAAATTTCATCATGCGTTCCACATCAGCTTCAGAATGAGTTGCTGTTGACCAAACAATGCTGGGAGGAAGCAGTGGTAACAAGTCTGGATGACAGACCGCTAATCCTATGTAGTGGAAAAAGAGATAAGAGGAGAAGAGAAACTGGCTACTGCAAAAAAGAAAAAAAAAAAAAAAAGACTCCAGGTGAGGGAAAGTCTTGGATCTGATCAGGCTTGGTTATGAAAAGATAGCTGGATTTGAAGTCTTGGATAATTTAGGCACTGGAGCCAGGAATGCCCGAAAGAAAAAGAATGTTCTAGAGAGTGTGTTACCTAGATTTCTTGGTCTTCTCTTTAAAGTTTTTGTCTCCTTTGGTTTGGTCTGCAGCCTTTTTGATGTAGGGGAAGCTCAAATACTAGCTTGTTGTGGCTTGGACAAGGGGGGGGGGGGCATGGAAAAGTCCCTTAAAGGATTAATTTACTTTTGATCTCTACTACTGCTTGGGTACAAAAGGCTGTGTATATATCACACTGTTAGTCAAAGTGTGAAGCTCCAAGTTAGTAAACTTAAAATGTTAGTTCAAGTTTGGAATCTTGTGGCCACAGGTCCACATTTCTTAAAACCAGGTGGTTTATCAGACATACTGAAGTATGTCATAGAATACTGCTAAAATAACACTGTTCAAGGACAAGTGGAATATAGAAAAAGTGCTAACCTATAGATAAAGCCTTTTTTATTATATAGAAATATGGTGCAGAGGTGAGATAAAATGGAAAGATAAAACTTTATACCAAATTTTGAAATTTAGAAATCTAGAAATTTTGAAATTATAGCTATAATGGGAAGTAGGATAAAAGACATAAAACAGCAACAAAGTAGAAATAGAGATCAAATAAAAAAAAGTTCTCAAGTCTTACTAAACTTCACTCATGCCTGAGCAGAGAGATCCGCATCAGCTTCAAACAAATAGCAAAGGAAATATGAGGCAATGTTGGGCTTTCCGGGGGGGGGAGGTTATGGGTAAGGGAGAAGACTGAGCTTGGGATCCAAAATCTTGAATTGCCAAAAATGGATCAGAGGGCAGATCTGAAGACCCATTAGTTGAGGAATGGTCAGAAGAGACAAAGGCAGATCACCAGTTTACTTATAATTTGAAGTTACTGTAGCCAAAGAATGAATGTTGAGTAGCAAAGCTCAGTATTTACAATTCATGGTTGACAAATGGCCTTTTAAAGGCTTGATAATCCTAGGTGATTTTCGTTTTCTTAATATTAACTGGAGGTGTGGAATATGCAGTTCAACAAACTAAATATGAATGTTAGGACTTAAAGACATTGAGAAAGAGGACCGATTTTCCTACTTGAAATAACACTCTGGACCTACTGCTTACTAACATTTGTAGTTAAATTCATAATATTAACTCTTCCTCTATTGGGGGTCTCTGATCATTTAGCTTTATATTTTACTGTAGATTCATATAGTAATACTTCAAAAATGATTGCAACAAGTTTTGACTGCTCAAGGATTAGGGATCAATTACTTTTTGAAGAAATTAATTACCTATATTGGAACACTAAAGCTTCCTCTGTACCATCAGCAGCTTGGTAGTTGTTTGACAGCACATGCTCACAACTAGTAAATATATGGAAAACGGTTAGATTAACTGGCCAAAAATGGATTTCACCACCATGATGAAACAGGACGTTAAATAAGCAAGTAAAAAAGAGGAGTTATAATTATTTAAACAAGGTGTTCAAGGTCTTTGAAGAAAAAAATGAACAAATGCTGTAGAATGAACAAATTAAGACATCTAAAACTGCTTATGAAGAGTCACGGACTACAAATGCTGATCTTAAAATTTTTAGAGTTATGAGAAACATCTCAAGAAGGCTAATACACTGTTGGTCCTATTCTTAATCATGGTACAAATCTTCGTAATTCTTCTGAAAAATCTTCAATCACTATTTCACCACTGTAGTTTAATCAAATACTGTGGTTATTGGTGAAATATCAATTCCAGATACATTTCATAATTCATGTTTATTAATCACAGAGGATATGGTTACAAAGAACAGTGGTACTGCCCTGAATATGTACTAGGTTGTTTCATTCATAGCCTTTCTGGCCAATTGATACACCTATTATCCTCATTAATTAATATGCTTTTAGTGTCCAGTACTCCTCCTGATTCGGGGAAGATGATAAATATTGTACCAATCTGCATGTCTGGATATTCTGATGCTACAAAGAACTATTGTCAAAATCTTGTGAGAGGTGTTTATTATCACTTCTAAACTGCACGAGATTGTACAAGCACTTGTTGATCTAGCACAATATGGTTTTATGAGGAAAAAAAACTTTTTCCAATTAGACTGAATTTAATGAAACTGTTAGTGGCACCATAGATAAGTGTCTTAGTTTGAGCAAGTGCAGAAAGGGTTTATTAGGTAGAATGCGGTAAAGAGATGGGACTGTGGGAGTGTCCTAGATCAAATCTACAGTGGGGCGGGCACTGAGATAGATATGAGGAATCACAGTGCAAATTATAACCACAAAATATATATATGTACTGATATCTGTATATTTGCAGAACAGTAAGACAACAGTATGAGGGTTGCATATTTAGATTTAGCAAAGGCTTCCGACAGTATCCCTTGTGCAATTACAAAGTCCTTGGTAAAGTATAAGATAAAGTTGTATATTATTGTTGGCTTTTTAAAATTGGATAGAGACAGTTACCAGTGTCCCAGAGGTACCTGTTTTAGGCCCTCCTATACTGCAACTTTTGTATTTTTATTTTTCCTATTAACAAATTTTGGCTGCCTAAATATATGTTAATGATATTAAAATTGGAGCATTTTTAGCATCACTATCAAATGATTTAGCTTTCAGTCTATATGTGACCAAAATATTTGAATTGTTAAGGTCTTAATATAAATCCAGCTGAGAGTGGAGTTATGTATTTTGGTCATTTCAGACCTGAGCAACCTTTTATTTTGGGAAATTTATGTTTTATAGGATGTAATTGAATACAGAGGCCCTGGAGTACAAGTTCTAACTTCAACATTAAAAAAATGTGTGTGCTATTAAGATAAGACCCACCCACCCGCCCGCTTAATGTCGTGTTCTTAAATACCACTGTCGTTCTAGTTGCCTGCGACTTATGTTAATTTGACCATATATATCTCTCATTTCCTCTATGCTTTCACTGGCTTGTGTGAGTAAGCACAAAATTATCATTTTGTGAAATCACTCCCCTTCAACTATTTAAATGTATTGGTCATCCTACTGTATTCCATAGTACCAGAATACAAAAGTGACAACCCCCTTTCAATCTATTTTGCTGTTTTAAAAATAGTGACTCTCCACTAAAACTTAACTTTTTAGACAGGTAAAACTTGTTACCTACTTTCACATCTAACTTATCTAGTGCACACTGCAGTGTTTAGGATAAACCATTTTTTTCATCTTACCTTTAAGCATCCCTGTGCCTAGCACTTGCTATAATACCTGCTGAAAAGCACTAGGAAGCCTTAAACTGATACAAGCACTCAACTCTCCTTGTTAAGGAGAAATTAATCGTAGGCACTAAACAGCCCATAATCGCAAAGTACCTTGCTAAGGCAAGGGAAAACAGCTCCTGTACTTTACAAAAAAGCACCAAACCAGGCATGTCCAAGGGTCAACTTCTGGTGATTTCTCCTGTCCACCTGGTGAATCTGGGCATACTGGGGCAATGCAGCAATTGCCTCATGTACACAGATAACCCTCTCCTCCTACCACCCAACACTACAACCTGTGAGAGATGCACTTACATAGCCAAACTGGAAGCAAAGCTCTCTCCACCCACGATTGTGCTAGATAGTCAAGAGGAGAAGGTTAACACCCACACTACACCTCAAGCAACACATAGCCCTTCTAAACCCACACCACCAACACTCACACATAACAACATTAAATTCACGTATGCGGAGGCCCTTAACTGTAACCTGCCCAAGCAACAAGGACCTCCAAAGGTGAAATGCAAACAAACACCAATCACAACCAAAGTGTCACATAACTCACACCAGTGTGTCACCCAGCAACAGCCCCTAAGACAAGACCACGTACCTAACACTTTAGTCATAGGTGACTTTATAGTCAGGCACACTGATGTCCCACTCACCATGCTGAACAAGGAGAAAATTACCTTCAGCTGCCTGTCAGGTGTCAGGATCCACCACTTAACGCATGCACTCAAGTCACTCCACAACAAGTACAAATATGACTCTGTCATTGTCCATGTTGGAGTGGATGACTTGAGACGTACCTCCCTGGACTACATGAAGAGAGACATGGAAGAGCTCTCATATCATGTGGCCCAGGTAGGTATGACCCTAGCTCTGAGTAGCATCCTGCAGTCGCCCAGAATGATACCACAATATGACTGACTTCAAGAATTGGCTAAGCTTCTGGTGTCATTCAAAGGGGATCCAGTATCTGTCTGCCTGAGACAACATGATCGACAGACCATGATGCTTTGCCAGAGATGGTCTGCACCTGTCACCCCTGGGATTCAGGTAACTGGCTAAGGCTCTTGCCACCCCTATAGTGCCTTTTTTAGGCAAAGATCAAAGGACAAAACCACCACCGTAACAGGTACAAGCATGCAAATTCTGAAGGTAATGCTACTCAATACTAGAAGTCTAAACCTCAAAATGCACTCTCTTGAGGCACTTCTAAAAATGGAGAACATTGATATCTGTGCAGTAACTGAGACCTGGTTCAAGACTCCAGAGAGCACCCCTGCAATACCAGGCTACAACTCTTACCATACTTTTCGGCCACCAAACCAGGACCGAAACACTAAAGGTGGAGGAGTGTCCATATTCACCAAGGATATTCACACCACCAGGCTAGTTGCCCAACACAATGCGTCTGAAATTCTCCAGGTGCAACTAACACTAAGTAAGACTGCAATCCAAATTGTAGCTTGCTACAGATCCCCCACCATGCCCCAAGATTCTCACTACAAGTTTCTAAACATACTGGAAAATATTAAGATACAACCAAACACCCTAATACTGGGTGATTTCAACTACCCTGCCATTAACTAGGAAAACTACTCGTATACCAACACCTTTGCCCAATGGTTCTTTGAATTCATAAATTCCAATGCCCTGGATCAGCTAATCCATAATCCCACAGTGGCTCCTATATCCTAGACCTGGTCACTAACAACATAGGAAATTGATGCTCCACACCTATGGTCACCCCCTCATTGGTCAGGTCTGACCATTAGCTAATCGCCCTTAACATCCACATCCCACCCCCAGTAAGGAAACCTCCATACAAAAACTTCTCCAAAGCCAACTTCATGCTACTCAATGGCACCTATGCAGACAGGAACTGAAAGTTCGACTGCTGAATCCTACACTAAGGCACTGTACGAGCACATCCACTCATGCATGAATCGTGCCATTCCAAACAGAACCAAGATGTTCTCCTCCAAAAAAAAGGAATCCAATCTGGCTGTCCCCTGCCATAAACAAACTTTACAACAAAAGGAAGAAACTGTTGCAGAAAAGAGGAAAATCCCAAGATGCAAAAAACTCCCTTACCAGCCTCAGTAAGAAGCTGAGATCCATCATAAAATCCTCCACAGCTAGTTATGAAAATAAAATTGCCAAAGATTCCAAAGACAACCACAAGGCATTCTATAACTATGTCAAGAATGTAAATGGCAATGCTCAGATCTGCTATGAGCTACAACAGAATGGCATTAAATATACTGATCTCAAGGATATTGCCAATATCCTGGCAGATCAATTCAGTGCCAACTTCACGCCCCTCTCATGCCCTAAACTGCCCGTCTCAATACCGGAAGATTGCCAAATTCCGGTAATAACGGCCACACTGGTAAAAACACACTATCCAAAGCCAAGAATACAGCATCCACTGGACCAGATGACATCGCGGGCTGTGCATTACATGAACTACAAAATTAACTGGCACCTCACCTAAGTGTCATGTTTAATCATAACCTCACCTCAGGCTTCGTGCCCACCGAGAGGTGCACAACTACAGTTATACCACTCCACAAGGGGGGATCCACCTTGGATCCCGGGAACTACTGCCCCATCAGTCTGGCGAGCCTGATCTGCAAGGCCATGGAACGTCTTATCATAGAAATTATAAACAAAGACATTGGCAACATTCAAACACTGGACCCCACCCAGTTTGGGTTTATGAAGGGCCGATCTTGTCTCCTGAACCTGATCTTCAAATCAGTCTCCAGAGCTGGGGATGAGGGTAAGGCGGTCCACACAGCCTATTTGGACCTCGCCAAGGCCTTTGACACCATCCCCCATTCTGGAATCATAGATAGACTTACTAAGCTGGGCATTAATCCCTATGTCACTCGATGGGTTGCCAACTGACTTACTGACAGAGCCCACACTGTAAAAGTAGCAGACTCCAAATCCAGCTTCAGACAAGTTGAGTACCTCACGGTTCAGTACTGGGACGGCTCTTGTTTGGCATCTACTTCCCTGAAGTACAGGCCAACACTAAGGGACTCTAGCTAACAAAGCTCGCAGATGACTACGAACTGGGAGACATTATTGAATCCTCAAATGATGTGGATACTCTACAAAAGGGCCTTACAGAAACAGATGCTTGGTGCCAGAACAATGGGGTCAGGCTCAATGCCAAGAAATGTATAGTTATCCCCTTTGGGAAAAAACATGTACCCGTGAATTACCACATAGGTGGCAGTACACTAAACACCGAAAGTGTGATCAAACTTAGGGACACAGGTGGACAGTTGTCTCACCTTCAATAATCACATCGCCACAACAGTCAGGAAATCCTTCTTTGTGGCACACCTCATCACTACGGCTTTTCATCCAGAAAAAAGGAGGTCATTGTCCCACTGTACTCATCCCTCATTAGACCCATTATAGAATACAACGCCCCATTTGGTATGTAACTCTCAAGACCTCTGCAACAACTGGAAAGGCCGCAGAAATACCTCACTAAAAGAATCACAGGCCTAAAGCAGATGTCCTACGCTGATTGCCTTAAAAAATTCCAGCTATACTCTGTCGCATATTGTCTACTCAGGTGCGATCTCTGCTTAACATACAAGGCCATGTCAAACCCATGCTACACTTAAAGAAATCCCAATCTCTCAGAGCCACATGCTCCAGGGATCTAAATCTTGTCATCACAATAAACAAAACATGCTGGAGGGATAGGTTCCTGACCCAGAGACTCCCCAACTCTGGAATAGACTGCCCATACATGTTAAGCAGAGTGCCTCTTTGGCCCTCTTGAAAAGGAGCCTTGACGATTGGATGGGAGAAAGGAAATTCACCCCGGGGATCACGTCAGTCACCCTGCTAGACAGGGGTCCAGGGAAGTAAATAGTGTGGGAAGAAATAGCCAGGGAATTGTTATGGCTAGGCTTGTATAGGCCCTGGGGCCAATAGCCTAGTACCAACCTATGAACAGGTCATAGACCACCCTCTCAGAAAATCTGACCAAAATTTACAACCGAATACAACTCATTAGTTTTTATATATTCAAAAGGTGACTCATCCATATTAGAAAGTCTTCAAAGAAAATTTACTATTGACCATACTGATTATGTTAGTAAAATGCACGAGATTTCTGTATATCAGTGACCATTATAAATGTGTCAAAAATGAAACTTCAGTGACACATGGTAAGATCAATTGTTTTTTTGAATGATCTTTGGCCGAATGGATCAACAGACATTATGTGAAAAGTTGAAACGCACACCCAAAGTCCATAAGTACCAATCAAATCCCCCAGTACGTAAAATAGTGTCAGCTGGGGGTTCTAAGATGAAGCCATCAGCCAAATTACATACAGGAAATTGGAAAATATTATTTTTCTGCAATTAATTATATCTTGAGGGACTCTTGGCACTTTTTCAATAACCTGAATTTAATACGATATTACTGGCCACCACTGACTTAAATGTATTTTCTGTAATTCCACACAATACTGGGTGAGAAGATTTCTTGAGTTTTATTAATCTTAAGACCACCCTTAATTCTGATGTTACATAGATCTGATGTTTTAAAGATGAATATTTTAAGCATATTTAAGGGTTGGGTATGGGCGCTGCATGTGCACCTATTTATGGACAATATTGCGATGAAAACTTGAAAGAATGGTCACTTCTTTGGGTCACAATACTAAATATTTATTTTATTTTACATTTGGTTTATGGGGAAAGTCCTACTGGGCCACTGGCCCATTTTCAGTGGAGGTCCAGAGAGAAAAGCTCCATTAGAAAAGAATTTTAATAGTAGAAATACATTAAATACACTTACAAGTATAGATGAGGTGATTAAGCAATACATATTATAGACAGAAATGGTTCGGATATAAAGCAAATAGTATGAAATAGCAAATATTATATAAACAAACCGTAACAGATAACATGAATAATACACAACAAGGAAAGAACAAGCAGAGGGCATATCAGAGTCACAAGCACCCTTCTGAGTACTACTGCAATACCGTATAATTATACTTGACATATCATTGTAAGAGGTTATGAAAGCAAAAAACATCTTGTAATTTACTGGTTAAGAAAACTTGAAGTACTAGAAAGGAGAGAATAGGCGGAAGGGGGGAGGATGGATATACTTTGATAGAATAACAGCGAGAGGCATAATAGTATGGACAGGTGAAAGGTGATAAGAATTGTTCAGCCAGGCTTATTACCAGAGCAGAGACCGTTGTTGGCGAGGTGTTCCTTTAGTAGTAGTTTAAACTTGGAAGTGTTGGTGGTATTGATTGTTGTCTGGAGTATGGGATTCCAGTACTTATAAATTTGGTTTGATAACAGGGAATCACAGTAGCTATTGTTGAATTTGGTTACTTTTAGTAGGACTTTATTGTTTTATAAGGTTATATATGGTTAGTATAGATTTTGGGAGGATTCATTCTGTGGAGAGGCATTGCTGAGCTCTTAGAATTTTTTGAAAATATTCAGACTACCTATTTTTTTCTTGAAACTTACATATAGATACAAATGTGATAGTATTAGCTATTTGGATGCTATGGTTAAAGGATAAAGTAAACAGGTTTGTTTCCAATACATTTTAAAAGTCAACCTTCTCCAACTCTTATCTACACAATTCATGTGCCTATCCAGCACACCAATGGAGATGTGTTGCAAACAGTAAAATGGTGAGGCTGACCAAACTAGTAAGTGATGATGACCAACTGAAAGCAGAGTTGGATGTTTTGTCTAACATGCTGACAGCTAAAGGCTATCCTGTTAGTCTAATTTTAAATGTTCAGAAGGAAATTATATTACACAGAAAGGTTAGGTTTCTTCCTAGTTTGGGCAGACCTAAATGTTATGAAACAAAACAAGCTATGGATGAAGAACAATTTTAGTGAAATATGTATACTTTTCTGGTTATAGCTTTGCCATTTAGTGCGATGATGCCTATAGCATTAAATTTATCATGGACTATTCTTGGAACGTAAATGGATATATCACGTGACAAACTGAGAAGTTATGTACCTACCATAATGTTCCATGTTAGGTGTCTTCTCTCGCCTTCTTTCTTGCTGGATGGGTTCAGAGCCGAACCTCGGCTCCAACTCGGCCTATACTAAAGCTCGAGAGCTAATTTTACCTGCTCGTGGCAACCCTATATCCCATGATGCTAGGCGGTAACTACCCAGATCTCGTTTGGTAGTTGAAAAATAATAGCCAATTCAGTCTCCCCTCTGTGGTGGTGGAGGAGGAGAAAGGAGAACTCCCCAAGTATCACTACCTGAAGCTGTATCTACCCCAGGACCAACTGTCTGGGCTTGGAATAGTGCAAGATAAAGTCCCTTGGAAGAAGGGGAAAAACCTTTCGGTCTGTCCAGGCTAGGGGGATGGTAGGCGGGATGCAAGAAAGAAGGCGAGAGAAGACAACTAACATGGAACGTTATGATGGGTACATAACTTCTCAATGTTAAGTTGTCAATCTCGCCTTCATTTTTGCTGGATGGGACAGCGTCCCTAGCACCTTCATCCTGGGTGGCTCATTGGAACAGACTCTTGAGAACGGTGGAACCAAAATTTGCTCTGTTTCTGGAGGCCATGTCCAATTTGTAATGTGTAACAAAGGTATGAGGAGAGGCCCAGGTGGCTGCCGCACAGAAAGTGTCTATTGGCACTCTAGCTTAAAAGGCTGCTGATGTAGCTAATGCTCTGGCTGAATGGGCTCTTGGCCTAGTAGTCAATTCTTTACCTCTGAGTTGATAAATATAGGTAATCACAGAAGACAGCCTTGCATAAGATAAGAATAGTTGATCAGATTTCCTGATTTGTTTAGTTCTGTCCAGATAGTAGCGGAGTTGACGATGAACGTCCAGACAATGTAGATTTTGCTCCGCCTTGTTTGAATAATTAGGGAAGAAAACTGGAAGATCAACAGATTGATTTAAATTTGTTTGAGAAGCCACCTTGGGTAAAAAACACGGGTTAGTTCTTAGAGAAACTCTGTCTTTATGGAACACTAAATAAGGAGAACGAATGCAGAGGGCATGAAGTTCAGATACACTCCTAGCAGATGTAATGGCGACTAGGAAGAGTGTCTTCCAGGAAAGCAACTTCAATGAAAAGGAGGCCGCAGGTTCAAAGGGAGGGAGAATCAAGGATGCTAAAACTAAGTTTAAATCCCACTGTGGTGGGGGTTCTTTGATCGGGGGCCTGAGTAAAAAGATACCTCTGAGAAAAGCCTTGCAAAGCTTATGGGACATGATACTGGAGTCCGACAAACCTATGTGAAATCTTGAAATGGCTGCTAGCTGAACTTTCACTGTGGAGGAAGAAGATCCTGAATGAAAGATTTCAGCTAGGAAATCCAAGACAGAGTGTACTGGAGCAGTGAAGGGATCTATGTTCCTAGCCTTAGCCCAAAAGGAAAAACGTTGCCATTTACTAGCATAGATCCTTCTGGTGGAAGACTTAAGGGAAGCTACAATAATATTCCGGACAGAATTGGAAATCATTGGGAGCCTGGCTAGGTACGGAAGTGGAGCAACCAAGCTGTGCGGTTGAGAGATTGGAGGGATTGGTGCAGCTGCCCTGATTGATGGGCCAAAAGATCTGGCACTGGATCCAGATGCCAAGGCTGCACTAAAAAATCGCGATGCAGGAAAGGGAACCATATCTGTCGAGGCCAATAAGGGGCAATGAGGATCATCTTGGCTCTCAAGGCGGTAGCTTTCTGAATTATCTGAGTGATTAATGGAAAGGGGGGAAAGGCGTATAGAAGTCCCCGAGGCCAATCGTGGACAAGAGCGTCTCTGGGGGGGATGGCCTGGAAGGGGGAAGAGAGTGAAGAAGTCGAGGCACTTGCTGTTTTGTGGTGCTGCAAAAAGATCGCAGCAAGGAAACCCCCACTTCCGAAAAATTTCGTCCGGCTTGAGAGACCACTCGTGGGGCATGAGAATAGCTCTGCTCAGCCTGTCCGCTATGACGTTGGACTTCCCGGGGATGTGCATTGCTATCAGAAACCGCTGAGAAGAGATCGCCCATTGCCAGAGTATGAGTGCTTCTCGATACAGGGGATAGGACTTGGTTCCGCTCTGCTTGTTGATATACCATACTACGGACATATTGTCCGTCTGAATTGCAATAGTCCCCAGGGGAAGAGAGTCTTGGAGGGCTTGCAACGTCAAAGGCACTGCTCTCATCTCCAGGACGTTTATGTGCAAGTGGCATTCGAAGGGTTGCCATGTGCCATGGACTGTCCTGCCCTGAAAATGCCCCACCCAGTCAGGGAGGCGTCTGTTGTGACTGTGGCGACCGGGGGGGGGGGGGGGAGTAAATGGTCTGCCTTGATGATCTTGAGGGGAGACCACCCACCAGGATAGATGTTTTCTGCAAGATAGAGTTATTAAGATCTTGTGTCATAGGGAGCTGTTGGAAGGACCACTGGGAGAAAAGCATCCATTGAAAAAGACGCATGTAAAAGCGGGCAAGGGGAAGAAGCGTGATGGCTGCCGCCATGAGACCTAATACTTTCAGAACATACCTGGCCTGAATTTTGTTGCTCTGAAGGAGGACGTGAACATGATTTTGAATATCTAAGACCCTCTGCTCTGTTAACTTTGCTGAGAGCTGAACGGTGTCCAAGGTGGCGCCTATGAAGGTAATAGACTGACAAGGCGACAAGGCAGACTTTTCTAAATTTAGAGAGATACATAGCTCTTCGCAAATGTGAATGGTGTAATCTCTGGCTATAAGGAGTTGACGCCTGGTGGTGGCAGTGAGGAGCCAGTCGTCTAGATATGGAAACACCTGGAATCCTTGCCGTCTGAGGTGAGCCGTAACCGCTGCCATACATTTGGTGAACACTCGGGGGGCTGTAGTGAGACCAAAGGGCAGGGCTCTGAACTGGTAGTGACTGGCTCCCAGCCGGAAGCGGAGAAACCTTCTGGAGCGCCTGTGCATTTTGATGTGGTAGTACGCATTCTGAAGGTCCACTGAGCAGATCCAATTGTCCTTGCCCAGAAGGGGTAAAATGGACTGTAGCGTGACCATCCGGAACCTCGTTCTTTTTACAAACTTGTTTAGTTTGCTGACATCCAATATGGGCCTCCAGTCCCCTGTTTTTTTGGTACCAAAAAGAACTTTGAGTAGACTCCGGATCCTAGTTGGTCTGCTGGGACTGGCTGGATGGCTCTCTTTTTTAGCAGCTTTGATATTTCTAGTGCTGCTTGTTCTCTTAGACTGGGTGGAACGTCTGGAAGAGACCCCATTTGAATCATTGGGGTTTGGGTAAAGGGGATTTTGTAACCCTCGGATATGATCGACTGCACCCATTTGTCTTGAGTGAGGGAGAGCCAGGCTTGTGGGTACAGCGATAATCTTCCCCCGACTGCCACCGAAGGTGGACAGTCGGGCAGCGCCTCAGGGATGCTGGAAGGGTTTGTCAGAGAGGGTTTCTCTGCTACCCTGATTCTGCAGACCCCCTCTGCCTCTGGGATGGCGTCTGTTGTTATTGTTCCCCCCCCCCTGCCTCTAGGGGTGAACTGACCTCTTGCGTCAGGTGTGACTCCTTGTGATTTGCGGAACCACATTTGTCCACCCTTTTGACCCTTAGGATATGGTCGAGATGGGGTTGAAAAACTGACTCCTACGGCAAAAAGAATCTTGCCATCTTGTTCGCATCTGGTCACGGTATCTTTCACTTGAGGTCCAAACAACGCTGCACCATCAAAAGGAGAGTTAGCAAAAGATGCCTTGAAGGGGTCCGCGAAGTTGCAAAGCCGCATCCAGGCGTGACGCCTCAAAGCCACACCTGTGCCTGCGGCCCTACTCGCTCCATCGGCTGCATATGAAATAAGCCGCATGGAGGAGTTGACAATGGAATTCAGGGTTCCTAGCTGTGAGTTAATTTTGTCCTGAGACCCAGCAGCTGATGGATCCTGTAGGACCTCACCCAGTTCTTTAAGAATATCTCTTTGAAGACGGGTGAAGTGGCATAAGTAATTCAGTGACCGCATGGCAAAGGTCGCTGACTAAAACATCCGCTTGCCGTACCTATCCATTGTCCTAGATTCCTTATTAGGCAGATGGATAGGCACTGAATGATCAGCCAGTTCCTTCTTGGTGGCTGCCGCCACCACCATGGCATCAACTGGGACACCTTTAGATAAAAATTGCTTACCAGAAGTGGTTGTTATAAATTTGGAAGGCCTCCGTGGGGTGGGTTCCATCGAATCAGGGGCCGTCCACACCTTCTGCGCTACCACTTCCATAAGGGGGTCGAAGGGCGGAGACACCCAGGAGGTGGAGGGTCGAGAACCAAAAGCCTCCAGGTAAACCGACTCATCCTCGGAAGGATTAAGGGAAGATCAGTTCCCCCTCTGTTTAAGGATTTCAAGGATGTCAGAGAAGGAGGCATCCTCAGAGGGGGACCTTGGGGATCCTTCCGACTCATCCAAGTCGGTGTCAGATGTGACTGACTCAGTGGAGTCCACATGCTTCCTCTTACATGTCCTCTTACGCGGGGGTTCACCTGACGGATCAGGAGAAACCTCGGAAGAGGAGGATATTCCCAATGGGGAAACCTGAGGCGTTGGATCTCTACGGCCAGGGGCGAGAGAGTGGGAAGAGACCTCAGCAGGCACTACAGTGGGAGGAGCTGATGGAGCTGACCGTAGAGCAGGCACAGGGGCCAGTACGCTCCTCATGACTTCAAAGGCGCCCCTATCAGGCAGGCTAGAGAGCTCCCGCTCCGAAGAGGTAGGAACCCCAGCCGACACCGACGGCTCCAAAGCCGATGTCAGGGCCGAACTCACCAACGCCGATGCTCTGAGAGGGAGAACAGGGTCGGACAAGGGTCCGATGCCACTCGCCCCCTCGGAGCCGGTGAGAGAGTTCAAGCGCCCGGATCCCTCCAAGGATGGCACCATGGACGAGATTGGAGCAGACAGAGCCGAAGGGGGAGGTATCGGCTCCGACGTCACGGCTCCGAGGAGCTCCGGCTCCAAACACTGGGGCAGAGTCGAAGGAGGAATGGTAGGTAGTATGGACGTAGCCGCTGTCTGATGAGACGGGCTGTGAAGCATTTGGGTCAGTGCCCGAGACTTTAATAGTCTACTTACCACCCTCTCAAGGTCATGGTCGGAAAGCCTGGAAGACCGAGAGGAATGGCTCCGATGGCTCCGCTCCGAGAGTAAAGGTGACCTCGGAGCCGAATGGATAGATTCCAGAAATGGAGATCTGGACCTCTTGCGTGTGGAGGGCATCAAGGTTGATGGAGCCGTAGACACGTCGGCTCCAGCCGGAGCCGATGGTGTCACATAAGGTGAGCCACCACCCGAAGGCTTAGAGAACGGAGCCGACAGTTTAGGTGGCTTCGAAGGCTTCCCCGGCACGGAATTAGCCAGAGAACCTTCGGGCTGTAATAAGCCCCTTAGAACCAACTTATTCCTGCACTCCTGCAGGACTCTTGGGCTGAATGCATGGCACACCGAGCAAGAGTCCTGCAGGTGCAGGGGTCCCAGGCAATAAACACAAGAAGTGTGACCAACTGTCAGAGACATCTTCTGACAGCACGAGTCACACTTCTTGAAGCCTGAGACCTTTGTCTCCTTCGACATATTGCTTGTCGAGAGGAAAAACAACAATTGTAAAGATAGATAAACAAAAAAAACCACACACACACACTCAGACAGGGATACACTCACTCACACAGCTAAGAATCCCTGTGAGGGAAGTAAGAAGAAAATGGAGGGGCCTAAGGCCTAACCTAGGGTGGGGAGTATGACTGGGATAAGGGATAAAAATAGGAACTAGAAATTTAAAATAACCAAAAAAACTAGCCTATTTAGAAAAAATATAATACTATTCTAGGGGGAAAACTAAGAAGAAAACTACAATTTTCCTGAAAATATTCACTAATCTGTGAGCCGGTAAAAGGAGCACCTCACTAGCGAAAGTGGCAAATGAGATCTGGGTAGTTACCGCCTAGCATCATGGGATATAGGGTTGCCTCGAGCCGGTAAAATTAGCTCTCGAGCTTTAGTATAGGCCAAGTCGGAGCCGAGGTTCGGCTCCGAACCCATCCAGCAAGAATGAAGGCGAGATTGACAACTTAACATCTACTACTATGTTCAAAAGAGGAAAGAAAATTAAGTTTATACTTAGCAGAATGACACAAAATCATGTAACAAAATGTGGTTCTTGTAAATATTATATGCTTATTCACGATAGATCAAATATAATGATCTACACCTTTGAGGGAGCTATTGGATGTCCTGGATAATGTAATTGTAAGACGACTAAGGTTATATAGCTGGTTAAATGCCTTTCATGTCCATAGTTTTCCACTGGAAAAAAAAAACAATAAAAGGTTGAAAGTTGGTGAGCATTTAAATGCCATAAAAAGATATAGAATGACTAATGTATTATATGCAGACATACTTTGCAATGTAAGGGTTTTAAGAGATTTTTACTATTTTGTTATTGATAAAGTAATTTATGACATGGGGTGGGAGACTAGGCTTGAATATAAGGAGTTGCTATGGCAATTACACCTCAATGCAGTGCAATTATTAGGACTGAACAATAGCATTTTAGTTAATGGGTGTGGCCAAGATTTTTTTTTTTTTTTTTTTTAGCTTTGCTTCATTTTAACATCATTAAAACTTGATAGGTTTATAGTTAACATCTGCTGAAAGATTTATTACAAATTTATGAAGCACTTTTAGCTGCTTTTTCCTGTGAGGAAAACTGGAAAGGACTAATTGTCTCAGAATGAGCAACTCCAAGTCCAGCATACAGGACAGTACTATGAAAACAAAACAAAACAGGTTATACCAAGTAACATCAGTGTGTTATCTGTAAAGATACATAAATTACAAAGCAAAATGGACAATTTTAAAGAAGAATGTAAAAAACAAGTGAAGTGCTGAGTTAATATCAAACAACAATAATCACAGATTTTGAGTACAGAAGAGGCAATGTCTGATTTTTTTGTTCAAATAATTTTATTAATTTTGTCAAACAAATAATAAACTTTTACATTTCGAGCAAGAATAAATTATAATGAACTATTTACAAAATATACAAATGGCCTCAAACCAGATAAGTAAAAAGGAAAAACAATCAATTACACAAAGAAAATTACACATTCTTGAAAAGATCTTTATACTTCTTTCTTCACTTAAGAAGGTAAATTTGTGTCCGTTTTAAGTGTCTCAATAAGGGAGAGAACCTTCTCCCAAGGACTATTAATCCATTTCTTAGGGAAGATTCTCATTTCTTTGACTCTAATTTCCAATACTGCTACATCTTTCAATAAAATTAGAAAGTCATCAAAGGTTGGGATGGAGGAGGACTTCCATTATCTTGTGATGCATTTCTTAGAAACTGCCATTGTAGTCCAAAGGAGATAAAGGTTTTTGTTTTTCATAAAAGACTCACTTATATTCAGAAGAATTAGTGACTTTGACAAAATAAAGGAATCTGTAAAAATGGCTTGTAGAAATTCACCAATATCTTCCCAGAATTTCTTAATGTGGGTACATTCATACATAATATGAGACCAATCAGCATTGCATTTTAAAGAACATCTCCAACAAGTCATGTAATTAGAATTGTTGAATCTAGCAATTTTGTTAGGGGTATAGAAAGCTCTGTGCAGAAACTTCCACAAAAAAATGTTCCATATTTGTATGTTGGAAGTTAATTTAAAAGAATATAATAAACTAGTTTTATTCTCATTTAATAACAATAAAGGATGTTCTTTAGTGAAAAAAATCCAAAACATCTGATTAGGAATGGCTTTGTAATTAATAATTTTATATAATTTTTAAGTTAAATTTGTCCAATTAAAGTCTCTATATATTACTTTGTGTAAAAAGAAAATATGAGTTTAGGCATGGATTTAAAGGAAGAATTATCTATTGTTCTGCATAAATCTTGAGCATATGGAAGTAGACTACTAAGAGCTAGCCAGTCTGAGTTTGATAAATCAAATGTACTAATTAACCGACTTACTTCCATGACTATCAAGTTTTCCATACAATGGTACCAGCAAGTAAAACTTTTTGTTTTCCACGTATTAAGAGCATTTATAGGAATGTTGTTGAAAAAGTTTTCCATACTTTTAAAGGGGATTAATGACTGTAACCATAGTTTAATATCAATATTATTGTTCACAAAGCTCCGGAAGTGTTGTAAATATAATTTATATAGTTTAGGTTGGTGGGTTTAGTAGAATTATACTGCAAATTTACACAAAATGCCAGAATTTATTAGTTTGTTATTCAATTGTAAGTTTTTTTGTTAATTTACTTTCTTTTAGGAATATAATGTCTGATTTTGATCAAAGATTACTTGAAAATGAGAACGCTGATTTTTTTTCTGAAACAAAAAAACTTATTCCAGGATAAAATAGAAGACAAGAGAACAGTTCAATCAGGATTTACATGATTACTGAAAAAGAAGGGGGAAAGAGTATGATTCAATTCATAGAAAAGGCATATAGATCAATTTTTAACTCTTTTTTTTTTTTTTTTTTTTTTTTTTTTTTAAAGATAACACCTTCACCAAGGTCAGTGACCAAGATTTTTCTCAAGTCAGGATAAGAATTTAGTTTTAAAAATTACATGGACTAATTATCCAGTTAAAATTAAAGAAAATACTATAAGATTTAACAATGACTATTTTACATTAGTGATGTTTAAGAGAAAAGTGTGTGCCACTTGTTAAAAGCTTAAAAATATATTAAACCTCAAATCTTGTTTCCAGCAAAAATAAGGATTTTTAATATCTTGGAAGATGAAATGGGCTATATAGAGAAAAATAAAACTCTAGAAAAAACAGAAGAAATGGACTGGAATCAATCAACTTCTTTAAAGAGAAATAAAATAGATGGTTACTTAACAGTAAAAAAAAATGAAGGACAAATGAAAATCAATGTATTTCATGATTATGAATTCTTATTAATTTAAATAAGTGCTTGAATACTTTTGAACAGGGGCTGCATATTACGTTTTATAAGATTAATAGTTCCCTTTTTAAAATGTTAGAATTTGATTTTATTTATATATGAAATTAGTTTCCTCCCACATCCCAAAGACATGCTGTAGGTGGATAGGACACAAAATTGGCCCTAGGCGTGACTGTGTGTGCCTTTTGTGGAAGGGTGGGTGCTGGACTGGCAACTTGACATTGTAAAAACTCCACTGCCAATCATGAGCGGACAGGTGATCTACTGTGGCAACCCCTAACCGGGAAAAAGCCAAAAGTAGTAGTTGTATATGAAATTAAAGCTACTTATTTTCACTTAGAGTTTAAAACATTAAACTATTCCTCTTATTGAAAGTTAATGATATTATTAAAAGTTAATCACCATTATGATAAAAACAAAGTTATGTACTTACCATAATGTTCCATCTGTGTTGTCAATCTTCATTCTTCCTCAACACGTGGGTTAGGATCAGACTTGGCCAATGCCAAAACTCACAGCCACCAAATCTTTTTGAGCTTCTCCCTTACACACAATGTACCTACCCAATTACCTCGCATCTTGTTTGCTGCTACATTAGAGTAGAAAGATTGAGAGAGTTGAGGAAAAGCCATATCCAGAAGTCATATAAAAAATATATACAGAGACCATGTAAATACTCATTCTCCCTCAACTCCCCTCCCACCAACCCCCATCCTATGGCTTATGGAAGAATGAACAGCGACAACACAGATGGAATGTTATGGTAAGTACACAACTTCTTTATCTGATTTCTTCGATCTTCATTCTCTCAATGAGTGGGGCAGCATCCCAGCTACCAGTGTCCAGGGTGAACTCAAGGAAGGATATTCCTGAGCACCACAGAACCAAAAGACACCCTACCTCTGGAGACCAGATCCAACTTGTAATGCGTGACAAAGGTTTACAGAGTAGGCCAAGTTGCTGCTGCACAAATATCGTCCATGGACATTCTTGATTGAAAAACTGTGGAAGCAGCCAAGGATCTAGTGGAGTGCACTTTCAAGGGATGTGCAAGGGAAATGCCCAATTTAGTATAGACAAAGGAAATGCAATTTGTCAACCACTTTGATAGGGTAAATCTGGAAACTGGTTTTCCAAATGCTAGTTCAGAGAAAGAAATAAACCGCTGGTCAGCTTTCCTTATTTTTTCTTTTCTATGCAAACAGAATCACAATTGCCTATGAACATCCAGTAAATGTAATGCTACTCAATAATTCTCCTTTACTGGTAAACTTGGGGAAAAAACACTGGAAGATTGATCGCTCTATTGATGTTGGATTCAGACACCACCTTTGGAAGAAAGGATGGACTGGTATGCAAGGTCACTCTGTGTTTGTGGAAAAACAAATGTGGAGGTTTAGAAGATAATGCTTTGATTTCAGAAAAAGTCTTCTTGGTGTAGTAATGGCAACCAAGAAAACAGTCTTCCATGTTAAGATATTTAAGGTCACATGTAGCTGCTGGTTCAAAGGGAGGTTGTGTGAGAGACTGATGCATCAAATTTAAATCCCATGAAGGAGTACGGCCTTTAAAAGGAGGCTTTGGCTACCAAGGGAACTGGAAAAGCCAAGCAGTCAGCTTGCGGTTTGGTATATCCAGGTGTGACATGCCTGTCAGGTGAGATAGGAGCTCTATAGTCAGATCTAGGTGCCATGGTGGTTGAATCAAATGAGGCCACAGGAAGGAAAACTAAATATGTTGAGGCCAATAGGGAGCAATGACGATTACTGTGTTCTTCAAGCAGGCAGCTTTCTGCAGAAATTTTGGAATCAATGGGGTTGATGGGAAGGCATAAAGGAATCCCTCAGTGGCTGCCTCTGTGGGGGAATCAGGGCAAAGTAGTTGCTGCACCTGTTGTTTAGGGAGCAGGCATAGACTGCAGCATGACTGGCCCCACTGATGGAAAATCCTGTCAGTCACTTTCTTGTTGAGGGAACACTCACGTGGGAGAAGAATGCACCTGCTCAGTTTGTCGGCAGTCATGCTGGATCTCCCAGAAAGGTGCATTGCTAAAAGAAAGCGGTCAAAAGAGACTGCCCACTGCCATACCCTGACAGCTTCTCAACAAAATGGGTAAGACTTGGTCCTCCCTTGTTTGATGTACCAGACACATACCCTGACAGCTTCTCAACAAAATGGGTAAGACTTGGTCCTCCCTTGTTTGATGTACCAGACAACAGCTATGTCAGTTTGAATCGCAATCGCCCCAGATGGAAGAACATCTCGAAGTGCTCACAATGCCAAGAGTGCTGCTCTCATCTCTAGGACATTAATATGTAAACTGGCGTCTTCTGAGGATTAAGTACCCTGGACTGTCTTCCCCAGATAATGCCCTCCCACACTATCTGGGAAGCATCCATAGTCACTGTGATGCCCGTGCACTAGCCCAGTAATCAAGAAGCCTCAATCCTCACCACTAACACCAATTAGGGGCGTCCACATTGGGAAGGATAACAAGTACACACACGGTAAAGTACAATTACTCTTAAGAACACAAAGAGATCGCAGTCAGTCTGGGACTGGTTTCTCAGTCTGGGACTGGTTTCTCCCTCTCTCTCCCCAGATCCCCAATAAGACTGCCCACTGGCACAACTACAGGGTACAGATCTCAGCCTAGTGGTAAAGCTAAAACCTCCAGCTCCCTCTCTGTCCAACCAGTGCTTTGTATCCCTGCCCAAGTAGCTGACACATACACACTTTAAGATTTGATTTATATACAAACACACAGACACTCCTAGGGAAGGGTGGCACAGGTTCTCCAGCTGTGCCCCCTTTCTGCCCAGACTATAAGGTACTACAGACTGCCACCAACCACTAATATCAGCTACTATAAGGCCCTTCCCAAAGGGTGACCGATTTTACTGTGCAATATTACTGCTATCCAAGTAGTGTGACCAGAACTTTTAAGGCTATTGGAGTGGTTTAAGCAATATCACCAAATACATGCAAGTACTCTAGAGAATAAATTATTTCTACCTTTCAACTACCATATTTGAAAGGTTTAAAAATATTTAATAAAATATAAAAACACAAGACAAATCTCCTTAATTCAACACAGTGCTAGTCAAGAATTCAGGCACAAGAACTTTAAAACAATAATGTAGGATAGTCTGACATAAATATAGAAAACAGCTAGTCTAATCTTACTATTTTCTATCCATTTCTAAGAGAAACAAAAAAGACCATAGTGAAGAACTTCTCTAAAGCAAACTTCACACTACTCAAGACTGGTGTGGTATCCTTCAAGGCCCCTGAGCCAGAGGAAACCACAACCCAAGCTGCGGAAGCCCTTACAAATGCCTTCTATGAACACCTCCAGGACTGCATGGATCAGGCAATCCCAAATAAAACCAAGACTCTTTCCACAAAGGGCAAACGTCCAGTCTGGTGGACCCCAGCCATTAACAAACTTTACAATAAGAGGAGAAAGCTATTACATGATAGAACAAAATCCATAAAAGGGAAGTCACCCCTGATCATTATTAGTAAAAAAATACGAGCACTCATAAAATCAACTAAGGCCAATTTTGAGAGAAAAATTGCCATGGATTCAAAGGACAATCATAAGGCCTTTTTCAGCTATGTTAGGAACCTGGGTGGAAACTCCCAGATATGCTCAGAATTAGTCCAAAATGATACAAAATCACTGAACCCACAGACATTGCCAACATACTGGCAGACCGGTTCAGTGCAAACTTCACCCCCCTCTCCCCCCCTAAAGGAGAGATAACTATCCCAGCCGAGTGTAGCCTCCCGGACATCTCAAATGTGCAGGTGAAAGCTGCTCTCTAAAGCAGAAAACACAGCATCAATGGGACCGGATGGTGTCCCCGGCTGTGTGCTACATGAGCTAAATGAGGAATTAAACCCGCACATAAGGCAGCTGTTTAATCTCAGCCTTACCACAGGATACGTGCCCAAGGAGTGGCGTGACGGCAACTGTGGTCCCACTCCACAAAGGCGGCCTCACGGACCCTGGTAATTACCGCCCCATAAGCTTAACAAGTCTAGTCTGCAAAGCTATGGAGAGGATCATAATGGAGCTCATAAACAAAGATATAGGGGACTTGCAGACATTGGACCCGACCCAGTTTGGCTTTGTCAAGGGAAGATCATGCCTTTTGAACTTGGTTGACTTCTTCAAACAGTCACCAAGGCCATTGATGAGGAAAGGCAGTCCATACAGCCTACCTTGACCTTGCAAAGGCTTTCGACACAATACCCACTCCGGTATTGTAGAAAAACTTACCAGCTTAAATGTAAACCCATATGTCACAAGATGGGTTGCAAACTGGCTTAAGGACAGAACCCACAGGGTTAGAGTTGCTGGCGCTGTGTCAGACTCCAAGCCGGTCACAAGTGGTGTCCCACAGGGCTCGGTCCTTGGCCCCTATTGTTTGGCATCTACTTCTCAGAAGTACAGGCCAACATGGGAGGACTTTGGCTGACAAAGTTTGCAGACGACTGCAAACTGGGCCATAGTGGAAAGTGCATCGGACACGGATATCCTTCAGAAGGGACTCACGGAAACAGATAGCTGGTGCCAGAGCCATGGCCTGAAGTTAAACGCCAAAAATGTATAGTCATACCCTTCGGGAAAAACAAGGTAACCCCAAGCTACCATATAGGTGGCAATCCACTAAGCACAGAAGAGGTTATCAGGGACCTGGGGACCCAGGTTGACAGTGGCCTTTCTTTTGACACTCACGTTGCTAAAGTGGTTAGAAAGACCTTCTACATTGCCCACCTGATCATGAAGGGATTCACATCCAGAGCTAGTGAGGTCATTGTTCCCCTGTACTCTTCACTTATCAGACCAATGATCGAGTACAATGCCCCATTCGGGATGTATCTCACCCGACATCTGCAGCAATTGGAAAGACCCCAAAAGTTCCTCACCAAAAGGATAAAGGGACTCCAAAATCTGTCATATGCTGCCAGATTGAAGAAACTCCAGCTCTATTCAGTCGCATACCGTCTGCTCAGAGGTGACATGTGCCTGACATATAAGGCCATGTTCAACCCGGAATTAATGGACATGCTCCACCTCAAAAAATCCAAATCCACCAAAACCACTAGAGCAAGCGACTTAAACCTTAGCACGGATATAAATAGGACGTGCTGGAGGGATAGATTTATCACTCAGAGACTCCCTATGCTGTGGAATAAAATCCCGGTCCATGTGAGGCAGAGCACCTCGCTGACTCTGTTCAAGAGAAATCTAGACCTGTGGATGGGAGATCGTAGGTTTACCCCGGGAATCATCTCTGTGTCACTGCTGGACAGAGGCACAACAAACTAATGGGCACAGTATTTTTTCATATAAGGGGTGGCGTAAGCCACAAAAATTTGGGCTAGGCTTACAAATGCCTTAGGGCAGATAGCCTAGTATAAACCTATGAACCTATTGTACCCCTATACTCCTCCCTTATCAGGCCCATGATCGAGTACAATGTCCCATTTGGTATGTACCTCACCCGGCACTTGCAACAGTTAGAGAGACCCCAAAAGTACCTCACCAAGAGGATCAAGGGTCTCCAACATATGTCATATGCTGCCAGACTAAAGAAACTCCAGCTCTATTCAGTAGCATACCGCCTGCTCAGAGGTGATCTGTGCCTGACGTACAAGGCCATGTCCAATCAGGAATTGATGGACATGCTCCACCTCAAAAAATCCAAATCTACCAGAACCACGAGAGCTAAAGATTTAACCCTCAGCTCAAATATGAATAGGACATGCTGGAGGGACAGATTCATAACTCAGAGGCTTCCTATACTCTGGTACAGAATCCCAGTTCAGGTTAGGCAGAGCCCCTCACTGACTCTCTTCAAGAGAAATCTTGACGAGTGGATGGGAGATCGTAGGTTTACCCCAGGGGTCATCTCTGTGTCACTACTAGACAGAGGCACAGTAAACTAATTCTATTATGTAAGGGGGTCTTCACTGTGTCACTACTAGACAGAGGCACAGTATTCCAAATCTATTCTGTACACTTTTGTACCATTACATGGGGTGGCAAAAGCCACATCACTATGGCTAGGCTTATAAATGCCCCAGGGCAGATAGCCTAGTACCAAACTATGAAACTAAATACTAAAGTCTGAGATCCTAATTGCATACAGAGCAAGCAAGTGCTGGTGATGTTGCCAGTTCTGAGGACAAATGCAAAATGCTCTCTCTCTCAGATCTCAAACTGATCATACATCACTGCTGAGTCATTTAATTATACATTATTCTTGACACGTCGCTGGTTCCCAGGCTACCATAAACTCCAAATTTACATTTCTTAGTAAGCTTCCACCTGGTCAGAAAGCCACAGCAATAAAAGACATTTTAGATGCAAAATCTTGCAATTTACTTTGGTCTCAAAACAATAGAAGGAATTGTTCGTCCAGACATTCTGTCTTTGAGCTTTGAGATCAAACAGTCATAAAATGCTTTATCAGTTTTCTTCCAGCAGGGTGCACTGTTGTTACATTTTTGAAGTTCAACATTTAACATGGTTTTCTTGCATTTGTGAAAACAAGTCTGTGGATTATAATAATATTTACAATGACATAGAATTAGCTACAAATTTCTATCTAGCTAGGCTGGCAGCCTTTCAGTTTTTCCCAGTCACTATTGCCTTGCGCTGTTGAGGGATGAAGGGATGGCCATGGAGCAGCTGAATGGATTGGATCCACTAATACAGATCTCTTTTGCAAGTGTTGTTAATTCTTATCCAGTACAACACTGACTGATGGAAGATTTACCATTGAGTAGCCGCAATACACTGAAGCATCTGCTTATAAAAATTGGTCCAACAGGACTAAGGTTGTGACTGCCACTATGAGGCCTAGAGATTAGAGAAATGTGTGGGTTGAAATTGAGGTGTTCTCTACAACCTTCTTGACTGTGACCTTATCAGTTGAACTCTGTGTTGTGGAAGGGAAGCAATGGCAGCCTTTGTATTGAAAAGTGGTTTAATAAATTCCAATGTCTGAACTGGTTGAAGTTGTGATTTGGTATAGTTTATGGTTATTCCTAGGACAGTACAGGTGGGGAGAACGTAATCCCCTTGCATGTACGAGTTGATGCCTGGTCGGAGCGGTAATGAGTCCTCCAGGTAGGGAAATGCCCAGAATCCCTGCATTTTGAGGTACGGTGCTACTACTGCCATGCATTTAGTGAATACCCTGGGAGCTGTGGTGATCGAAAGGGCAGTACTCTGAATTAGTAGTGACTGGCTCCTAGCCAGAGGTGTAGGTACTTTCTAAATCACCTGTTCATTTTTATGTGATAACAGGTGTCCTAAAGATCTACCGAGCATATCCAGTCATCCTTGCCCCAAAAAGGAAGACTGGACTGAACCATGACCATCCGGAACTTGGTTCAGTGAACAGATTTGTTTAGATATGCAAGGTACAAAATTTGTCTCCAGTCCCCCATTTTTTTGGCACTATAAAGAACCTTGAGTAAGTTCCAGATTTTATCTGGTCTGGTGGGACTTCTTGGAGGACTTTTTCTAACAACTTTTGAATCTGGATTGCTGCTTGATCCCTCTGACTGGGTGGAACATCGGAAATTGTTCTTGGAATTGGTGGCGGTAGGGAAAATGGTATTATGTAACATCTGGATATAATCCTCTGCACCCATATATCTTTTGTTAAAAAGTCTAGACCGGCTCTCTGGTGCAGGGATAACCATCCCCCAGTGGTCTCCAGAGGTGGATACTTGGGGCTTCGTTTAGAAGTGCTGGTATGGTTTATCAAAGAAAGATTATTGTGAACCCTGGCTTTGCAGGTCACCTCTGCCACCTCTGCCATGAAGGTGATGTCCGCTGGAGTTCCCCCTGCCCCTCAGGGAACCTCCTCCACATGTATCATGGAGTGGATGTTGAGACTTTTTGAACCACATTTTCCGATCACTCTGCTGATTCCTGGAGAAGTTCTTCCCATCCTTCTCACACCTGGACATAGCTTCCTTTACCTTACGGGGGATAAAAAAAATAGTTCCGTCAAAGGGGTTACTGACAATATTGGACTTGAATGGCCCAGAAGAAATTGCACTAGCGCACCCAGGAATGCCTCTCGAGGTCCCCTTCTGCTATGTTGGAAACTAACTTCACAGAACTACTGGATATTGACTATAAGGATGCCAACTGAGAAGTTACCGAACCTTGAACTTCTGCAGAAACAGCTCCTGACAGAGTATTTGATAATTCCTTGGTCAAACCTCTCTCAAATTTGATAGTGTGCGCCAGTTTTGCAACCGTAAGGCAAAGGTCAATGAGTCAAAGACATAGTTCCCCAGTCTGCCCATTGCCACGACTCCCTGTTGGGGTGGGTGGACAGTGGAACTCTCATCTGCCAGTTCCATCTTTGTGACCACCATAACGACGACCATGGTATCAACTGGAACGGAACCCCTTTCCCCCAAAGCTGTTTGCAATTGGTGCCATTATCCTGTCCAGTCTCTGAGATATGGGTTCTATGGAGTTCATTTCTTTCACACCTATCTAGAGATCATGTCAACAAACTTATCAATGGGTGGAATCACCCAGAAGGTAGAAGGTGCTGCACCGAAAGCCCCCAGGAGAACAGATTCCTCCATCAAAGGGCTGGAGGTGGTCCAGCCACCTCTCTGTTTAAGGATTACTAGGATGTCTCCAAAGTGGACATCTTCAAGAGGTGACCATGGAGACCCTTCACCCTCATCAAAATCAGTGTCTTCCATGACTGACTCCTGTGGGGAATCTAAGTGCTTCCTCTTGCATGTCCTCTTCCTGGGAACTTCCTTAGTGTGATGCTCTGGGAAGTCTCAGAAGAGGACATCAAAATTCCCTGGCAGGGAACTTGAGACTTCAGTACAGGATGCCCCTGTGGTAAAAAGTGGTGAGGCTCTAGACGAGACCATCATGGTCGAATATCTAGGATCCCAGGGGGAAGGCTCCATCAGTTCTGCCAAGGCAGAGAACATTCTCTTCACAGCCTTGAAAGCAGAGCTCGAAGGAGACAGAGAGGCTCTGATCTGATAAAACAGGTTTCTGAATCATCCCCTCTTTCCGCTCCACTGACACTACCCCCAAGGAGGAAGCCAGAGCCAAACTGTCCAGTGCAGAGGCTCCAAGGAACAGAGACTTCTCTGAAAATTTCGGAGTGAACTGTTGCACTTCAGATCTGGCAGGCAAGCTTCGGCTCAGAGTTCTCCAGATCCAAATGGATTGGAGATCTCAGACGATGTCGGATTTAAGGCTAATGGATCCGGATGGCTGGCAATCCAGGACTCTACAGCAACAGAAGGGAGGAGGAACATGCAGTGGGCGTGTGGTCGAAGGTCAGGTAGACTAACCCAGAGAAGTAGGCACCAAGGGAAAACCAATCTGCCCCTGTGCAGAGATGATCTTCCTCAACACATGTTCTTCTGTGAGGCTTCTAGAGGAACCAGTAGAGTAAGTGGAGGGGGGACGCTGGTCTCTGGAAAAATGGTTATGGCACTCTGTCAAGAACTGGGTCCACTGATGGACAGTATCTGGTCCAAGGACAATAGAGTCTCAAGAGTTCTGTCTGATCTGGTAAGGTAGAATCCAAAGGTTTTGAGGTATTCTGATCTGACAGCCAATTTTGGGTCTGTAATGTTTTGTTTGGGCTTGGTAGGATTCGTGGAAGTAGTCAGATCATGTAGCTTTTGTTTTTTCTGGTCTGGAGTGGATACCAGTTCTTTTGAACTTCTCTTCCAAGAATAATCCAAAGAAAATTTAGATGAAGTAGAAGGCTTCAACTTTGCAGACTGGGATATGGCTTCTCCAAAAGAAGGAGAAAGGCCTTTCAGTATCAGTTTGTCTTTGTGTTCAATAAGAGCTCATGGATTAAATCGCTGGCAAATGTAATTGCAGAAAAACAAACAGTACTCGCAGAGTTTGTCCATCCGAAAGCAGCAATTTATGCCTGCGTTTTGAGCCCTTTTTAAAACCTGCAGTTTTATCCGCCATCGTGCGGTGTCTAGTTAGAGGAAATGACACACTAGAGAAAAAAGGCAACCTAATACAATAAAACAAAAGTTTTATTTTGTTTTAATACAGGAAAGAAGAAAAGGGGGATACCAACAATGGTACAGAGAGAAACTATGACAAAGTCAAAAGGGAAGGGAGATACTAATAATAGTATTTAAGTGTACCAAGTATGAAAAAGGGAAAGGAACAACAAGGGCAGCAGCAAATATAAATATAATACTTTGGGAGTGCCTTCTGTGTGGAGTCTGCATGTCCTCCCCACGGTTGGGTAGCGTTTGAAAGACATATGTGTGTAAATGGGCGTGCCTTCGTTGAAGGTTGGGCGTCGAGCTGGCACCTTGGCGTTTCGTAAAAATCTACTGCCAATCATTACCGGACCGGAGTTCCGCTATGGCAACCCCTTAGCCACCAAAAAGCCGAAAGACAAACAACAACAACTCTAACAGTACTAGTTAAGAGGAGAAGAAGCAACAGAATACCAGCAATGGTATGAGAGTGATTACGATGAAGTTGTAAAGACAATGGAGAGTTAACAGAACTTGAAAGAAGAACAATAAAGAGAATAGCCACAAAAAAACTGAAAACTTTAACTGAAAAACAGAGAAATGTTGCTTATCTAAACATAGTACGAGAGAGATTGGTGGACCACATCTAATAGCTAGAACTGACAAAAGAAATTTGAGGTAACTGGGTAGGTGCATTGTGGGTAAGGAAGAATCTTAAGAGATTTGGTGGCTGTGTTCCAAATCCACATGTTGAGGAGAGAATGAAGACTGACAACATCAGATCTCATGTTAGGTGGCACACTTTCTGATATCTTGACATAGTTGAGTAATGTACTACTAAATGTAATACAAGATGCAACAAATTACACTAAAGAGGCATGCTAAGTTGCATTCTGCATTCTTAAAACAGCACGGTAGTGTTACAATAAGGAATCCCAAACTGGGGAGGTTTTTCGGACTTCCCAAAGTGCATAAAGACTTAAATATGCCTAGTTTTAGGCCCATAGTGCCCAGTCAGGGTAGAAAAATAGAGTCTATGGCAATTTTTACTGACAAACTTTTACAAAAATTAGTTTGTCAGAGTGAATCACATATTAGGGATTTCTTTCATTTTAAGAATCTCATTTCTAATTTTAACGTGAACGAGTCCACATTTTTAGTGACAGCAGATGTTGTCTTTGTATACAATTATCCCAAACTTAGAAGGATTAGAAATAGTATATAGAGAATTGCTTCAATCCAATATTTATGCTGTTGAAGAAGGTTGTTGATTGGAATTTTGGATGTGATTTTAAGTTATTTATTTTTTTTTACTTTTGGATGCAAACTTTATAAACAGACAAATGGTGTAGCTATGGGGGCTGTAATGGCTCCCAGTTATGCCAATATTTTTATGATGGGTAGGGAAAGGGTATGTGTGTTTAAGTTTATACTTTCAAAGAATATAATTTTTTATAAACTTTTTTTTTTTGTTTCTATGGAAATGTACTTTAGAAATTTTAAATGATTTTTTAATATATCTGAATCATGATTTGAGTAATTTACAGTTTGTATATAATGTGAATCAAGAATAAATTAACTTTTTAGATTTGAAAGTGAGAATAGTAAAGAAAGAATTACATAGTAATAGTTATTTATTTTATAGTAGTATGCATAATACGAACTTGCAGAGAAATAGAGTAAAAGGACAATTTCAAATGTTAAGTGATTTAACAGAAAAAAACTTAATTCGAGATGAAAAGTAATTTAATGGAAGAAAAATTTTTGAAAAGAGGCTATCTGAATGGTATGATAAAGGAAGCAAGACAGGAAACAGGAAAGGTAAGGGAGATGAAAATGCCTTTAGCCAAACAAGGTGAGAATAAGATAAAAGGTAGGGATTACACTTCAGCTTGTGTGTTACAAAATTCTACAGATGCCAATAGTATTGAGCAAATTATTAGAAATAAATGGAAGTTTCTCTTAAACTTTAGTGAAGCACGTAACATTATTGGAGATACCCCAGTGTTTGTTATGAAATTAATAAAATTTGGTTTAGGTTTTCTGTAGTCGATCAAGTTTCAAACTATACTACTAGGTTTGATGTTGAGGATGTGCTGAATTGGAAGGAATATTATTGACAGGTTAAACTAAATGCATGTAATTTTCCAGAGTTAAATGAAAGGGAAAATTACAAAGTAGTTTTGAAAAGGTTAATTCATGGATTCACATTTTGTCATGTGATTGCAATACCAAGTTAAGCATAAAACAAGCCATTTTAAAGGTCAGAAGTTCCTTTTTGGAATGAAAGCGCTTACCGGGTTTGCTGAATAAAGTGCATGTTTATTTTAAACCACTGGTACATTTTTGTTAGCTTTTATTACAGTTTACTTTGGATTATTTGAGAGGCTTTTTTTGGAGATATATATATATATATATATATATATATATATATATATATATATACACATATACACACACACACATACACACAATGCACATATATATAGTTATTACTGGAATGATATCAAATAATTAGAGTAACACACTTTGACAAGTTAAAATGGGATCACACAACAGTCATTCTTTTAATGCAATTATATATGTCATGTCTCCTTTAAAAAGAAAGAGTGCTTTATATTAAACATTTCATACAAACAGTGTTTGCTGAATCATTAAATTTTATTTTTTTTGAGTGCAGTGAGTTTTTGGTGGCTGGGACACAGAGGTTTTTGTTGTTATTTTTGGTGGTTTGGAGAGGTTTGAGGGATTGACGTTTGGTGTGGAGACTAGGATCAACATGTGAGCATTTTATGTATGAATTCTAACTGATGGACTGCTCGTTTTCATGCCCTTATCATGAAAAGCAGCTTGAAACAACTTAGAGTCATGAGCACTTTTGTCATGTTGCAGGAAATCTGAAAATTTTAACAACCATCCGGGTTACTTCTTCCCATCTACAAGTAAATCATAATATTTTGCATCATATGCTAAGATGTTAATGAATGCAAGTTAGATAATAAGCAAAAGACAGTGAAATACACTCTAAACCACGGTCAGTTATTAAAATAGTTCTGAATGCTTTTAGTATACCAAAAGGACAGTTTATATACTAGAGAATGACACTTCTGATAAAAAAAATCTAGAATTGTGTTTCTCTGTTATTGCCTCGTTTTAACAAAAAACTTAATATCTCAGTACAATTTATTATGGAATGTTTGAATCTTAAAAGGGAAGATTTTTCAGATGTTTGTACAGATACTATTAGGCATAACATTTAAGGAAAAAACAGAACCGATTCTAACAGTACTAGATTAGAGAGTATCAAATATATAAGGGTAAATATAAATGTTCTATTATATGACTACACTAGGATCATAGCTAAAATATAAAACCTAGAAATTTAGTAATAGCACAGGACACAGTATACAAAAAAAGAGAGATCAGAATAAGTAAATATGTACATAGTTAAAAAATATATAAAAATAAGTCTACAAGGGTGGGAGGTTTGTATATGGTTAAGTTATTTACCTTACAGGCACAAGGTGAGGGTTTCATTCTCACATGGGGTAATTTGCTGGGTTTGGAATGGTCCACAAGGATAGTTAGCCTGGTACTGGTTTATAAACTTATGATCCTGTGGACAACTTTACACATAGTAAATAAAATAGAAAAAAAAAAAAAACAGAAAACCATCTGACCTATAAATTAATAAATATGGAAGTAACAGACTTCTTCCCTATAGTAGACCTGGGAGATAAGGTGAGGTACAGGGAAAGATGACTGCAGAGATACTCAGTTTGGTCAACTTGTAATAAAGATTCTGAACACCCGTTTAATTTTTCGTATTCATTATAACTTACAGACGGGCTTTAAGATGATGTATAATTAAAAAAGAGAGACATTAATATGAATCAGAAGCACAAGCTAAGGTTTGTTAGTCTAATGGAGAGTTTGACAGGTAGTTTGTTCATCTTTTTCAACAAACGACTACGCTGTTCCATAGTAGTATGTTTCTGGGTTATGCAAATCGGTAATTTTTTGTTTCAAAAAAAGAAGTTATGTCTTACCAAAACGTTCCATCTGCATTGTTGATCCTCGTTCAGTCATTACGCATGGGTATCGGTTCTGAGCTTGGAATCGAACAGGCCATTTTCCAAGCTCACGTCAGCTTCAAACTCTCGAGCTAAACTCTTACCCACAATCTCCCTCTCCCTGTTACCTCAGATTGAGTTTGCAAGTCAAAGAAGGTAGAAGCTACCTCTGGTCAAATAACCTAAGAGAACCGGATGGTGAGCTCCACTAGAAACCACAGGAGGGGGAAGGAGGGAGGGTCGTAATGACTGAACGAAGATCAATACAGATGGAACGTTATGGTAAGACATAACTTCTTTATCCAATATGGTTAAATCCTCGTTCATTCCTTATGCATGGGACAGAGTCCCCAGCTACCTCTATTCCTGGGAGGCTCTCATGGAAGGACATTCCTGAGCACCATACAACCGAAAGATGCTCTTCCCCTGGAGGTCAAATCCAATTTGTAATGATTGATGAAGGTGTGAGGCGTAGCCCAAATTGCAGCTGCACAGATGTCATGTAAAGAAGCTCTGGCATGGAAGGCAGCACAAGTTGCCACCAACTTTGTTGAATGAACTTTCATGGTAGTAGGCAACGAGATATTACGTTGTGTATAAATAAAGGTCACACAGTCCTTCAACCATCTAGCTAGTGTGACCTTAGCAACAGCAGATCCTAATCTAGGTCCAGAAAAGGCCAAAAATAACTGGTCAGATTTACGAAAGGGTTTAGTCCTTTTTAAGTAAAAACGGATTTCCTGTGTATATCTAGGGTATGTAGGCAATACTCTCCTCTGTTTGAATGATTGGGAAAGAAAACTGGCAATTCAATGGCTTGATTAATGGACATTTCAGACATCACTTTAGGCAGAAATGACGGATTAGTTCTCAGAGACACTATCTCTATGAAAAATCAAGTATGGACTCTGATACATAAAGCTTGAAGCTCAGAAATACATCTGGCAGAAGTAATGGCGATCTAAAACCCATGACAAATACTTGAGGTTGCAAGAAGTGGCTGGTTCGAAAGGAGACATTGTCAGAGCTTGTAGAACTAATGATAAATCCCATGGTTGAATAGGTTCTCTAAAAAGGTGGCTTCAGATGATTCACACCTTTTATGAAGGTCTTGCACAATTTATGGGACATAAGAGAGGAATCTTGGACACCCTCATGAAAATTAGAAATTGCAGCCAAATTAACTCTAATGGTAGAGGCCGACAGACCCGATTGAAACAGGTCGACCAGATAGTCTAGTATTATTGACAGTGATGCTGAAGAGAGATCTACTTGTTTATCTTTCAGCCAACAGGTAAATCTTTTCCACTTGCTCAGATAAGTAATTCTAGTGGAAGACTTATGAGAAGCAATGAGAATATCACGTACTGGTAAGGAAAGATCATTCTGCCTGGCAATCAAGGGAATTGAAGTAGCCAAGCCATGAGCTTCGGGCTGTTCAAGTTGGGATGAATCAGGTTCTGTGGGTGTGAGATCAACTCCGGGATTGGATGGAGGATCCATGGTCGATCTAGTAGGTGAGGCCAAAAGAATGGGAACCAAATCTGTCATGGCAAATATGGTGCTATGAGGATCACCTTGCTCTTCAACCAACGGGCTTTCTTCAGAAACTGGGGAATGAGGGGAAAGGGTGGAAATGCGTAAAGACCACCCGAGGGCCAATCACGGACTAGAGCATCCCTGGCTGACTGTCCCTGAGGGGAAATCAGGGTGAAGTAGTTGCTGCATTTGTAGTTTGTCGGGGATGCAGAGAGGTCGCACAAAGATGACCCCAGCGGTGGAAGATCTCCGCCACTATCAAGGGATTCAGGGACCATTCGTGAGGTTGAAGAATGCACCTGCAGAGTCTGTCTGCTATCACGTTGGAACTCCCAGGAATGTGCGTTGCTAGAAGAAAACGGTTGGTAGCCATCGCTCATTGCCACATCCTCATGGCCTCTCGACAAAGGGGTTAAGATTTGGTTCCACCTTGCTTGTTGATGTACCAGACCACTGCAATGTTGTCTGGCAATTGACCCAGACGGCAGCAAGTGATGGAATGCTTGCAACGCCAGAAGCACTGCCCTCAGCTCTAGAACATTTATATGCTGATGGGCCTCCAGTTCGGACCAAGTGCCTTGGACTGTCTGTCCCTGACATAGACCCCACCCGACCCCAACAGGGAGGCGTCCGTGGTCACTGTGGCCTTGGGTTGCTGGGGAGAGAAGGGGCGAGACCATTGTGGGAGATTGTGTCATCCACCAATTTAAATCTGTCTGCACCTGTAGGTTACTCGAATCATGGCTGAAAGAGGATGCTGAAAAGGATACCATTGGGTGAGCAGTAGCCATTGTAGAAGCCTCATGTGAAACCTGGCCAGGGGAACAATGGTGATGGAGGCTGCCATGGAACCCAACAGCTGTAGAATGGAGTGAGCTGTGGATTTTTCCTTTGAAAGGATTGGAATTAAGTTGTTGCTTTATCCTTAGAATTCTGTGCTCTGGAATAGCAGCTCTGCAGTTTTTTGTGTCCAAGATAACCCCTATGAATTCTGTTGACTGAGATGGGGTGAGATTGGATGATGTTTGCCAGTTTACGGTTATGCCTAGCCTTTGAGGAGAGAGTATGCCAGGGCTTTTTCCAGTAGATGTCTGGTGGGGGCAGAAATGAGCCAGTCATCTAGGTATGGAAACACCTGGAATCCTTGAAGTCGCAAGTGAGCTGTGACAACTGCCATGCACTTTGTGAACACTCTTGGGACTGTAGAGAGTCCGAAGGGCAGTACTCTGAACTGGTAGTGACTGGCTTCCGCACGGAAGCGCAGAAATCGTCTTGATGGCCTGTCCACCTTTATGTGGTAGTACGCATCTTGAAGATCTATAGAGCACATCCAATCATCTTTTTCCAAAAGATGAAGGATAGACTGTATTGTGACCATCCGGAATTTTTGTACTCTCACAAACTTGTTCAATACACTCAGATCCAAAATTGGTCTCCAGTACCCGGTTTTCTTTGGCACCAAAAAAAGTCTTGAGTAGAATCCGGATCCTATCTGGTCTGGAGGGACTATTTGGATGACTCTCTTTCTTAGCAGCTTTTCTATCTCTAGTGCTGCTTCTTCCCTTTGACTAGGTGGAATGTCAGGAAGATTTTTTGAAGAGACAGGACAAAGATCAAAGGAGATATGATAACCTCTGGTTATAATCCTTTGTACCCAGGAATTGGTGGTGATGGTTAGCCAGGCAAGAAGGGTACAAGGAGAAACGTCCCCCAACCACCTCCAGAGGAAAGGAGTTGGTCCGCTCTTCAGGAGCACTGGTAGGACTGACCAGGGAAAGAATCCCTGGAACCCTGATTATGCAGAACCCCTCTGCCCCGAAAGGAGTGTCTTTCCTGTGAGTTTCCCCCTCTGCCTTTGGGGGAGAACTCGGCCTGTATGTCATGGAAAGGACCCTGAGATTTCTTGAACCATATCTTCCCACTCTTTTGGTTTCGGGAGACAGCACATTGAGGGGAAGAATAATTGACACCTACGGCAGAAAGGGTCTTACCGTCCTGTTCACATCTGGCCAGTGTGCTTTTAACTTTGGGCCCAAACAACGAGGAGGCCTCAATGGGGGCATTAAGAAAAGAAGACTTAAAGGGTTCAGCAAAGTTGCACAAGCGCATCCAGGTGTGTTGTCTCATGACCGCAGCTGAACCCGCTGCTCTAGCTGCTCCTTCTGATGCGTTAGATATCAGTCGCATAGAAGTTAGATATAGATTCAATGGTGGCCAGCTGAGAGGCCACTTTGTCATGGACCTCATCAGACATGGCACCAGCCAAGGTTTCAGAGAGCTCAGAAACCAGATCCCTTTGAAGCCTGGTAAAATATGCCATATAATTCAGGGACCTGATAGCAAAGGTCGCTGAAGCAAAGGTGCGCTTCCCTATCCTGTCCAGGGCCCGGACATCTGTTAGGTAGATGGACAGTCTGGCTTTCTTGTTCTGCCAGATCCTTTTTTGTTGCGGCCACCACCACCAAAGCATCCACAGGAAGACCTTTGGACCAATGGGGATCCGAAGCAGGAGGGGACAAGATCTTATCTGGCCTCCGGGGAATAGCTTTGATGGTATCGAGAGCCTTCCAAGTACGCTGCACGATGAGCCGGACAAGTTCATCAGCAGGGAGGAACCCAGGAGGTAGGGGACCAGGCACGAAAGGCCTGCAAGAACACAGATTCCTCAGAGGTCGATCAGAGGACTGCCAGTCACCTCTCTGTTCCAGGATTTCATAGGTTCATAGGTTCATAGGTTCATACTAGGCTATCTGCCCGAGGGCATTTACAAGCCTAGCCCATAGTTTTGTGGCTTACGCCACCCCTTTAGTATGGGGAACTATACCCATTATTTTGCTGTGCCTCTGTCGAGCAGTGACACTGAGGTAATCCCTGGGGTATATCTGCGATCTCCCATCCATTGGTCAAGATTTCTCTTGAACAAGGCCAGCGAGGTGCTCTGCCTCACATATACCGGGATTTTATTCCACAGCATAGGGAGTCTTTGGGTGATGAATCTATCCCCCTCCAGCATGTCCTATTAATAGCCGTGTCGAGGTTTAAGTCTCCGCCTTGTGGCTCTGACGGATCTAGATTTTTGAGGTGAAGCATATTCATCAAATCTGGGTATGACATGGTCTTGTATGTTAGGCAAAGGTCACCTCTGAGCAGCGTGCGACTGAATAGAGCTGGAGTTCTTTCAGTCGGGCAGCATAGGACAGATGTTTGAGACCCTTTATCCTTTTGGTGAGGAACTTTTGTGGCCTCTCCAGCTGCTGCAAGTGTTGGGTCAGATACATTCCGAATGGGGCATTGTACTCAATCATTGGTCTGATGAGTGATGAGTATAGGGAGACTATGACCTCCCTTGATCTAGATGAGAATCCCTTCATGATAAGGTGGGCAATGTAGAAGGTCTTCCTAACTACTTTAGCTACATGGGTGTTGGATGACAGACTACTATCAACCTGGGTCCCCAGGTCCCTGACAACTTCTTCTGTGCTCAGTGGATTGCCACCTATTTGGTAGCTAGGGGTAACCTTGTTTTTCCCCGAAGGGTATAACTATGCATTTTTTGGCATTTAACTTTAGGCCATGGCTCTGGCACCAGTTATCCGTTTCTGTGAGACCCTTCTGAAGGACATCTGTGTCAGATGTGTTTTCTACTATGGCGCCCAGTTTGCAGTCATCTGCAAACTTTGTCAGCCATAACCCTCCTGTGTTTGCTTGTACTTCGGAAAAGTAGATGCCAAACAAGAGTGGGCCCAGGACTGAGCCTTGTGGTACACCACTTGTGACAGGCTTTGAGTCTGACATGGCGCCAGCAACTCTGACCCTGTGGGTTCTGTCACTCAGCCAGTTTGCAACCCATCTTGTGATGTATGGGTTAACATTTAAGCTGATGAGTTTTTCAATGATACCCGAGTGGGGTATTGTATCGAAGGCCTTCGCCAGATCGAGGTAGGCTGTATGGACTGCCTTTCGCTCATCAATGGCTTTGGTGACTGTTTCAAAAGTCAACCAAGTTTAGAAGGCATGATCTGCCTTTGACAAAGCCAAACTGGGATGGATCCAAAGTCTGCAAATTCCCTATGTCTTTATTTATGAGGTCCATTATGATCCTCTCCATGGCTTTGCAGATAAGGCTTGTCAAGCTAATGGGCCGGTAATTTCCAGGGTCGGTGGAGGCACCGCCTTTGTGAAGTGGGACCACAGTTGCAGTGCGCCACTCCTGGGTAATGTATCCAGAGGTAAGACTATGATTAAACAGCTGTCCTAGCTGTGGGTTTAATTCTCGTTGAGTTCGTGGAGCACACAGCCGGGGACACCATCAGGTCCCATGGATGCTGTGTTTTTTGCTTTGGAGAGAGCAGTTCTCACTTGGGCGTTGGAGATGTTTGGGGGGCTGCAATCGCTTGGTATAGATATCTCTCCTTTGGGGAGGGGAGAAGTTTGCACTGAACCTGTCAGCCAGTATGTTGGCAATGTCTGTAGGATCAGTAATCTTTACATCATTTTGAACTAGTTCTGAGCATATCTGGGAGTTTCCTCCCAGGTTTCTAACATAGCTAAAGAAGGCCTTATGATTGTCTTTTGAGTCTTCAGCTATTTTTCTCTCAAAATTTGCTTTGGATGATTTTATGAGAGCTCTTAGTTTTTTACTTATAGTGATCAAGGGTGTCTTACCTTTTAAGGATTTTGCTCTATCTTGTAGTAGCTTCCTCCTTTTGTTGTAGAGTTTGTTTATGGCTGGGGTCCACCAGACTGGACGCTTGCCTTTGGTACAAAGAGTCTTTGTTTTGCTTGGGATTGCCTTATCCATGCAGTCCTGCAGGTGCTGGTAGAAGGCATTTGTAAGTGATTCAGCGGCTTGAGTACTGTTTTCCCGCTCGGGGCCTTAAAGGAGACCACACTAGTCTTTAGAAGTGTCAAGTCGGCGTTCGAGAAGTTCTTTACTGTGGTCTTTTTTATTTCAGGTGGGGGTGGGATGAGGACATCCAGCGAGATTAGTTTGTGATCTGATCTCACCAGTGAGGGGTATACTTCCGGTGTTGAACATTGTGCTCCCATGTTCGTGATGATGAGATCAAGTATGTTTTCTCCTCTTGTGGGGATGGTGACTAGTTGTTCCATGGAGTTTATGAATTCCAGGAACTTTTGGGCTAGGGTGTTTGGGCTTGAGTAGTGTTCCCAGTCTATATTAGGGTAATTGAAGTCACCTAGTATGATGGTGTTTGGTGATACATTTATCCCCTCTAGTGTTTTCAGGAAGGCCATGTGAGGTTCCTGAGTTTGTGAGGGTGGCCTGTAACATGCTACAATTTGCAGAGCAGTCTTGCCTATGGTTAATTGCACCTGGATGGTCTCCGATGCATCGTATGCCAACAGTCTTGAGGTGTGGGTGTCCTTGATGAATATGGATAACCCCCCTCCTTTCTTGGTATTGTCCGGACTTTGGGGCCGGAACGCATGATAAGGGGTAAAACCTGATAGTGCTGGGGTGCTCTCAGGAGCCTTGAACCAGGTTTCTGTCACTGCACAGACATCGATGTTCTCCATACTGAGAAGGGCCTCGAGTGCGTGCATTTTGAGATTTAGACTTCTGGCATTGAGCAGCATTACCCTTAGTTTTTTCCTTTTTGTGTTCTAGGGTGGTAGGTTTAGAATTTGAGCCTTGCCTAAAAAGGCACTATGGGGTGGCAAGAGCCTTTGCCAATATCCGAATCCCAGGGTGACAGGTGCAAGCCGTCCCTTGCGAAGCAGCGTGGCTTGTCCAGCATGTCATCCCAGGCAGACAGACATTGGATCCCCTTTGAATGACACCAGACTTTAAGCCAATTGTTAAAGCTGATCATCTTATCTCTGTATTGTGGCATCATTCTTGGTGAAGGTAGGATACTGCTCAAGGTCAGGGTCATACCTGCCTGGGCTACATAATCAGAGAGCTCCTCAATGTCTCTTTTCATGTAGTCCAAGGAGGTACGTCTCAGGTCGTTTACACCAGCGTGGACAATGACTGAGTCGTATTTGTACCTGCTGTTGAGAGACCTGAGTGCTTGCGTTATGTGGCGGATTCTAGCGCCCGACAGGCAGCTTACTGTGACCTTCTCCTTACTCAGTCTGGTGAGCGGGACGCCAGTGTGTCTGACTATGGAGTCACCAATGACTAGTGTGTCTGGCATTGTGTTTGGCCTTAAGGGCTGTGACTGTTTGACACTCTGACTGTGAGGTCTATGTGTTGCAGGTGTTGTGTTCTGAGGTGGTGGTTGTTTGGGTGTCTGCTTTGGTGGCCTCTGCTGTTTTGGTAGATTTTTGATCAGAGCCGCCGAGTATGTCTTTGTGTGTTTATGTGTATGATTTGAGGTTGTGATGGTACTATGTGAGACTGGGTCTATAGTGTGTGTGGTAACCTTCTCCTCCTGACTGGTCTTGCCAGTCCTATGTTCAGAGAGCTCAGCCTCCAGTTTGGCCGTATAACTGCATCTCTCGCATGTATTTGTGTTTTGTGGGAGGAGTACATGAGGCAATTGTAACATTGCCTCAATATTCCCAGGTTCACCAGCTGAGCAGGAGAGGACACTAGCAACTGATCCCTCGACATGCTAGAAGGACTAGACAAAAAACTTTAAAAGAGATTCCGGGGGACGTGGGTGACTGAGAAATGGGGGTTTGCCTTTTTGGGGTGCTATCTATAAGAGTGCCGTATCAAGGTAATAAGTACTGTAGGAGCAAGTGCTAGGTTTAACAGATAGAGAAAAGTCTACTTGGAGTCAAGTAGAGATGATCTTTTTAGGTATTAGAGAAAGTGCTAGTAACAGGGATGCTTAAAGGTAAGATTGAAAAGAATGCACTCTGCAGTGTGCACTAGAGAAGTTAGATATGAAAGTAGGTAACTTGAGTTTTACCTGTTTAAAAAGTTAAGGTTTAGTGGAGAGTTACTATTTTAAAACAGCAAGATGGACTGAAAGGGGTGGTTACTTTTGTATTTTGGTACTATGAAATACTGTAGGATGGCCAATAAATTTAAATAATTGAAGGGGTGGGATTTCAAAAGTGATGGTTTTGTGATTACTCACATAAGCCAGTGAAAGTAGAGAGAAATGAGATATATGGTCAGATTAACATAAGAGGCGGGCAACTAGAAAGACAGTGGTATTTAACAAGACAACTTAAATGGGTGGGAGGGAGGGAAAAAATTCTGCCTGACTCAGAAGAGAGAGAGCTGTGGTCTCTTTTGAAGTTTTAATATGCTGTTAAAACAGAATGCAAGCAAAACACAAGGTAAAGAAAACAAACTACAGTATTCAAAATATAGAAAGGCAATACAGAAATACAAAAAATAACAGCAAACTAACCTTTCCTTCACAGCAAAGTGTAGCAGAGTCTGGATGAACCTTTCTGGTAAAGCCAGGATATTTCGAGGATATCACCAAAGGATACCTCAGAGGGTGACCAAGGGGATCCTTCCCCCTCATCAAAATCTGTCTCTTTGGTGAGGGACTCCTCTGTGGAGTCCATGTGCTTCCTCTTACACGAACTTTTCCGGTGGACCTCCTCCGCGGGAGAAACTGGAGAAGACAGCGTGAAAGGGGATTCCGGAGGGAATATCTCCTGCGGCCCTTGCACCCATTGTCCGCTAGGTACGATTTGTGAAGCCAGTGTACCAGAGGAGGGCAGAGGTATAGACAGTCCGGTATCGCCAGCAGCAGCGAAAGCCTTCTCCAGTTGGAAGGCTGGTCCACCCGAAGAGGAATGCATGTCTAGGACATGGGTCACCCCTCCCCTAAGTGGCTCAGCCTGCCGACCCGGAGTCCCTGGATGGCTGTGGAGCAGCAAGCTATGCCTGTCACAACTGGCATCCTGCGTAGTAGCAAAACTTTCCTGCCATGAAGGCAACTGTGGTTCCTTAGTGAGATCCATAAATGGAACCGCAGAAGGGGGGAAGACTGTGCTATATCCATGGGCTTCAAAGGCAATGAAAGAGGAGAATAAGAAGGGGTCTTTGGAGATGGGTGATCACCTCCCAAGAAAGGATAGTTCCTGAGGGGTGGAATACCTCTGGCCAAGAGTACCTGGTCCACAAGATGCAACACATCATGTTCGGAAAGGTTTTTAGTGGACCTCACGGAAACTAAGGGAGAAACAGGCCTGTCCACAGAAGAGGCAGACTCGGTGCCCATCTCATCTGACGGCACCGAGGACAACAGTGCCGAGAGAGACTGGACTATTGTTGTCTGCACCAAAGAAGTTATCGGTGCAGAGGTCATGGTCTGCACCAACACAGGGATTGGTGCCAAAGTGGTTGCTGGTGCCGAAGCTGGAACCGACAAAAAACTGGAGTCAACAATAAAGGCGTCAGTTCCGAGGAAGATCTCGGAGCTGACGCAGTCAAGGTCTGCGTCGACAGAACAGTCAGCGCCGATACAGTGGTAATAGTCTGAACTGAGGAGCCCTTCGGTGCCGATATATAGAAGGCTGCAGGAGAAGACTGAGCCGAAATCACTAATGGAGCCGAAGGCCTCGGTGCCGAAGGTCTAGGCACCGAAAGCACTGGGGCTGACAGAGAGCTCCAGAGCCAAAACTTTAGCCTTTTTAGGTTTTGGTTGGCGGGAGTCCCCAGCCGGGGACGAAGGCAAAGATTTCGCCTTAGTAGGAACAGCCAAGGTTTTCTTATGGGCTCTAGGAGGGGTTGAAGGCTTCGACCCAGAAATAGCCTCTGAAAAGGGAGATTTTAGAAGTCCCTTCAATAACAGCTCGTTTTTCCTTTCCAACAAGGTTCTACTAGGAAAGTTCTCACAAATAGTACAGGGTGGGTCAACAGACAAATGGGAAGCTCCCAAACAATAAACACACAAAAGAGTGTGCATTCAGAAGTAGGCAGTTTGTGTCCACAATCAAAACACAGCTTAAACCCCGGACTACCTTTATCTGCCATGACAGCAAATTAATTAATAGAAAAGGTACCAGCAATGGTACAAGAGAGTACCCGAAGGTATGAGAGAAAAGGGAAAAGGATTACCAATGATGGTAAAGAGAGAATACCTCATGGTAAAAGTGGTAAAGAAAGAAGCAGAAAAACCTGAAGAAATTATGAACGCTAGATGCGATAGTGTAAGAGACAATAAAATATGAACTTTTCTGACAGAAAAGTAATCTGTAAAGCTATTAAACAACAATTGACTGTACTTAGCTCAAGAGAAGTTGCTTGACACGACCGAATGGCAATGCGGCAAACAAAATCTGAGGTAACAGGGAGATGGGGATTATGGGTAAGAGGAGTGTTTGAAGCTGAAGCAAGTTTGGAAAATGGCCAGCTCGGTTCCGAGCTCGGAACCGATACCCATGCATAAGGAATGAACGAGGATTAACAATATCAGATGTTTTGTTCATAGCTGAAGATTTCTTATAGTTATATACGTTCTGTACATCATTATATCTGTGTTTTCTCTTATATAAATGTCAGATTTTTAAATGTATATGTATTAATATTAATGGACTGAATAATCCAGTAAAGAGTGGGGAGTCTGTTCAAATACTTGCAATTACGTAAAACTCAAATAATATATCTATGGGAAATGCATTTACTTAATAAAGATGTAAATAAACTTTCATTAAAGGATTATTTGATTTTAATAGGTTCTGTTTTTTGAGCTAGAGAGAGGCACCTTCAATTTATGGAAGAATTCACCAGTAATGCCTAAAGTAAAAGATACCTATGTTGATAAAAATGGTATGCGAAGCATTGGTATAACTGAGTGGAACAGAAAACCAAATACATTGGTGAACTCTTACTGGCTTTCAGGAGTTGGCGCTAAAGATGCAAAATTATTAGACACTAGAGCCTATTACATGAAAGGTGAAGTCATAATGGCTGTTGATTTTAATTGTATTTTATCAGACAAAGATTTCACTGCAAACAGAAAGCTGAGAATCACATCTTTAGCCAAACACTTAATTTTTCTAAATGTAATTAAATGTAAATGATATATATGAGCTAAGGAATACAAACTCACTTCAATTTATCCATCGTTCATATAGATATGGAACACAAACAATTATTGATAAAATTTCTATCTCAGGCAATCTGTTATCATATGTCAAGAGAAGTTTCAATAGTTTCAAGTCCATTATTGGATCATAACGCTATAACCTTTAATATTATATTAAAAACTGACATTTAATACACCACAGGATATTACCAATGCACATTATTAAAATAAAAGTATCCAAGGACTGGTATATTAAACAGATGAAAAATTTCCATGAAATAAACATGAATGGTGAAGTAACTCACATTGCTCTGTGAGATTCACTAAAGGCCAACTTAAATGGAACAGTTCCAAGCAGATATAAAAAAAGAAAATGGGAGAAGGGATTTTATATACTACACGTCAAAACAGACAGCCAAGTTAAATCTAAAACCAAATGACATATCAGGGAGTCTGAACTTAAAAACTTAAGTAGAAAATATGTTGGCATTCTAAATCAAAGTTTCAATAAACCTGGAAAAACAAACTTCAGGCATATTCAGTAAACTCTTTAAGCTTGCATAAACTTGCTCTTAGATCAAAGAAAATGAGTAAACTAAATCATATCAAAGAAATTCTAACACATATAAACAATAAAAAAGTAGATCAATTAAGATACTCAAGGAATTTACAATATTTTATGAAAATATAAATACAAATAACCTTGATAATGATGATATATTTTAAACTTTTCTAAGGGAAAACATAAATAATAAATTAAGTGAACACATTTAAGAAAAAAAATGATAGACCATTCACTTTAACAGAAATAAAATTAGTTATACCTAAACTAATTAACAATGATCAGGCCGTGCTTATTTGAAATAAACAAGTATAGGATAATACAAGAATACATATATTAATAGACTATGCAAATAAAAAAAGCTTTCTAGCATTAGTCTTGATTTAGATAAGGGTTTTGACTCAGTTAATTGGTTGCACCTGTTAAAAACTCTCACCTGAGCCACTTGCATTCATTTCCAAGTTATACAATCACTTGTGTATATTAAAGTAGGTTCAATTTTTCGAATTCCTTTAAATTATAAAATGGCACAAAACAAAGCTGTCCATTATCACTATTACATATTTTGCATTAGCTACAGAACCCTTTGCAGATAGTATTACATCCAAAAAGAACATTAATGGTATCAAAATAAAACAAGATTTCAAACTATAGATTCAACTCTTTGCTGATATTTTACTAACAATAGGAAATGTAGAAAATTCAGTAGAACATATAATTAGTTGTATATGACAGTTTCTATCTTAAGTTTGAGATTTCTTCAGTCATAAGAAAACAATTACATAATTAATAAAAAAATTAAGAAATTCACACAAAAATATTTTAACTTCAACTGGTATAGCAATCAAATTTAATACCTTGGTATAACCATTATGCTAATAGTATAGAAATTACATGAATAAACTTTCAACAGGTTGTTGATTTAACAAATTCTCATGGAAGAATGATTAATGCTTATTAAGATGTTAATTCTCCTTAAAATATTGTCTTGCAATCTTTAGTACTATCCCCACCAAAAAGAAATGAAGATACATAATATATATATATATATTTTTTTTTCTGCATCCTAATAAACCAAGAGTTTCCTTTGATTGGCAAAGAAAAGGTTGGAATAATAGTGGAATAGGATTCCCTGATATTCAAATGTATGCTACTTCAACAACTGTAAAAGTTAGTATTGTGGATACATTCATCTTATGATTCAAACAAATACATCAAGAATTATTAATAAATAATAAATATATCACAACCAAATACCCATTTTTTCTGCTTATTAAAATATTTTTGCAAAAATATTTCATCCTCTTCTCAAATTCCCTATTTAAATAATTTCTTCTTTCCAAAAGTTCACATTCTAACCATTGTATTCAAGACTTAATATTTTCTTTTTCCAACTGTATATACAAAACTGCTTAGAAACTCATAACTTCAAAATGCTAGTATTGAAGCAAGTAATTTAATTTATTGGCATCAATTCTTAAATGGTACGATACACATACTATTGAAAATTTAAGGTCCAAATGCAATCAAGATTCTGAAAATTGGTTAACTTTCTTAAATATTCAGAGACTCTATGAACAGAGAGATAAATATTTATCCTAGATAAGAAATTGTTCCCCAAATTATTGGAATTCTTAATAAATATAAATACAATGAAAAATAAATCACATTTGTCACAAACGTATACAATTCTTAAGTTATATTTCACATATTTAGACAATTCATATTGGAGCTACCCCTCAAAAATGAAAACTTCTCTGAATAGAAGAAAATATTAAAATCTACAGATAAAACTACATATTCATTATCCTGGAAAATTTTCACTTGGAAATTTTTACACAGAGCTTTTGTCACTCATAACAAAATTACAATTATGTATAAATCAATAGAATTAAATTCTAGAGAAGTGAATTATGTATAAATCAATAGAATTAAATTCTAGAGAAGTGATTCTGAAATAAGAGCCAATTGGATGCATATGGTATATTTATGTGAAGTCATCTCCCCTTTTTGAAAATAAATTAATAACTTTATTCACACTCTATGGTTAGATAGAAGTCATATTTCTAAATCTTTCATTTTACTTAATGTTCCAATTCCCATGATAATTCTAAAAACCCAAGTGCCTCTTCTAGGTCTATTCTTGTTACAGCCAGAAAAGTAATTACTAAAAAGTGGAAAAGCACAAAGTCAACCCCCCCCCCCCGTGTTGAAATCAGTATGGCAAAAACTGTTTGCAGCCATGAATTGCATATTATAAAAATAAGAACTAAATATTACGCATTCATATAAATCTGGACTTAAACTTAAAGACTTGCTTGAAAATATTCATTGTAGCTGATGTACAACTTTAATGGATGTATTGATCAGCTGTGGACCTATGTAAATAGTTATTTTTTGTTTTATAATTGATTTATTGTTTTAAAACCAAATAAAAAATTTAAAAAAAGAAGTTTTCAGAACCTGTGTTTTGTTTGAATGTCTACTCTGACTTTGGAGATCGTGTTAAGATGGTCCCTGACCTTTATTGCAGCAGCTAACTAGAAACTATATAAATTAATAAGACTTGAAACTTATAAAGAAAAAATCAGATGTTATCCATGCTCTGGCATACAATGGAGACGCATAAAACAAGTTATGAACAGGTATAATTTGAGGACTACAGTTCATCTATAGGATGACAAAACTGCAGTTCTTTTGGTGTCTAAAGTATCACCTATGACTTTGCCCTGCCCAGTTGAATGTACTTTACCAAAAAATGTAACATTTCTACTAATCTGTAGCATGCACTGCAAGCCATTTGAGAGTATGACCCTTTGGGATTAAAGGGACCAAGGGGCCAGGAGAAATCTTAAAGGATATAGATGATGATGATGAGGTTGAGGAGTACTGAAAAGAGAAACAGTAACATGTGGTGAAACAGAAAGCCAACATGCAGCACAGCAAACTACATATGTAGGTACTAGGCTATCGACCCAAGGGCCTAAGTAAGCCTAGCCAACAAGGTTCCTTGGCTTACGCAACCCAAGACAGTTAATTTCCTGTGCCCCTGTCGAGCAAAGCCACAGAAGCGATTCCCGGGGTGTATTTTCTATTTTCCGTCCACTCATTTTTCTTGAAGAGTGCTAATGAGGAACTTTGCTCGACATACATGGGTAGCTTGTTTCAGAGTATAGGAAGTGTCTGGGACAGGAATCTATCCCTCCAGCATGTCCTATTTATTGTGGTAACAAGGTTAAGATCCCTAGAGCATGCAGCTCAGAAGGATTGGGATTTCTTTAGGTGTAGCATGTTGAACATAACTTTACATGTTAGGCAGAGATCTCCTCGAAGTAGGCGATATGCTATAGAGTAAAGCTGGGGTTTTTTGAGACAGTCAGTGTAAGGCATCTGTTTGAGGCCAGTAATCCTCTTTGTGAGGTACTTCTGTGGCCTTTCCAGCTGCTGCAGATGTCTTGTGAGGTACATTCCAAAAGGGGCATTGTACTTTATAATGGGTCTAATGAGTGCAAAGTAGAACGGAACAATGACTTCTTTTTTTTCCTGGATAAGAACCCTATTGTGATGAGGTGTGCCACATAGAATTTCCTGACTACTGTGGCAATATGATTATCAAAGGAGAGACTACTGTCCACCTGGGTCCCAAGGTCTCTTAATCACACATTCGGCATTATGTAGACTGCCGTTTACGTAGTAGTTCATGGGGTACAGAGTTTTTACCAAAGGGGAGGACAATGCACTTTTTGAGCCCATGCCTCTTGACAACAGGCATCTGTCTCAGTGAGGCCCTTCTGTAGGATGTCTACATCATTTGGGGACTTGACTATGGCTCCTAGTTTGCAGTCATCTGTGAACTTTGTGAGCTAGAGGCCTTCTGTGTTTGGTATCTACTTCTCTGAAGTACAGGCTAACAGGAGAGGTCCCAGGACTGAACCCTATGGTACTCTACTTGTCACTGGTTTGGTCAGATTTGGAGTCTGCAACTTTTACAATGTGGGTTCTGTCAGTGAGCCACTTGGCAACCCATCTTGTGATGTAGGGATTTACACCTAGTTTGGTGAGTTTAGCTATAATTCCAGAATGGGGGATGGTGTCGAAAGCCTTGGCAAGGTCAAGATAGGCTGTGTGAAACACCTTACCCTCATCTACGGCTTTGGTGACTGCCTCAAAGAAGTCGATCAGGTTCAGAAGGCATGATCTGCCTTTCACAAACCTGAACTGGGTGGGGTCCAGAGTTTGGAGGTTACTGATGTCTTTGTTTATAAATTCCATGATGATACATTCCATGGCCTTGCAGACCAGGCTCGTCAGGCTAATAGGTCGATAGTTCCCAGGATCACTGGTGGCTCCCCCTTTGTGAAGTGGGATAACTGTTGCTGTGTGCCATTCAGTGGGCACAAAGCCTGACATGAGACTATGATTGAACATGGTGCCTAGGTGGGGAGCCAGTTCGTTCTGAAGTTTGTGTAAAACACAGCCTGGGATGTTGTCCGGTCCCATGGATGCTGTGTTTTTGGTTTTAGAGAGTGCAGCATTTGTCAGCATAGATGTGATTATAGGGACTCTGCATTCTTCCGGTATAGATATGGGCCCTTTAGGGGGTGAGAGCACTGAACCTAGCTGCTAGGATGTTGGCAATATCAGTTGGTTTTGTAATTTTCGTGCCTTTGCACTGTAACTCAAAGCAGATCTGGGTGTTGCCATTGAGATTTCTGACATAGCTATAGAATGCTTTGTGGTTGCCCTTCGAATCAGTGGCGATTTTGGTTTCGTAGCTAGCTTTGGAGAATCTTATAAGGGATCTCAGCTTCTTACTGAGGCTGACCAGGGAGCTCCTCCACTCAGATTTTACAACAGTTTCTTCCTTCTGTTGTAGAGTTTGTTTGTGGCAGGGAACCACCACACTGGCTTCCTTTTTTGGAGGATAGCATGATCCATGCACTTGTCTAAGTGCTTATAGACTGCATTTGTGTAGGATTCAGCAGTCGTAACTGTATTGTCCATCTGCATGGGTGTCATGAAGTTCGCCACTTCTGTCTTAAGAAGCATGAAGTTGGCTTTGGAGAAATTTTTTACCGTGGTTTCCTTAATGGTGGGTGAGGGCGGGATGTGGCTATCTAGGATGATTAGCATATGGTCGGATCTGACCAACGAGGAGTTGACTTCAGGTGTGGAACACCGGTCACGCATGTTGGTAATGACTAGGTCTAGGATACTGTTGCCCCTGGTGGGGGTGTGGATAAGTTGATCCAAGGCATTGGAATTTATGAATTCCAGAAAGCGTTGAGCAAATTAGTTGGTACACGAGTATTTTTCCCAGTTAATGGTAGGGTAGTTGAAATCACCCATTATTAGGGTGTTTGGTTGAACCCTGATATTTTTCAGTATATCAAGAAAATAGGAGTGGGAATCCTGGGGCATGGTGGGGATCTGTAGCAAGCTACAATTTGGATTGCAGTTTTGCCCTGAGTTAGTTGCACTTGGATAACCTTGGATGCATTATGCTGCGCAACTAGCCTGGAGGTGTGGATATCCTTAATGAATATGGACACACCTCCTCCTTTGGTGTTCTGGTCCAGGTTAGATGGCTGAAAAGTGTGGCATGAGTTATAGCCTGGTAATACAGGGGTGCTCTCTAGAGCCTTGAACCAGATCTAATTCACTGCACAGATATCCATGTTCTCCATTTTAAGGAGTGCTTCGAGTGAGTGCATTTTGAGATTTAGACTTCTAGCATTGAGTAGTAGCATTACCCTCAGTTTTTGCTTGCCTGTTCCTGTTACGGTGGTGAATTTGTCATTTGAACCTTGCCTAAAAAAGGCACTATAGGGGCGGCAAGACTCTTAGCCAGTATCTGGAATCCCAAGGGCGACAGGTGCAGGTCATCTCTGGCAAAGCATCGTGGTCTGTCGACCATGTCGTCCCAGGCAGTCAGATACTGGATCCCCTTAGAATGACAGCAGAATCTTAGCCAATTGCTGAAGTCAATCATTTTGTCCTTAAACTGCGGTATCATTCTGGGTGATGGCAAGATGCTACTTAGGGCTAGGGTCATACCTGCCTGGGCTACAAGATCGGAGAGCTCTTCCATGTCTCTTTTCATGCAGTCCAAGGAGGTACGTCTCAGGTCATTCATACCATGAACAATTTGTACTTGTTGTGGAGTGACCTGAGTGTGTGGGTTATGTGGCAGATCCTGGCACCCGACAGGCAGTTGACAGTAACCTTCTCCTTGTTTAGCCTGGTGAGTGGGACATCAGTGTGTCTGACTATAGAGTCACCTATGACTAGTGTGTTGGGTACATTGTTTTGCCTTATGGGCTGTGGAACACTGAGTCTGTGGGCTGTGTCTCATTTGGGTTATGTTGGGGGGGTGGAGGTTGCTTGCGTTTCTCCTTTGGAGGTCTCTTTTGCTTGAGCAGATTATTAAGGAGAGCCTTCACGAATGTTTTTGTGTTTGTGTGTGGATTTTGGTGGTGTAGGTTTAGTGGGACTATGTGAGGAGTGTGGTGTGGCGGAAGTGTTTACCTTCTCCTCTTGACTGTCAAGTTCAGTCTTGGTTGCAAAGAGCTTTACCTCCAGTTTGACTAGATAAGTGCATCTCTCACAGGTTGTGGTGTTGGGTGGTAGGAGGAGAGGATTGTCTGTGTACATGAGGCAATTGCTACATTACTCCAAGATGCCCAGATTCATCAGACAGGAGAGAACACTGGGAGCTGACCCTTGGACATGCCTGAATGAAAAACTACTTTCCTCTAGACAAGCGAGGAAGGTGAGTATAAGAGCTGTTTTTCTCTAAGTGAGGAAAGTAAGTACAAAAACAGTTTTCTTCTAGGTAAAGAGGAAGGTTGAGTGCTGTAGTCATTTGTAGCTTATTTAGTGCTAACAACAAGTTCTGAACAAGTGCTGAGCACGAATAAGCAAATTCAAGTGCTAAAACTAAGAATCTGTACCTGGATGGCTACCTAGTGCTTACCACTCCCACTGATAAGCTAGAATGCTTCCCTCCAATACAGAAAGGCTTGTGGGGGGCTCAGAAACTTACAGTCCTGGATACAGCAAATCTGTATCTGGACTAGACTAGTTAAAGGAAAGGTGGGAAACAAGCGCAAACGTGGGCTTTTAAACCAGAAGGATGAAAGAGATGGAAAAACTGCCCAAACAGCCAATAAACTACAATTTCTGGGCCAGAAACCACTCTTGTGGTAGATAGGCTACCTAGTGCTTACCACTCACACTGATAAGCTAGAAGGCTTCCCCTCCAACACAGAAAGGCTTGGAATGAAGATGGGCATTATGTATTGAATATTAATTAAATGTGACTTATGTAAATAAACTGTTTCATTCAGTGTAATACATTAACATGGCTATGTTAAAAACAAACTCAAAACTGCAGAAAAGGAGTTTCCTCCTTTATTAATGGATAGTGCTTAGAAAAAGAGATTACCAGAATACAGTTTTGTGTTAAATGACTGTAAGCCTCATTTTGGAGATTCCTTTGCTTACAGCAATCACTATACAAGTTATAGTAAACAGAACTGTTTAGTGGGTTGTATAAGACTCAATGTGCAAGTGTGTGTGGGGAGTTCCCACTTAATTGGAGAGGTACTGAGTTATTTGACCTGTAAAAAGATATGCATAATTAATCTTAAAAACACGGTATGCAAATGTTTTCAATAAATGCGCAACTGCTGGTTTTAGGTAGTGAAGAGTCTAATGACAAAGGTTTTAAGGGGGTGAAAAAGTATCCTCACCAAAGTATGAGCTATTAATATGAAGGGAAATGATCTATGAAAAGAACAAGAAAATGTAAATAACCACCATTGATCTAATTCGCAAAAAAATGATTTAGTTATTGACCTTAAAGAAAGTTAAGCCAATTTTTCCTTGGCAAGTTAAAAATAAGAATGACACTTGATAAAAGAATGCTTAGATCAAATAGGAGAGCATTATAAGTGTTATGAAAAATATTTCCAAGGTGGTTTGATCCAAGAGGCTGGAGCAGAGTACAGAGTTAATAAGGTAGTGTTTCAAATTCCATTTGTTGTACATGTAGATCACTGTTGCAGTACTCTAAAATACCTGGGTAGATTACCACAGCTTAGAAACTGAGAAGGGAGGAGGCAAATATATTAAAACTCCAGCAGCCCCTGGAGAATGGTCAGAGCAAAGGCTGTTCTGGACTTAGAAAAGGAATCCAATCTGTAGTGTTTAGGAATCCAATCTGTAGTGTTTTGTAAAGCTAGGTACAGTTGTTGCCTCTAGAATCCTTCTATGGTCCACCCCCTTCCAGAAAGTCACCCAAAAAGCCAAATCCCTTGTAGAATTACTTGTAGAAGTACTTTTTGAAATAGTCTCTATCCAAAGCAAAAAACAGAGCTTCCATGGGACCGGACAGTATCCCAGATTGCATTCTGCACCATCTTCAGCAAGAACTAGCTTTGTCATTGAGCATCCTATTCAACCACAGCCTAAGTACAAGCTTCATTCCACCAGAGTGGAGAACTGCCATAGTCATTCCCTAGCTCAAGGTGGTGCCACTACTGCCCCAGGAAACTATCACCCCATTACTTTGACAAGTCTGATCTGTAAAGTCATTGAGCATACTATTATGGATCTCAAACAAGGATACAGGCAACCTCCAAACACTTGAATCCGCCCAGTTCGGATTCATCAAGGGCAGATCTTGCCTGTTGAACCTGGTTGACTTCTTTGAGGCAGTCACCAGGCCCTGGATGAGGGAAAAATCAGTACATACAGCTTACCTTGACTTGGCCAAGACATCTGATACAACCCCCCACTTAGGCATCATTGGAAAGCTAACACAACTTGGCATAAATCCCCATCTCATCAGGTGGTTGGTCAACTGGATTACTGATGCGACCCACAAGGTCAAAACAGGTGCCTCCACCTCAGACAGAAGACCTTTTCACTAGTGGTGTTCCCCAGGGATCTGTCCTGTGACCCCTACTGTTGGGCATTTACTTCTCAGAGGTACAGACAAAGACAAAAAGCCTGTGGCTGACCAAGTCTGCGGATGACTAAGTCGGGTGCAGTAACTGACTCCTCAGATGATGTTAACATACTGGAAGAGGGTCCCACAGCAACAAATGACTGGTGCCAAAGTCATGGCCTTAAGTTAAACACAAAAAACAATGTTCCATCATATCATTCAGCAAAAACACACCCCATACATTACCACATCAACAGCAACCCCTTAAGCACATAACCTATGGTGAGAGACCTGGGTACTCAGGTTGACAACAATCTCACATTCGACCATGATGGAGCGGCAATGGTCAGAAAAGCCTTTTACTTGGTTCATCTCATAAGTAAAGGAATTGCATGCAGAAAAAAAAAAAAAAGATATTCTCTCTCTGCACTCCTCCCTCATTAGCCAATAATTGAATATAATGCCCCCATTTGGTGTGTACCTCTCCAAACACCTGCACCAACTGGAAAGGCCACAGGAATAACTCACAAAGAGAATTCATGGCCTCCAACACCTGTCCTATGCGGACAGGCTCAGTTCACTTATCACTTTACTCTGTATCATACAGATTGCTCAGAGGTGATCTGTGTCTCGCCTACAAAGTAATATCGGACCCTGCCCTACTAGAGATGCTCTATATCCGTAAGTCTAACTCCTCATGCATTACCTGCTCAAAAGGCCTAAATCTAATATGAAACATCAACAAAACCTACTGGAGAGAGAGGTTCATCTCCCAGAGGCTGCCTGTCTCTGGAATAGGCTTCCCATACATGTCAAACTGAGTACCTTGCTGACCCTCTTCAACAGCAACCTTGATGAGTGGATGGGAAACCACAAATCTGTCCCAGGGGTTCCAACCTGTGTCCCTCATTGACAGGTGCTGACTGAAGTTTCTTTTTGGAGGATAAACTCTTGGCTAGGCTTGTAAGGGCCCCAGGGCAATTAGCCTAGTAACCTCCTATGATCCTAGAATGGGCTCTCACCTTGTCTCGGAGTGGCATCTTACAGCAAGTATAACAGATAACAGCATGAGACAACCATCCAGAAGTAGTTTGCTTTGACACCAGTTGTCCTTTCCTCTTACCTTCCTAGGAAGCAAATATTTAATCAGCTTTCCTGATTACCTCAGGCATACAAACGGATTCGTTCTCAACAAAACCCTATCCTTGTGAAAAATGAGGTAGGTTGACAAGTTCTTGTGAGTCAATTTCATAGAAGTCAGAGCAAAGACCCTCCATATTAAGAATCTGAATTTAGATAGATGAGTGGAGAAAAACAGTAAGCTTTTTCAAGCACAAAATTAATATCCCAAGGAGCAGCCACCTGTTACCCAGGTGGATGCATATGTACCACCTCTTTCAAAAACTGTAACTTGAGCATCGTTAGAAAGGGGAATCTAAGGGCAGACAAGCAAAAAAAGTCAAATGAACATTGAAAGATGAATAAGAAAGGCCAGAGGACACTAAATCATACAAATAAAGAACCAAGGACAACTGGACTGAGGGGGGGTCCTGGTTCTTAGACTGATACCAACTACATAATCTTTTCCACTTGCACATATATATTTTAGTAGCAGTTTTCCTCATGCAAAAAAGGTATCAAAATTCTATCACCTAGTTAGAGAGCTGAAGAGTTTTAAGTCTGGGGTGTATCAAATACCACTGTATTGTGTAAGCAAATCCAGTCTGAGAGGAAGCCTGTGATAACTATTCTTGGCCAGACTGAAAAGGGAAAACCAAAAGGAAGTTGCCACCACAATTTCTGGATAGTCCTCCTAGATTTTCAGAAGTACACTTGTGTAAAATCTTACCATAACAGTAGATGTCCTTTCTTTCACTATTACAGTATTCCTTGCCTTGAGTAGCCCAATATCGGACGGGTATACAAAAGCCTACTGTTTAAGGTATGCTGTACATCACACATCTTCTCCTCATGTAGTGTGGGGCATAAAGATGACATCCGGATCTTCAGAACTGATAGCCCCAGTAGTAACATTTGTCCTAGGAAAACCAAAAGGTAACTAAGTACATCCAGGAGAGAACTGGACCAGGGGAAGAAGGGAGGGAGGGAATACTGCAACAATGAAGGAAGGAAAGGACATCTACTGCTATGGTAAGATTTTACAAAACTGTACTCTTTCCATTCACTGGGTGCAGTATTCCTTATGTCTGGGAGAGTGCCAAAGCTCAAGAAGAAACTTGGGAGGAGGAGGACCAGCAGAGCCCTCTAGGAAGCCACGAAGTATGGCCCTAGCAAAACCAGCTCTAGCTCTGGAGATTCCATTGAACTTGTAGTGCTAGGTAAAAGTACGCACAGAAGTCCAGGTAGCTGCTTCAAGAATAGAATTAGTATTTAACCCATTGAAAAAAACACCAGAAACCACCACAGCTCTAGTAGAATAAGACTTTACAGAAGGAAGGAAGTTGTTACCACGAAAAGAATAACAAAAAATAGCCTTCGAGATCAAAGAAATAGTTTGCTTGTACACAGTGGAATCTAGGGACCTAGGATGAAAAACAACTGATAAGATTTTCTAATAGAGTTAGCCTTATACAAATAAAATCTAATTTATCTACGCACATCCAAAGTATGAAGCACCTTCTCACTGGCATATTGTAGAGAGGGGAAAAAAGTAGGCAAATGAACAGACTGAATAAGTGATAACTCCTTAACCACCTTGGACATAAAAGAAAAATTAGCATGCAAGGACACCGTCCTTATGAAAGGCCAAAAAAAGGAGTACAAGCCATAAGGGCTTGAAGCTCAGACACCCATTCTGCAGAAATAAGGGCCAACAAAAGAAGAGTCTTCCGAGAGCAGTGTTGCAAGGAAGCTGTAGCAGCAGGCTCAAAAAGGAGCCGGAGTCAACTTCTCCAAAATAAAATTAAGATCCCAGAGAGGAGGAACAGGCTTTCTGGGAGGCCTAATATGAAGATGCCTTTAAGGAATTGTTTAGCTTCAAATCTAGAAGCTAAAAGGAGAGGATGAATGCAGGCAAGTAGAGATAGTCGATATATGGGCCATAACAGAAGAATAGGCCAAACCAGGAATAAGCAATTTACACCAATAAGAATGAAAGGAACATCCACAGTAAATGGATCCAAGTTACAAAACACACAACAAACAGAAAATCTATTCCATTTGGTTAAGTAGGATTTCCTAGTATTGGGTTTCTTGGCCTCCTGCAGGACCCTAAGCACATCCTCAAAAAAAAAATAAAAAAGGCGTCTATGTGGAATCAAAATCCTATCACCCACAGTGTCAGCTAAAGAGTGGACAGGTGGGGATAGATGAGAGATCCCTTGTCTTGTGTGAGTAGGCCCATCCTGTGAGGTAACTTGTAATGATTATCCTTGGCTAAATGCAGAAGAGGGAAACAATTCTGCCTTGGCCAAAAGGGAGTCACCAAAAAGATTTTGGGAGCATCCTGTTGAATTTTGAACAGGACGTCTGGAATGAGGGGAGGGAGAGAGAATACATAAAGAAACATCTCCTTCTAAGAATAAAAGAGAGGACATCCAACTTCCACACCAGAGGACCAGGGATTCTGGCGCAAAGTAGAGGAAGTTGTCTGTTCAGAGGGGAGGCAAATAGATCTACTTGAGGCATACCCCACCGGTGGATAATGTCCAGAAATACATCCCTGTGAAGCATCCATTCATGGGACTAAGTTAAGGACATGCTCAGATTGACTGCCACAATGTTTTGACCTGAAGAAATGTCAACTGCCTGAAGAGTCACTTGATAACGAACAGCAAGATCCCATAGCAGGGGTGCCAAGTGGCAAAGAAGGTAATACTTACCCCCCCCCACACAGTTTGCTTACATACCACATCACCATGGCATTGTCTGAAAATAAACTGAGAGGTGCTGGGGAGAAGAGGATGAAAAGCCTGAAGAGCCAGCAGAAGCACTCTCACCTCTTTGACAATGATGTGCTTCTTCTATTGAAGGGGCCAACCACACCCCCTGTAAATTTAGGAAGCCAAAAAACACTCCCCATCCCATGTATGAACAGTCTGTGAACAGTTCCCTAGAGGGAAGAGGAGGATGAAATGGGAGCCCTGGATTTAGGGACAGCTGCTGGATCCACCAGTAAAATTCCTTCTTCAGACAAGGAAGGAGAGGAACTACACAGTCTAGAGGATGTGCATGTTGAAGCCAAACCAATTTCACCAACCAGTGAAACTTTCTCATGTGGAGTTTGGCCAGATGGAGCATACGAATGGCAATGCCTTGAAACCAAGATCTCTCAGAATCTCCCTGGCTGTAACGGAGGTCAGAGGACGAAGAGTTTGAAAGAAGGAAATGAGAGTTACTGCCTTGGGGAAGAGGCAGGGATGTCAGCATAGGCACTGTCTGAATCCTGCAACCTAGAAATACATGCTCCTGGGAAGGAGTCCGAGAAGATTTTTTTGAAGTTTATTGCGCACCCCAGGCTCTGAAGGAGGGAAATGGCAAAATGAAGATTATGCAACAGGATCTCTGGACAGGAGGCCTGAATCAGCAGGTTGTCCAAGAAATACTTAGATCTCCTGAAGCCTGTAAAAAGCAGTCACAGAAAAGAAGCATTTGGTGAACATCCTTGGGGAAGTAGAAAGGCCAAAGGGCAAAGCAGAGAACTGAAAATGTCAGCAAGCAACAGAAAAATGCAAAAACGTCCTGAAAAGGGATGAATCACAATATGGAGATACGTATCCTTGAGATCCAGAGACCATATAAGCCTAAGGAAGCGAGAGAAGGAACAGTGTCTGAAGGGACAGCATTCAAAAAGGGGCACCTTCAGAAAAGTGTTGAGATGAGAGAGGTCTAGAATAGGTGTCCAGGTGTTCTCTTTTTTGGGTACTAGAAACATCCTGGAATAACCCCCCCCCCTTTGGGACGCAGGCAGCTCCTGAATACTACCCAAAGTCAAAAGGTCTTGAAGTACCTCTGGAAAACAGGGAAGCTGTTCCTGAGGAGGCAGAGGAATGCCCATAAAAGGGGAATGTGATAGCCACACCATGAAATACTTCTGGCAAATAATGGACAGAACCCATTAATCCAGAATAATCTGAAGCCAAACAGGAGCAGAAAGAGAAAGGCGAACAGGAGTGTAGCTAGGAAGAGAGGGACAGTCAGACAGCACCTGGTTTCTCTGGAAAGGAAGACTTCAGAGTTCTTGAAGTCTGAATAGTCTTAGCAGGAGAAGCCTGCTTACCACTCTCTTTCTGCCCTTAGGATGATAAGACTACCTATGAACAAAGCAGGCTGATAGGAATAGTTTCTCTGTTTAGGAACAGGAGAGCCAAACATGTGTTTGAGTTCCTGTAAGGCTTCCCCTTATCCTGAAAGGACTTAAACCGGCAGCAGCTTCCCCATCCATCAACTTAGCTTTGCTATCATCAGGTAATGGCTGAAGTTGAAGCCAAGAATACCTCCTCATCATGGAGCCAAAAGCAGCAGCCGTAGGTGAAAAGTACAGTTTTGTACCTACCATAAATGTAGATGTTCGAAGATCCACATTGCTGCAGTCCTTAAACATCTACATTTATGGTAGGTACAAAAACTGTTCTTCTTTCTCTCACATTGCTGCAGTCCTTACACTAGAAGAAATCCAAAGAGGCAGAGGAGGGGGAGGATGGCACAACTATAAAGAAGCAGAAATGCCAAAATGCCCTGCAAAACAGCAACCAGCCAGCCCTAGATTTAGAGTAAAGTGTGGTGTGCAATGTAGAAGAAGTATGCAGAGAACTCCAAGTAGCTGCCTCATATCTTTAGTTAGTTGCCACTAGCCTTAAAAAGCTGTTGAAGTGGCAGTAGCCCTAGTGGAATGAGGCCTAATCCCAGCTGATGATCCTTGCCATGATGGGGAATGACATGAAAGGAATAAAGCAGCAATAACCCAGCCCAATCCACTTAGAAATAGTTTGTTTTGACACAGGCTTGCCCTGAGACAAAAGAAAAGAAAACAAATAAAAAGACTGCTGCTGCTGAACTTTAGTCAAATTTCAAACATGTGTACTGTGCAAAGTAATAAAAATTGTGCCTCTTCTTTTTTTGGTTTTCCCTTTGGTTTGGTAGGCAAAATAATTTGGTTTAAGTTTATGGTTTTAAACCAAAACCACTTACAAAAGGAAGGACACTGTGGGGATCCATAATTGTCTGCCTCAACACATCTGCTAAGGAGTTCTGTGCCTCGGCGAAACCTTGCCCTGAAGATTTTAGCTGTAAACTGAGAGAGTCTCCTCAAAAAAAATCATTGCTTGCACAGAGGATAAGAATGTGTTCCCCCTTGATTGTTGATGTACCACATGACAGTTGTGTTGTGTGTTAGAATCAACCTGCCCTGGAAGAAGCAAAAAGAAAGAGCTATTAATGCAATACACTGCTAACACATCTCCTTCAGGTCAGGTTGTAATGTGTAGAGATAGGGCTCTGGCAGGCCGCCGTGTCTTTTCCCACCACAAGCTCCCCAAGAAGCTTCTGTCGTGTCTGTCTGACTCTGAACTTCGTGCCGCCTCTGTCTGGGTCCCGTTTAGGGTCATTCCTGAGCCCACCACCATGACATTCCTTTGAACACCACAAATAATTTTATTGACAAAGGGTATTATCTGAATGACAGTGTCCATCTATCTTGGCAGTGCTGAGTCCATATTTTTTGAGATACCATTGGCTTCCTCCTATACAAGTTTGGCATTGGGAAGCACCAAAAGGAGATGCCATGAACCCCAAGGCTTGAAGGACTGTCCTTTGATGGAAGTTAGATAAGCCAAAGGGCAATGCAGAGAACTGATAATGAGAAGTCCCAGCCAGCAAACGAGATACTTCCTGCAACTTAGCCCTAGGAACATGAAGGTAAGCCTCTTGATCCAGAGAGTCACCATCATTGATCTTTTGCCCAGCAGAGGTAAAAAAAGCTGTAATAACATTTTGAATTTTGAAAAATTAGGAATGTCCATCGATAATAGATAAATCCAAAAAAATCCAAATGTTAGGCTCTGGCAGCTGAAAAGGTAGGTCATTGGGTCTGTTTTTACTTAAGGACTGACCCCCTGCCCTCACCGAAGACTGTGAGAGAACTCCCCTGTTCTAGGCCTGAAAGAGCCCTGAGGCCCCCTCCCACGCCTAGACCTACCCCTACCCTAGACTCTAAGAAGGAAAAGATACTTATGAGCTTCAGGCACCCTATAATACCTTATCCGGCTTAACAGGAGCAGGAGGCAAAGAATCAGGATTAAGAGAAGCCTGCAAACACATCACAACATCCAGAACAGGAGGTAGGTACAGGGCCTACATCTGCTGCATCACAACTACACTTGATGCGATGAAGAACCACCTGTGAGGAAATCCCTAACAGGGAAAGGGCAGACGTTTTACTCTCTGAGTCTGGGAGATCAGAAAGAACCTGACAAGCCTTAGAAAGGAGAGCAAACACATATGGGCCTGATGACTAATAGCCCTAAAAGCCATGGACACCAAGGTGTAAACCTTCTTAACTAGATGTTCCATGGTTCGGCTGTCTTTATCTGAAGACGATAACTTAGGCAAAGGAAACAACTGAGAGGACTTGTCATAGGCAATTGAGAGGACTTGTCAGAGGCTACAGAAACCACTGAAGGGTCAGCAGCAGGACACTTGTACAAAGTTACAGTCCTCAGGCACCCTATAAAACCTACCAGGCTTCTTGGGAGAAGGAGGCACAGAATCAGGAGTTTTGAGGGCTTTTGAAAATGCATCCAACAAAAGCAGCCAAAAGAGGAGGAACAGCAGATGGTTTTGGAGATTCCATCTGCAGCAACTCATAGCAACTTTTATGGATTTCAGAGAACTCTGTACAATCCCCATTTAACAAACTCCATCATCCTGGAGACAGTGTCCCCAAAAAAAATTTAAAGGGAGTATCAGGACTGTTAGATTCCTCTTCCTCAGGCACACAGTCCAAAGGATAAGGAAGAATGAACAAGGGATTCTTCATAAGAATTCAACTCCTCCTCCTCAGAGGAAGCCTGTTCCCTCTGTCTGTTAAGTGGAGAAGAGGACCAAGGCGGAGCTGAAACACAGACCCCTTGAAGAGTTTTCAATACCAGCAAAGGCATTAAACAAACCCTAAGTGACTGCCTGCCACTCACTCTGTTGATCTCTAGGGGTATTAAGCTTTTTTGTTTCTTCTTACAGGGGACATCTGCCCTGTAAAACTTGGAGGGCTCTGGCCCAGGATGGCATTCAATGACAGTAGAAGGGATTTCTTCCCCAACTAAAAATCTACGCAACACCCCTATGCCCCTTGGAAATAAATAGACCATGGTTCCCTCAGAACATCCAAAATGGACATCTGCAAAGCCTCATCAGATATGCTGAAATCCGGATCCCCTCTGGCCTCCAAACCGGTCGCAGTAGAGGAATCAGAAAATAAATCTCTGTGAACCTCGGAGTTCTCACTCGCCTTGGGAGAAATGTCTGGCAGAGGCTGGACAACATAAGATTCTGGTCTTGCTTTATTAACTTTCTTCTTCCCCAATGGCTGACCCTGGAAGTGGAAGTTCCTTTCATTGTATCCTTAGCGAGAAGCTTAAGTAGCTGATTCTCCAGATCAATGCAAGGGAAGAAAGCTTACTAACCGTGACAAGTAGAAGAGGCTGTATGGTCATGAAATTCACCTAGGCAAAACAAACACTGTTCATGACAGTCTTTATGTGGAATTTGTCTCCTGCACTGGCATTTACCCTTCTTGGATCACACCCCCAAGAAGCAACCTAAAGTCAAGAAAAAACTAAACCCCACCTAGGCATTTGTTTGCAATGGCTCAGAAACCACCAAAATGAGGACATAGGTGTTCAGACAAATGAAAGCACCCCTCACCACCCCCTCTTTTTTTCTCCTCTCTCAATGACTCATCCACCTACCTCTAATATTACTTCATCCCTCCATAATCACTCCCCTACAATCTAACCTCTCTCAAAAATTTATGACACTATACTCTCCAATCTACCTCTAATATTATTTCATCCCTCCTAATCTATCCCCCCCTATAACTAACTATACTCTCTAAAATCCAAGATACTGTACTCTCCAATCTCAATTTATACTATTACCCTCAACTTGCATATTTCCTTCTCCTAACCTACCAATAGTTAACAGCTATGTATGTTTGAAATTTTAAACCTACAGTTGCGTTATAACTTTAATGTTTCACTTTAGGTTAAATATTGAAAAGGCTACATTGAATTATTGTCTTCTTTTTCGTAACAATGTGACAACTCCATTTGTAAAAAAACATGGAACTTATTTGAAGCTTGTTACCAACATGGAAATTATTTGAAATTTGTTTAAGGAACTGTATAGACTATGACCTTTGTAAAAGTAAAATTTAACTTGCAACCTCTTGGAGCTTTTCTCCCTGGGCCTCCACTGAAAATTGGCTCTTCTAGGCCCAGTGGACTTCCCCGGTCATCAAACATACATAAATAAATAAATGCATTTGGACTGGTGGCAAAGGAAGGTTTGATGATGTACGACTGGATGTTACCTTTATGCCCTGTGCTACATACTGGATGTTACCTTTATGCCCTATGCTACATGAGGAGTATATGTGTGTGACTTCCAGCATACCTTAAAGCAACAGTAGGCTTTTGTACACTGGCCGGACGTCAGACTACCTGAGGTAGGGAATCCCAGACGCAAGAAATACTGCAACCAGTGAATGGAAGGACATCCCCAGATATCAGTGAAGTGTGGAAAAGCATCAAGGAACATTCCAGTCCACAAGAATGAGAAAGCATCTGTTATGTAGGCTTGGTTACAGAGACTTCTGAAGCAGAATTTCTTTAGTTGTCTGTTATGATCGGAGGCAAACAGATTAACTAGAGGTATTGCCCACAGCTGGATCAATTCGCAGAATACCCCCAGATGACGTTTCCACTTTTGGGAGTCTGTTCTGGTCCTACTTAGCTCTTCTGCAATCAAATTTTACTCTGATGGACTGTATGAAGCCTGAAAAGCCAAACTGAGCAGAGTTAGAATCTCCTAGGTTATCACAGGAGATCTGCAGACAGGGTACAATCTGGCAACCCTCCCAGTAGTTTATGTACCACATCACTGTGGTGGTGCCTGTGTATACGTGCAGATAATATGGGGGACAAGAGATGATACAACGCTTTTAAAAGACTGATCACTGCCAACATCTCTGACATTTATGTCCATCTGTCATTAGGGCTCCACAGACCTTGTACTTTTACTCCTGTAGGTATTGCTCTCCATGCCAGGTTTGAAGCATCTGTAGTGACAGACTGGAGAGGGGTCAGAACAGAAAATGGGAGACCTGGATTGTTGAGATCTGGTCTACCACAAGAGTATTTCCCTTCTTACAAATCTCAAAAACAAGCATCAAAAAAGATAAAGGGTGAACTGACCTTCAATACCAATAGATCTCTCATGTGGAGTCTGCTCAGGGGATGCATGAGAATCATTGATGCCATGTACTTCAGTACCCTGAGAATTTCCCTTGCAGATACCTGGCTTTGAGGAGAGAAACTCAGGAAAACTGTTGCAACATCTCTACTTGGTGAAAGAAAGACATTCCAGGGATACAACTGGATTAGCTGTGGGTCCTATTTACTCTTCTTTAGTAGTTAGATGGGATATTTTTCAGACACCTTAATGGTTAGGGACAACAACTGGGTACAACAACCTTGTGTTTTTAACGGTTGGCCAAACAGTCCACTTATGCTGTGCTAATGATATCATAAGAAGACTGAAACATGCATGGCCACAGCTAGTGGGGTTTGGCTTTATAGGCTTGAATTTGTCCATTAACAGTGTTAAAAATAAGTAAGTCATGGGCATTCAGAATCACCATATAGCTGAAACACCTGGTGTCCTTAAAAGGGTCATTTACATTTATCCCATAATCTTCTTTTATAAGAGCTTTTAAGAAATCACACAGTGAAAACTCTAATTTGGCTAGGTTTTCTTGTTGTTTTTCAAATTAGATTGGCTATGGGTCCTATTTATTCTTTTATTTAATTCTGTGAGAAAGGATGAGAGACAATTGTTAAGTTGATTTTATAACCCACTCAGAGAAAGAGATTCTAGACAGTTGCTGAAGACTCGACACTTGGAGATAATCTGCGAAGAAAAGACAATCATCCAAATATGCAAATGCAAAGATGCAAATGCCTTGAAGTCTGCAAAAAGCAATTACTGAAACCAGATGCTTTCTGAATATAACTGTTTCAGTGAACAGTCCAAAGGGTGACACAAAAAGGACAGTGTATGCCATAGAAAATCCTAAAAGTATGAACAGCTTGATAATGGGAATGTGCTTGCCCATGAAAACTAGGGAACGGATAAGAAGTAAAAGGGAAAGAAAGGAAAGTATTCTGCACTTTGGAATCTTAAAAGATTTAGAAAGAAAAGGTCCAGCATATGCCTTCAGGTTACTTCCTTCTTTACTACTCAGTCAGCAAGCGTCTGATAAAGAATGAGATAAAGCAAGGAGACTTGGTTCACAGGTCAAGGAGGAATCCCAGGGAATAGGGAAAAGAATTCCCATTACAAAATGCACCCTTGCATTTGAAACCCATTTGCATGTCTCAATCTGGTGCCACAAGGGAAAAGGGTCTGGTGCCACAAGGGAAAAGGGTCAGGGATATGGACATCCTGCCAGTGTGGGGAAGGGGCATGAACAGGGAAATAGCCATGCTGGCTGGGGAGGATTTTCTGATTTCTAACAATTTCCCTTTATTTTTTTTAGAGCCCCTTTGCCACTGCTTTCCTGTTTAACTGCTCCCTGCTGCTTAAAATTGCTTACTGAAAAAGGAAGCTGTGAGAAGGAAGGGAAAGTCGTTTTTGCTTACAGCAGCAGTCTCCAACCTTTTCTGCACCAAGGACTGGTTTCATAAGACAATTTTCCATGGACCGTCCATCGTACACGCATAATAAAAGTGCATTATATTTATTTAACATTTGTTTACCAGGTAGGCCCAACTGGACTGCAAGTCCATTTTCAGCCAAGACCCAGGGAGAAAAGCTCCAAAGTACAATAAAAAGACAACTGGCAAATATCAAGAGTACATTCTACTTAACAGCATATCACTGATCTACTATGGTCAAGAGGTACATACACCTAATGGCAACCTTACTGACTTTCTAGGTTTATAAAAGCAATATTTAAACTCTGCCCCTATTATCTGTGGCCCTGTCCAGATTTATTGTACAACAGGTTGAGTGGTATGGTAGAGAGGTACGTAAACCTCATTGCTGCGACTGCCAGGGATCACGCTCACACACACACATACGTTTTTCAGTTTCCCTGACTTTTTATTTTACATTCACTAAACAGCAAAAGGGCTGCTTAGCGAGTGTAAAATAACGGCTTGAACGATCTCACTGCTCACTCTCTCATACACACACAGCTTCTTCTTTCACTCACATACATTTTGCTTTCATGCACGCATTCACTCACACACTGACACAAAACGCACTCATACACATACATACAAACAATTTACTTTTTCGTTTCACTCAGTGCCTGCTGGCTCGGTACCAAATGATCACGGCCCGGTGGTTGGGGACAGCTGGCTTAAAGGGTTGAAATATCCGAGTCAATCATTACACCAACTTTCTCTTTCCATCACATTCCTTGAGCCCTCATCTGCAGAAGGACCAAAACAAAACACTTCCTCATCTAAGAGAGAACTTTCAGTTTGAACATCTTCAGGAAGGTTTTGAGAATGAAGTCAAGATAATCTGCTCATTAGTGACCCAGAAGCAGCAACCCGGAGGAAGAATTAGCATCATCATAAGCATATTTTAAAGCATGCTTAGTAACATGAACAGTAGATGTTTGTAAACTATTCACTTTACCTCAAGAATGAAGGAAGGTTAATAGCTAACTTCTGGATGTTGTCAAAAAATAAATAAATCAATACTTATGAACCTGACAGTTTAAAATCCTGAAAGTTAAAATAGGAGAATAACATTTCAAAAGTTGTCAAAAGCTTTCCCATCCTTGTCACAGGGAATGGGTTAGCAGCAGTAATTTGTTTAGCCATAGTGGTTTTAGATAGAGAAATTACTGCTCAATTTACTTTAGGGTTGGAAGACATTCTTCCTGGAAGGAGAATGACCATTAGGCAAACTAGAAGCAGTGAAGAAAAACGTATTCTAAAGCAAGCAAAACAGAAAAACTGCAGATTTAGGCATATCCAACTATATGACAAATAACACATTTTTGTACAATTAGAACTTCATGCTCCAATTGAAAAAACTCTTTCACTTAAAACCTCAGAAAAACATAAATATTCATGAGGGAAATAAGAAGTTATACTTTCCTTAGAATCAGACTGTTCAAAAGTAAATGAGCGGTATAAGCCAAAGAAGGGGAGACAGCTCTAGTTGAATGGGCCTTCACACCATGCTCTAATGTTTGGTTCGCTGAAGAGCAGATAAATTTAATGCACTCAGTTAACCATTTGGAAAGGGTAACTTTATGTGTCAGCATGAGACACAAAGAGTTGGTCAGATCTTCTAAATTCCTTTGCCCTGTCCAAATAGAATCTCAATTGTCTGTGGACACCAAGTTTATGCAACATGTATTCCAACTGATTAGAATGATTACTGAAAAAGGTTGGAAGGTCAACAGTTTGGTTCAGATTGGTCTCAGAACACACCTTTGGCAGGAATGAGGGATTAGTCCTCAGTGATACTCTGTCTGGATGGAACACCAAATATGGGGGTTTGATAGAAAGGGCTTGAAGCTCAAGATACCCTGCGTGCTGAAATAATGGGCACCAAGAAAATAGTCTTCCAAGAAAGAAACTTCAACTGACAGGATAATGCAGGCTCAAAGGGGGGGAAGAATAACACGTGATAGCACAAAATTTAGATTCCAGGGAGTAAAGGGTTGTCTAAAAGGCGACCTATGGTGCCCTTAAGGAAGGCCCTACATAATCTGTGAGACATTAACCTTGAGCTCAGAGGTGAAAATTCGAGATCGCAGCCAAATGAACTCCAACAGTGGCAGTTCCAGCACCTTTGTGAAAAAGCTTGTATAGGAAATTCCAGGATTCCAGGATACTAGCAATTGGGGTAACATAAGGATCAGTGTTATTCTGAGAGGCCCAAAAAGCAAATCGCTTCCATTTACTAGCATACAACTTTCTGGTGGAAACCTTATGTGAAGATACGAGAATGTGCTGTATCTCTGAAGAGAAATCGTGTAACCTGGCTAGGTAGGGAATCGGAGCAGCCAAGCTGTCAGTCTGAGGGAATGAAGGGAGGGATGCAGGGCCCCTGACTAATGTGTCAGTAGGTATGGAACTGGGTCCAGAATTCAAGGTTCCTCCAGTTGATAGAGTCGGAGGAAGGGGAACCACATCTGACGAGGCCAAAAAGGGGTTATTAAAATTACAGTCCTTCCCCGGGTTTTGGCTTTCTGCAAGAATTTCAGAATCAGGAGCATAGGTAGAAAGGCATACAGGAGTCCTGGGGGCCAATCGTGTACGAGCGAGTCCCTTGAGCTGTCCCCTGGTGGGGGAATTCAGGGGAAAGTAGCTTCTGCATTTGGCATGCATAGGGAATGCAAACAGGTCACAGCAAGGCTGGCCCCATCTGCGGAAAATCTTCTCCGCAACTTCATTTTTGAGAGACTACTCGTGTGGTAGCAGAATGGCTCTGCTCAGTTTGGCCGCTATCACGCTGGATTTCCACGGGATATGCGTTGCTATCAGAAAGCGCCCGGTGGACACAGCCCACTGCCAAATTCTCAAGGCCTCTCGACACAGGGGTTAAGACTTAGTTCCCCCTTGCTTGTTGATGTACCAGACCACTGATATGTTGTCCATCTGTATCGCAATCGTCCCTAGAGGCAGAGAGTCATGGAAGTGCTGCAATGCCAAAAGCACCGCATTCAGCTCCAGAAAATTGATGTGCAACTGTGACTGGTCTCCGACCAGGTGCCTTGGGCTGTTTTTCCCTGAAAAAGCCCCCCCCCCCACCCTATCAGAGAAGCATCCGTGGTCACAGTGGCTGATGGCGGGGGGAGAACAAATGGTCGACCCACTGTAGTTGGCTGGTCAACCACCAGCGAAGATTTGTCTTGCAAGAGTCCGTAATCATGATTAAGAATGACATGGGAAGTTGTTGGTACGATCACTGGGTGAATAGTAACCACTGAAAAATCCTCATGTGCATACGTCCCAGAGGAACTGCTATGAGTGTAGCTGCCATGGTGCCTAGTGGTTTCAGTACTCGATGGGCCGTTACTTTTTTTCTCTGCAAAATGTCTGAGACCTGGTTTCGGAGAGTGGTTATTCTGTCCAGGGGCAATCTTACTGTAGTGGTGGTAGTGTCTAGTTCTGCTCCAATAAAGGAGATACGCTGAGAGGCGACAACGCAGACTTTTCGAAATTGATAGTGATGTCCAAGTGAGAGCGGGGATTGAGAGTGTGATCCCTGGACAGAATTAGTTGATGCCTGGAGGCGGCGGTAAGGAGCCAGTCGTCTAGATACGGAAACACTTGGAATCCTAAGATGCCTCAAGTGAGCCGTAACCACTGCCATGCATTTGAACACTCTGGGGGCTGTTGTGAGTCCAAAGGGCTGTGGTCGGAATTGGTAGTGACTGTCTCCCAGCCGGAAATGCAGATGATCTCTGGATGGCCTGGCCATTTTCATGTGGTAGTACGCATCCTTGAGATCTACAGAGCACATCCAATCGCCCACGCCAAGGAATGGGAGACTAGACTGAAGCGTGACCATCCGGAACTTCTCCTTCTTTACAAATGTGTTGAGTCTGCTGAGATCCAAGATGGGGCTCCAGTCCCCTGTCTTCTTTGGAACTAAAGAATCTGGAGTAAGTTCCGGATCCTATCTGGTCTGCTGGGACTGGCTGGATGACTTTTCCTGCAGCCTCTGGATTTCTATGGCTGCTTGAACCCTGAGAGTGGGTGGAACGTCTGGGATTTTTTTTGCCAACAGGTGGATTTTCTAAAAAATGGAATGATGTATCCTCTGGTAACGATGCTTTGTACCCAAGAATCTGTTGTAATTCCTAGCCAAGCATCTGGATACAAAGCCAAGCGACCCCCAACTGCCTCCAGAGCAGGACAGTTGGGCCTCCTTTCAGGAGTGCTGATAGGGCTGGCTGATCAAAGGAACTGATCCCTGTCGTCCTGGTTCTGTGGACCCCCTCTGCCGCCGGAGTGGCATCTTCCATTATTGCCCTCTTCTCTGCCCCTGAAGGGGGGTTCATTTTGTGTGTTCTGGAAAGCTCCTTGGGACTTTCAGAACCACATTTTTTCACCTTTCTGCCCTTTGGGGCATTGTCTCATAGGGGTGGAAAAACGGACTCCTAAGGCAGATAAGAGTCTTTCCCTCTTGCTCACACCTAGTGAGAGTCTCCCTGGCTTTGGGTCCAAAAAGAGAAGAGCCATCGAATAGGGTGTTGACAAAGGAAGACTTGAAGGCTTCCACAAAGGAGCATAAGCGCATCCAGGGCGGTCTCTAAAGAGCTATCGCTGAACCCGCTGCCCGATTCGAACCATCGGCTGCATAGGAAATGAGCCGCATGGACAAGTTCACAATGGAGTTAAGGGTATTACGTTGTGCTGTCACTGTCAGACACAGCTCCATCTGTATTACCCTGCAGAGTATCTCCAAGCTCTTTCAGATCATCTCTCTGAAGACGGGTAAAATGAGTCAAATAATTAAGCAGTCGCATAGCAAAGGTCGCAGAACTAAAGACGCGTTTCCTGTATCTGTCCATCATCCTGGAATCCCTATTAGGAAGATGGACAGTAGAAGAGGTTTCTGACATCTCTTTCTTGGTGGCCACCACCACCACCACCATGGCATCAATGGGGACTCCCTTAGTGAGGAACAGCATGTCTTGGGGGCGAGGTAATAAACTTGCTGGACCTCCGAGGGACTGGTTCCATAGTATCAGGAGAATCCCACGCCCTTTGAGCAACCAATTCCATCAACTCACTGAAGGGCAGAGTCACCCAGGAGGTGAAAGGCTGAGACCTAAAGGCCTTCAGGATCACCGACTCATCCTCAGTAGGGCTAACAGACTGCCAGTCACCACTCTGCTTTAGGACTTCCAGGATATCAGCAAAGGAGATATCCTCCGAGGGGGACCATGGGGACCCTTCAGATTCGTCTAAGTCAGTGTCCAATATCAAAGACTCCTGTGGGGAATCTAAATGCCTCCTATTACACAGTCTCTTCCTGGGAACCTCATCAGTGGGGGCTTCTGGTGAGGTCTCAGTAGAACAAGGGTCATCCAATGGCATTACCTGAGGCTCCGGGTCTCGACGCTTCACAGGGACCTATGATGTAGAGGCAGAAAGCGGTACTTTAGGGGAGGAGGTACCTGATGAGGTGTGTTTCTTAGATGACATAACCCTCCTCAGGGCATTGAACGCACCACTGCTCCGACCTGAGGAAGCCGCTGGTTCTGGAGAGAGCAACATCCTCGGAACAGAGAAAGTGGGCTCCAAACCAGAGGACGGAGCCAAGCTCATCCGTGTCAAAGCCCAGAGAGGAAGGGTCGGAACCAATGCATCGGTTCGACTCCCCCGGAACAGACGAGAGAATGTCGGCTCCCAGACTCTTCCAATGGAACCGAAGTCAGGGTTGATGGAGCAGAAGGCACTGGAACAGGCCTCAGCTCCGAAGGCTCCACAACCATCAGATCCTCCTCCTCTGGCTCTGAAGGCCCTGCTCGGCTGAGTAGTCACAGCTGGTGAGATGGTCTTAAGCCCCGACCTGTTGGGTCGAGGCCGATAGCAATTTAGCCAGTGCTGGGTTCTCCAGAAGCCTCTGCACCACCCGATTCACATCCACATCAGAAAGGGTCCTCGAAGAACGAGTCGAAGGAACTGAAGATGCCACCGATTGAAGGATAGGCGACTTCACGGTTTTGGGGACTGGCTCCGAAAAACTTGCTTTGTGCACGGCTCCGAAGACTGCGGAGCCAGCGACCGCACCTTCACGGTAAGGCTTGGAGCCGATGACTTGGGCTTGGAGGTCTGGTCAGCCTTGTCCAAGGACTCCTGAAAGTCTGGCTTCAACAAGCCTCTATCTACCAGCTTCCTTCTTTTCTCTAGTAAAACCCTACTATTGAAGAAATGGCAGATAGAGCAATCCTCCTGGATGTGAACAGGTCCCAAACAAACACAATTTACATGGGTGTCTGTAATGGACATCATCTGTCCCCATTTTGGACACTTCTTGAAGCCAGATTTCTGTTTCTCCTTATCATCAGATATTTTTATAGCCACAGAAAACACTAAATGATCAAACGCGCTGTTATAGTTGTCAGATCCCTGAACAACCTTCAAACTAATCCAAGAATATATCGTAACACTAAAACGGAAAACACTGTTACTGAAAACTAACCACACTGCACACTAAATATTCTAACAGTCTTATGGTGCCAGATCCCTGTAAGGATATTATATAAATGTGTATAACTAACTAACTAAGCACACTACTATCTAAACACACTATATATATATATATATATATATATATATATATATATATATATATATATATATATATATATATATATATATATATATATATATATATATATATATATAGTAAAAACGGACAGAGGTTAACCAAAGAACGGCTGAAGGCCTAAGAGCAACCTCTCTGTAAAAAAATGACTCTAGTCAATTTAAATAAATAACTCAAAAGGCTAACTCGCCCAAAAGCAGTAACCAGAATAACTTTAGACATCTAACGAATTATCAGCAGATATTTGCCAAAAAACAAGTAAATATAAATCAACTGGCCCAAGCTCTCAGACGATCTTGCAGTTGCAGTGGCAAACTAGATCTGAGGTAGGACAGATAGCATCATGGGATAGAGGCCTGGCCTTGAGCTACTCTCGAGATCTTTAGCTAGTAAAGCGGACGACTAGGAGCCGATGGTTCGGCTCCGAACCCATGTGTAGGAATAAATGGCGAGATTGAACAACTTCACATGAATAATTAGTAGAGCATATAAAATATTGCACAACTATAAAATTCAATCACAGTAGGTTAAAAGGGACTGGGAAGAGAGACTGGATAAGCAATTCACAAAGAAAATGGAAGACTATATGTAGGTCTCCCAGATATGCAACAAAATGGACTCCAGAGAATTTTCCACAGGCAGACCGTAAATGCTGGAGGTGTGAAGGGGAAGAAAGAGAAGTCTGAACATATTTTCTGGGAGTGCAGTGGGTTGGTGGAGTTTAAGGATTCCAACAGTGCATCCCACGGGAAGATGCTGCGTGGGCAGATTGGTCTGACAAGGGAGAGGAGTTTTCTGAGCCACGATACAGAATTTGAATTGCCCAGACATGTTAAGGCCTTGCTGTGTCTAATAATGGTGGCTGCCAAAAAAGCAATTACTAAAAAATAGAAATCAAGATCTCAACCAACTATATTGGAAGTAGTGAATATTAGTAACACAGGTAAAACAACTCGAATTGTGATCTTTAGAACAGGGTAGGAGCAAACTACACAGGAAAAAAATGGGAATTATGGGAACAATACATACAAGGGAGGAATGTCATCTAAAAGGCAGGAAGACTTAAATGAGCTATGTAAAGGTTTGAGTGAGAAAGATTGGGTAGATAAGTGAAGTATAATGTTTACAACTGGGACTGCGTCAGTATGGTTTTGTGGTGCAAAATGCAACTAGGACTGTGTTCGTGTGGTTTGTTTTCATCTATATAAATGTATGATTGCCTATGTAGTAAGTGATGGTTTCATAAAAATGTGAGTTTAAAAAAGGCAAGAACTGAATAATTTATGCAACACTGCTTAGGCTATAAGATACATATGTAGTATAATGCTTGTCATGTTAATATAGCTTGATGACTTTTATATGAATGTAAATTTGCCTAGGTCACAAATGATAATTCAATACAGGTGTTTGGGGAAAAAAAAAGAAAGGAAAAGGCAGTAATAATCTCCTTAGGAAAGATCTCCTTGTATTTGCTATCTGTGAAAAACAGGATAAGGCTTATTTTGTCACTATGCTCACCTTTCTATTGAAACTCATGGAAAATGACAGATTTCTTGAAGGCATACTCATCCTGGATTCAGGTTCCCTATCCCAGCTGAGTGAAGAACCTTCATCTACAACTGAAACCGACAAAAGCAGTTCAACCTTGCCCACCATGGAGGCATCCTTACAGCCACAGAGGATGCAGTTACCTCCTTGTCCATGTGCTTTTAGGTGCAACACGCCAACACCAGTGGGACTAGGGAAAGAGATCAGCAGTCTTGGAAACTAAAAGCAGACACAGCAGTCATCTACAAACAGCTAAGGCTCAACAACAGCCAGCCTGACACCTAAAGACTCCCTACAAATGTTTTTCTTCTTGCACACAGGGAAAGAACAAGCTATGGAGACTGGTAGATGATTCACAGATTTGCAGAGAATAAAACTAAGGAGGATAGTGAAGCCTGGACGAGTCAAAACACCCGATTTCCTAGCCAAACATTTTCGTCAGAAAAATGAATTTTTATCAGAAAGAAGATTTTACTTGAAGGTTTTCCCCAAGGAAGAACTTTCTGCTTAAAAATGAAGAACTGCTAGCCAACCAACAGTACCACAGGGCCCAATGAATGAATGTTTTTTTTTGGTGGCAAAAAAAGCTCTGAAGTTGAGTTTTTTATATGGAGGTCCCCTCATGCTCATGACAGTTAAAATGCATGGAAGGCATCTAAAAGCTTTGAAAGCTAGCCGGTTGCAGGGAGTAAGATACAAATAGCTTAGGCTACTGCAACAATGACCTACATGCTGAACATCGGGCATTATGATTAGATAGACAGGAGGATAGGACAGTTACACAATGAATCAGGAGGAAAATAACTATATTTCTAGTAAGACAGCATAAAGAGGCTCTATCAAAAGTGTAGAAAAAACAATAGAGATATTAATAACAGCTGCATTACTTTAAAGTGAAGTCTGCTTAAAAACAAGGCTCTAATCAACAGAAGCACAGAAAAAAAATCACTTCAAAATAGTAAAGTACCCAGGGAGGGGGAAGTGACTAGCAAAACACTCTGACGAGAGTCCCAAAAACAAAGAAAAAAAGAAAAAAGAAGTTATGTACTCACCATAACGTTCCATCTGAGTAGATACTTCATTTGTCTGCAACCTGTGGGTAGTCAGATCCGAACCGGCAGCTTTCCAAGCTCCAAGATCCGAGCTCCTAGCTCCTCCCCCTACCCATAATCCCTTGCTACCAACCACAGATCGGTTGTTTTGCCCTATAGGCTAAAGACGGAGAAAAAACTCCAAAGGAACAATAACTTACCGAGGTTCGGGGGATGGCAGGGGGGGGTCGGTTGCAGACAAATGAAGTATCTACTCAGATGGAACGTTATGGTGAGTACATAACTTCTTTATCTGAAGTAGTTACTTCATTTGATCTGCAACCTGTGGGACAGAGTTCCCAGCTTACCTAAGACCCTGGGTGGTCCCTACGGAAGGATATTCCGAAGCACCGCGGAGCCAAAGGAAGCCCTACTTCTGGAGATCATATCCAGTTTGTAATGAGAAATGAACGTATGGGAAGAGGACCAGGTAGCTGCTGAACAAATATCGTCTACCGGAACTCTAGACCAAAAAGCCGTCGAGGTAGCCACAGATCTAGTAGAATGCGCATGCACGCCAACCGGAGCTGGCTTCCCAGATGAAGTGTATCCCTGTCTAATACACTGAGAGATCCAATTTGCCACTGTCACCTTAGAAATTGGTTTGCCCATGGCTGACTTAGCATAAGAAACAAACAACTGGTCTGACTTGCAAAAATCTTTAGTCCTATGCAAGTAAAAACGTAGTTGTCTGTGTATATCCAATTTGTGCAATGTGTATTCACCCTTGTTTTGGAAGTTCGGGAAGAAAACAGGAAGGTTAATTGACTGATTAATGTTAGCCTCTGTGGCTACCTTAGGCAGAAAGGAAGGATTAGTCCCGAGGGCCACTCTATCTTTGTGAAAAATAAGGTATGGATGCTTAATGCACAGAGCTTGCAATTCTGAGACTCGTTTGGCTGAAGTAATAGCGATCAAAAAGGCTGTTTTCCAAGATAAGAATTTTAATGGCATTGAGGCTGCCGGCTCGAAAGGTGGTCTTGTTAATGCTTGTAAGACCAATGTAAGATCCCATGGAGGAATTGCCGGCTTAATAGGGGGCTTTAAGAGAAACACGCCTTTTAAGAAGGTCTTGCATATTTTTGCTGACGCCAAAGAATCGACGCCATCCCCTACGTGATAATGAGAGATGGCTGCTAGCTGGACCTTAACCGTAGACGCACTAGCTCCTTGTCTAAAAAGAAGGGACAGGAAGTCCAGGATAGTGGGAATAGGAACCGTAAAGGGATCCAATTCCTTATCCTTTGCCCAGATGGAAAAGCGTTTCCATTTACTGTAGTAGAGTTTTCTGGTGGATGGCTTATGAGCTGCCACCAGAATGGCCTTAACAGGGGACGAGATACCGGGAGTCCTAGCCATTAATGGAACTGGATCAACCAAGCCGTGAACTTGAGGTTTACCAGGTTCAGAGTGTGGCATCTCGTCGGATGCGAGATTAGGTCTGGTCTGGGGTCCATAATCCATGAGGGAGCCAACACTGTGAGACTGCAGAAAGGGGAACCAGATTTGTCGAGGCCAAAATGGGGCTATGAGAATCACTCTGCTCCCCAACCGATAGGCTTTCTGGATGAATTTCATCATCAGAGGAAGAGGAGGATATGCATAAAGGAGACCGGGCGGCCAAGCATGAACCAGAGCGTCCCTGGGGGATTCCCCTCTGGGGGGAACTATTGAGAAGTAATCGCTGCATTTTGTGTTCAGGGGAGAAGCGAAAAGGTCGCAGCGAGGTTGACCCCACTCGAGGAATATCTGCTTCGCGACAGATGGATTCAGAGACCACTCGTAAGGGCTGAGGAATACCCGACTTAACTTGTCCGCTAATATGTTGGACCGTCCCGGAATGTGCGTTGCTACCAGAAAGCGGTTGGTGGAAATCGCCCATTCCCACACTCTCATGGCTTCTCGACACAGGGGGTAAGATCTGGTCCCTCCCTGTTTGTTTATGTACCAGACAACGGACATGTTGTCCGTCTGGATTGCAATAGTCCCTAGAGGAAGAAGGTGATGAAGAGCTTGCAACGCCAAAAGCACTGCCCTCATTTCTAGGACGTTGATATGCAATGCAGTCTCTAGAGGAGTCCACGTTCCTTGGACGGACTAGCCCGCGTAATGCCCCCCCCACCCGAGGCAAGAAGCGTCCGTGGTCAACGTGGCTTTGACTGGGGGAATCACAAAGGGTCTCCCTTTTTTGAGTTCCTGAGCCTGTAACCACCAAAGAAGGGAGTCCCTGCGTGCCCTGCTCAGGAGAATCTGCATGTCTAAGGGATGAAATGATAGCGACCACTGGACCTGGAAAGTCCACTGTAACACTCGCATTCGCAGACAGGCATGAAGAGAAAGGCCGATCGCTGCTGACACAGACCCTAGCGCCCTCAGGACTAATTCTGCTGGAGGAGCAGGGCTCCGAAGAATGTCTAAGACTTGAAGAGACAAATTGTTCAGCCTGACCGATGTAAGAACCACTTTGGAGATCCGAGTATCCAACCTGGCCCCTATGAATTCTTGGGCTTGAGTGGGGCACAGGCAGGATTTCTTTAGATTCACTGAAATGCCCAAACGACGGGCCAGAGAGAGGGCTTAATCTCTCGCCACAACTAGAAGATGCCTGTTGGGGGCGGTGAAGAGCCAGTCGTCTAGGTAAGGGAACACCTGAATGCCCTGGAGTCTCAGGTGGGCTGCAACCACTGCCATGACTTTGGTAAACACTCTGGGGGCTGAGGTTAGGCCAAATGGAAGAACCCTGAACTGATAATGACTGGCTCCTAGCTGGAAGCGGAGGAACCTCCTGAATCGTCTGTCCATTAGTATATGGTAGTACGCATCTTTGAGGTCTAACGAGCACATCCAGTCGTTCTCCAGCAGAAGGGGGAGAACAGATTGGACGGTGACCATCCGGAACTTTTCCTTGGGTATGAACAGGTTCAGGGATGAGAGGTCTAGGATGGGTCTGAGGTCCCCCGTTTTCTTTGGCACCAAGAACAACCTGGAGTAATAACCCAACCCAGACTGATCTGGGGGGACGGGCTGGATGGCTCTTTTTCTTAGCAACTCTGAAATTTCCAGAGCTGCGGACTCCCTCTGATGGGGTGGAACATTGGGGAGACGTTTGGGTTGGGGGGGGGTGTGAACGGTATAGTGTAACCTCTGGATATAATCCGGAGCACCCATCGATCCTTTGTAATGGACTCCCAGTTTGACAGGTGCTCCGATAATCGCCCCCCCGACTGCCTCCAGAGAGGGACAGTCGGGCAAGCCCTCAGGGCTGTTGCGCGGGTCTGTCCGAGAAAGGTTCTCTAGACCCGAAGTTACGCGGCCCCTCTGCCTCTGGGCCAGCGTCCACCTTGTCCTCCTCTGCCTCTAGAGGACGAGTTGTCTGCAGCAGGATGGGATTGTTGAGATTTACGGAACCACAGCTTCTTTTGCCCCCTCCGATTCCTGGAAAAGGATCTTTGGGGGCTAGAGAAGCGGACTCCGATGGCCGACAGCGTCTTCCCATCCTTTTCGCTTTGGACCAGCGTGTCGTGAACTGTTGAGCCAAATAAGGCCGAACCGTCATAAGGGGCGTTCGCGAAGGACGCCTTAAAGGGTTCCGTGAAGTCGCAAAGGTGGAGCCAGGAGTGACGTCGCAAGACCACTCCAGCTCCGCTAGCTCTAGCGGCTCCTTCCGTGGCATGGGAAAGAAGCCGTATAGATGTATTTGATATGGACTTTAGAGTGGCCATTTTAGTCTCAAAAACCTTTTTGTCTGGGACCGACATGGACTCCGGAGGGGCTGCAGCGTATTCCTTAATTAAGTCACGCTGTAGCCTAATGGTGTGTGCCATGTAGTTCAGTGACCTTATGGCAAAGGTCGCTGAAGCAAACATCCGCTTCCCAATACGGTCCAATGCCCGGGACTCCTTGTCTGGCGGATGGACCGAAGAACTTTCCTGGGTAAGTTCTTTCCTAGTGGCCGCCACCAACATAGCATCAACCGGCGCGCCTTTGGACCAAGAAGGTCTATCAGAGGGAGGGCTGAGGACCTTGTCTGGGCGTCTAGGGATAGGCTCCACGGTGTCGGGCTCTTTCCAAGCCCTGGTGGTAATTAGATCCACCAAGGGGTCGGCTGGGGGGGACACCCAGGAGGTAGATGGGCCTGCCTCAAAGGCCTCCAGAAATACAGACTCGTCCAGGGAGGGCTTTTGGGCAGACCAACCCCCTCTTATACGCAACATTTCCATGATGTCTCCGAAGGAGACATCTTCAGGGGGTGACCTTGGGGAGCCCTCCGTATCATCCACATCCGTATCCGTGGTAATGGACTCGGGGGAGTCCAGGTGCCTCCTGTTGCACAGATGCTTCCGAGGCGCCTCTTCGGCGGGACTGTCCGAAGAGGGCTCGTCCGCAGGGTGGTGTTCCTCCATAGGAACCAACTGGAGGGCTTGGGCAGGCTGTCCAGATGGACAGATAATCGAAGACAGACCCTGATACAGTGGGGGCACGGGTGGATCCGAAGGCCAGGTCGGGGACCTGGATGACCTCGACAGTACCCTCTCCACTACCTCAAAAGCTGAGGGAGATTCACTGTCCCCAGCCTGAGAAAGTAACCTCCCTGGCTCTGAGGATAGGATCGGGGTCGGAGCCGAAGCAATCGGACCTGAGGTAGTGGTGCGCTCCGATCCAATCAGCGCCGAAGACACAACCACCCCCTCGGATCCAATGCTCAACCCTCGGCCCCGAGAGCTCGGATCCGACAAGCTCGAAGGTATAGTCGGCATCAAAGACACAACCGCTATCGGCGCCGACGTATCCCCGGATCCAAAAGGGCCTGGATCTGACAACTCTGAGACCCGAAAACGGGTCGGAGAAGGAGCGATCGGGGTAAAAATGGGGGCTGCACTCCCTCCCAAAGGGGGGGGGGGAGGCAAGAGCATCCCCATCTGCATCTGGGTCTGTAGAAATCTTCGCATCATCCGATCCATGTCTGCTTCGGAGATGCTTCGTGTAGATCGCAAAGAGGCAGTTGAGGCAGGCCAGGAGGGCCGCCTCGAAGACCTCGAGGGAGACCTATCCTCTTCCTCCGGCTCCGGAGAAAAAGAAGGTGACCGGAGCCGAGAGGACGAGGATCCGGAGACCCTCACAGGGGACTTGAGAATTTTTTCAGGCGGAGCAGAGGGATGAGACTCGGCCCGCCTTTTTGATTTATGACCCTCTCTGTCCTTGTGCTTCTTCTCCCTGTGGGAAGAAGCACTAGATTCCACAGAGCTGGTACCTGATAAGGGAGGTTGAGTCCCAGGTACAGCTAATGGAGTAGCCGGCGCAGAAGCTACAGGAGTAGCTTGAACCCGGCTGGGAGAGGAAGAAGCAGCTGATTCCTGGGGAAGTTTTCCCGCAAGGATCAGCTTGTTCTTCCTGTCCCTGAGTGCCCGGGGGTTGAAGGCCGCACATATCTGGCAGGCCTCCGATAGATGGGCTGCCCCCAGGCACAAAACGCACTGAGTGTGGCCATCAGCTGGGGAAAGCTTGTGGCCACACTCAGTACATTTTGAAAATATGGCCTTAGATTCAGCCATAAAGCTCTCTCACACACACACAGCCAAACACTAGGGGGGAGATAAAGTTAAACTAAAGGAAGATTAGTTTTTTTTTTTTTTTTTTTTTAAAAGGGTTTTTAGGTTTGATTTTAAAACACACACACACAAGTTTAAACAAGAAAAAGTCTATAATTAGAACAATCTCACCAGGCCAGGAGCTCTTCACTATGAAGCAACTGTCTTTAGCCGCGGCAAAAAACGATCTGAGGTAATGTGGTTGGTAGCAAGGGATTATGGGTAGGGGGGAGGAGCTAGGAGCTCGGATCTTGGAGCTTGGAAAGCTGCCGGTTCGGATCCGAGGTTGGATCAGACTACCCACAGGTTGCAGATCAAATGAAGTAACTACTTCAGATCCAAAAGTAAGGGAAATGCCCACTAGAACCGAAGAGAAATTACCAGACTTGGCATTTTTCAAAGATGCAGAACTCTGTATGGCTGTAAAGATCCGTGGCCCTTAGGTGATGCACGTTGCTAAGAAGATGTAGAAGCTTGGATAACATGGGAATTTTTTTTTTTTTTAGTTTTGAGTCAAGTTCTGTATGTACTTGCCAGCTTTAGTTCTAGAGGTGACAGAGTCATGTTCCTATCTTAATGAAATTTGAAAGACAAGTTTGCCATGTTATAAATGCATTATGAGGCCACATCTGATAATTCTGATTGTGATTAGATTATAATATTCATAAGGTGGCAAAATGAAAAAGAATCAAAAAGGTGAATCAACTGACTGAAAACTTGATTTCTAAAATGTTTTAAAGTTCAAGAATAAATGTGTTTAGTCTCAGTCAAAGCAGGTACAATGTTAGTATTGTTCAAGATTATAAACTATTTTTTTCTCTAAATCTGGACTATAAGTTTTCTGAAGTCAGACAGCACATAGTTTCAAAGAGGTGGCACTTTGAAAACATTTCTTTTCTCCCAAGACTGTAATGAAAGGGAGTATATGGAGCACACGATTATCATCTTATACTCGCAGACTGTAAGGGGATCATTTTATTTATAATTTACTATTAAGGGGCAGACCTCAAGGGCAAGATAAACCAAAGATTCCTAAGTTTCTTCTCCAGTAAAAAATAAGTCACAAAGACCCACACAATAATAAGATATTCCTCATAAGCCTGAAGGCATCTCTTAAAAAGGGGCAAAGAACAGTGATGAAGAAAGGAATGAGTGAATGCATTTTCCATTTCTGAAACAGTGGCTTAGAGAACCATCAGCTCTTCATATGAAAGGATCTCTGTTGACCACAAGTAGAAGCTCATTATGGAGCAAGAATCGGGAAGCAATACTTGTCTGTACACTAACCAGAGACTTGCAACTCACGTTCCCAGTATACCAACTTATGCATAATGTCTAAACTCTGGTACGCAAGCCCTGACAAGAGAAGGACAGGCAGACGCCCTGGACACTGTGCTTGGCCCATATGGACTTGGGGGCTATTACAAGAAGAAAATTCCCCAGTCCTGAATACCACTGATTCCTAGACGAGATGCATCTAGGGAGAGATGGCCACTCATAGGACCCAATCATCTGAAGAAAAGAAGGTGCAAGACCCACAGACAGCAAGTCTGGCAGCTAAAGGTATGCTGGCTCAGATCGCACCATCATCAACCAGCGTCTCATTAAGGTTTGAGCCTTTGGCTTTCTATCCTAAACTTAAATGACAGGTCACAGGGCTCAAAAGAAATTCCAGAAACCTACAAGAGTAAATCTAAAACAATGAAAATACTCAATGTGTACATGAAAGTAAATACAAAACATGAATGCAACATATCAAATCAAAAATTTCAAATGCTTTTGCTCAGCGGGGGGTGGGGGTAGGGGCAAACTCTCTGCCTCTTCCAAGCTTGGGCTCTGCTCCCTCGCTGATCATAAATATATTGATCACGAGCTAGAATTAATAAACTTAAGAGCTCCCACAGATTCCTTTGTTAGTGCAAGAATTTTAAATGTTAGATAATCCCAGGATGCAAAAAACTCCCTAACCAGCCTCAGTAAGAAGCCGAGATCCCTCATAATATCCTCCAAAGCTAGTTATGAAAATAAAATTGCCAAAGATTCCAAAGACAACCACAAGGGATTCTATAGTTATGTCAAGAATCTAAATGGCAAAGCTCAGATCTGCTCTGAGCTACAACAGAATGGCATTAAATATACTGATCACAAGGAAATTGACAATATCCTGGCAGATCGATTTAGTGCCAACTTCAACCCCCTCTCACCCTCTAAAGGGCCCATCTCAATACCAAAAGATTGCCAAATTCTGGTAATCACGGCCACACAGGTAGAAACCGCACTCTCCCAAGCTAAGAATACAGCATCCATGGGACCAGATGACATCCCAGGCTGTGTACTACATGAACTACAAAATGAACTGGCACCTCACCTAAGTGTCCTGTTTAATCATAGCCTCACCTCAGGCTTCGTGCCCACTGAGTGGCACACAGCTACAGTTATCCCACTCCACAAGGGGGATCCACCTTGGATCCCGGGAACTACCATCCCATCAGTCTGACGAGCCTGATCTGCAAGGGCATGGAACGCATTATCATGGAATTTATAAGCAAAGACATTGGCAACCTTCAAACACTGGACCCCACCCAGTCTGGGTTCGTGAAGGGCTGATCTCGTCTCCTGAACCTGACTGACTTCTTTGAATCAGTATCCAGAGCTGTGGATGAGGGTAAGGCAGTCCACACAGCCTATCTGCACCTCGCCAAGGCCTTTGACACCATCCCCCACTCTGGAATCATAGATATACTTACTAAAGCTGGGCATACATCCCTACGTCACTCGATGGGTTGCCAACTGGCTTACTGACAGAAGACAAGTGGAGTACCTGAGGGTTCAGTCCTGGGACCGCTCTTGTTTGGCATCTACTTCTCTGAAGTACAGACCAACACTAAGGGACTCTGGCTAACAAAGTTCATAGATGACTGCAAACTGAGAGCCATTACTGAATCCCCAAATGATGTGGATATTCTACAAAAGGGCCTTACAGAAACAGATGCTTGGTGCCACAGCCATGGGCTCAAGCTTAATGCCAAGAAAAAAAAATTATGTCTTACCATAAACATTCCATCCGAGTTGTTGATCTTCCAGTCATCACTGATGGGTTCGGTTCAGAGCCCTCGGAACAGAGTCGGCCTTATACAAAGCTTGCGTGCACCAAAAACTCTTGAGCTAAGCTGCTGCCCACAATGCCCTTCACTCACTCAGTTACCTCAGATCGAGTTTGCATAACAGCATACAGAAGAAACAAGTCAGAGGCAATCTCTGCGTAGAAACCCTAAGACACCACAAAGACCCAGAAGATCCAACAGGAACCTTTGGAAGGGGTCAGTGGGAGGGTGTGATGACTGGAAGGTGGTCAACAACTCAGATGGAACGTTATGGTAAGACATAACTTCTTTATCTGAAGTTGTTAATCTTCTTCCTATTCATCACTGATGGGACCGAGTCCCCAGCTACTTGAAGAACCTGGGTGGCCCTTATGGAAGAACATTCCTGAGAACCATTGAACCAAAGGCTGCTCTTCCCCTGGAGATCAGATCCAATTTGTAATGCTTGATAAAGGTATGGGGCTTAGCCCAAATGGCAGCTGCACAAATGTCATCCATGGAGGCCCTATAGTGGAAGGCAACCAATGCTGCAATAGCCCTAGTTAAGTGAGCTTTGATTTGGCCAGGCTTAGATTCATTCGTAAGAGAATATGAGAAGGCAGTGCAATCCCTGAGCCATTTAGACAAAGTAACTACTGCACCTCCCATTCTTGGACCCGCAAAGGAAATGAAAAGCTGGCCTGACTTGCGAAAGGATTCTGTCCGGGTAGAAACGTAATTGTCTATGAACATCCAAGGAATGTAGTCGGTATTCTCCCTTGTTTGAATAATTTGGGAAGAATATACAGAGCTCAATGGACTGGTTAATAAAAAAAGTCAGAAACCACCTTGAGAAGAAATGATGGGTTAGTACGAAGTGATACTCTGTCCTTATGAAAGATCAGATAAGGGCTCTTGATACATAATGCTTGCAATTCAGAAATTCATCTGGCTGAGGTGACAGCCACCAGAAATAAGGATTTCCATGACAGGATTTTAGCTCACATGTCGGAGCAGGCTCAAAACGGGGCAGAGAAAGAGAATGCAGAACCCAGGAGAAATTCCATGCCTCCACTGTCTGCCTGATGGGAGGCCTGCTGTGGAAAATACCCTTGAGGAAAGTCTTGCAAAGGTGAGAGGAAATAAGCGGGACTCCATCTGAACCATTATGGAGGTTAGAAACAGCTGCTAGATGGACACGAATGGTGGAAGCCGACACCCCATTGTCGAACAGTTCAGTCAGGTAATGAAGAATAGTGGCTACAGGGGCCGAGAATGGATCTAGCTTCTGATCAGATGACCAAATACAGAATATTTTCCATTTGTCCCTGTAAAGTATCCTGGTGGATGGTTTATGAGAGGCCAAGATAATATCACGGAGGGATGAAGAGAGTGTTTCCTGCCTGTTAACTTAATGGAAGTGGAGAAAAGCAGTCATCCTGAGAGTGGACAGATTAAGAGGAGTCCGCTCTTGTGGGTGAGAAATGAGGTCTTGACAAGTGTCTAGGATCCAAGGAGGTTGTAGCAGATGAGGTTAGAGGAAGGGAAACCATACTTGATGAGACCAGAACGGGGCAATGAGGATCACTTTGCTTCTCAACTGAATAGCTTTCCTTAGAATAAGGGGGAATCAGAGGACTCTGAGGATAAGCATAAAGGAGACCCGTAGGCCAATTGTGAATCAAAGCGTCTCTTGGTGACTCCCCGTGAGGAGGAAAGAGGGCACAGTAGCTACTGCATTTTGTTTGAGGGGAGACGAAACGGTCACAGCAAAGCTGGCCCTAACGGCTGAAAATTTCCGCCGCCACACTTAGATTGAGAGACCACTCATGAGGACAGAGGATGCATCTGCTTAGCCTGTCCGCAATCACATTGGAGCTCCCCGGGATATGCACTGCGATCAGAAACCGGTTGGAAGCTATCGCCCACTGCCAGATTCTCATGGCTTTGTGACATAGGGGGTACGCTTTGGTCCCTCCCAGTTTATGTACCAGACCACGGACATGTTGTCCGACTGGATAGCAATCGTTCTGGATGGAAGGAGCAGATGGAAAGCTTGCAACACCAATAGCACCGCTCTTAACTCCAGGACATTGATATGCAAGTTGACCTCTACATTGGACCACGTGCCTTGGACTGACTTTCCCCTGGAAGTGGCCCCCGCACCCCATCAGGGAAGTGTCTGTGGTCACAGTGGCACTGGGGTGGGGAGTCTGGAAGGGGTGACATGAAAGACTTTCGTCTGTGCTCATCCACCAGAGGAGAACCTGTTTGCAAGTGACAGAGGAGAACCTGTTTGCAAGTGATGGTGATGAGAATCTGTGAGCTCAGGGGGTGAAGACTGGATATCCACTGGGCCTGAAGGAGCCATTGTAGTAATCTTATGTGCAATCTGGCTAGGGGAAAAAATAGGGATGGCTGCAGCCATAGACCCCAGAGCCTGGAGAACTTCCCTTGCAGACAACTTTCTTCGACAGAGTATCACTTGAACTTGTGCCCTTAATCACTGAAGCCTGTGAAGAGGAAGAGAGATCAGACTTGACTGGGTGTTGAATATTGCCCCTATGAATTCCAATTGTTGTGAAGGATGAAGGTTGGATTTCCCAGTGTATGGTGATGTCCAGCAACTCCACTAGAACTAGGGTATAGCAGAGGGCCCTGACCAGTAGGTACTTGGTGGGGGCGGATAGGAGCCAATCGTCTAGGTACGGAAACACCTGGAATCCCTGAAGTCTCAGATGAGCTGTTACCACTGCTAGGCATTTCGTGAACACTCTGGGGGCTGTCGGGAGGCCGAAAGGCAGGGCTCTGAATTGGTAGTGATTGGCTCCCAACCGGAAGCAAAGGAGGCTCCTGGAGCGCTTGTCCATCTTGATAATTGTAAAACACAACCCAGAGATCTAATTAGCACATCCACGCACCTTCCTGCAGAAAGGGAAGGATGGATGAATCATGACCATGTGGAACTTGGTCTGAACTATAGATTTGTTTAGTTGGCTGAGATCCAGAATGGGCCTCCAGTCCCCTGTCTTCTTTGGCACCAAAAAATCTTGAGTAGAACCCTGATCTGCACTTGTCTGGGGGGACCTGTTGGATGACTCGTTTTTGACATAGCTTTCATACTTCGGAAGCTGCCTCCTCCCTCTGACTGGGTGGAACATCGGGAAGGGATTTTGGAGGTCTTGGATAAGATATTAAGGGAATGTGGTAGCCTCTGGTAATGTTTCTCTGCACCCACTGATCATTTGTAATAGAGAGCCAGGCAGCTTGATGCAGAGAAAAACGCACCCTGACTGCTTCCAGAGGAAAGCAATCAGGCAGCGTTTCAGGAGTGCTGATACAGTCTACCCGAGAAGGAATCTCTGGAGCCCTGGTTACGGGGACCCCCACTGCCCCGAAAGGGGCATCTTCCATTATTGGAACCCCCTCTGCCTCTGGGGGAGTCCTCACCACGTGTGTCAAGGAAAGGACCTTGAGAATTCTTTTGCCACATCATCCCACTCCTCTGGTTCCTGGAGAAGGAACGCGGAGGTTTGGAGAAGCGTAGGCTCATGGCAGACAAGGTCTTCCCAGCCTGCTTGCACCTGGCTAATGTATCCTTGATCTTAGCACCGAACAGAGCTGATGGTTCGATAGGGGCATTTAAAAAGGAAGACTTGAATGAGTCCATGAGGTCACAAATGCACATCCAGGCATGGCGTCTCATAACTACGCCTGCATCCGCAGCTCTAGCTGCTCCTTCGGTTGCGTGGGATAGCAACTTCATGGATGAATTGCATATTGACTCTAGGGTGGCAAGTTGGGAAGCAACTTTATCACGTGCTCCATCTGAAATTTGGTCTGCGAGGGTCCCGGAGAGTTCTGAGATAAGATCTCTCTGGAGCCTCGTAAAATGTGCCAAAAAGAGACCTGACTGCAAAGGTCATGGAAGCAAAAACTTGCTTCCCTAACCTGTCCAACGACCGGAACTCCCGGTTGGGCGGGTGGACAGGAGGACTCTCTTCTGCAAGGTCCTTTTTCGTGGCTGCCGCCACCACCGTAGCACCCACTGGCAAACCTCTAGACCAATGGGGTTGATCCTCTGGAGGGGAGAGTACCTTGTCTGATCTCCTGGGGATGGCCTCAACGGTGTCAGAGTTCTTCCATGCCCGCTGCACGATGAGCTTGGAGGGCTTCCAGTCACCCCTCTGTTTCAAGATTTCCAGGATGTCTCCAAAGTAGACAATCAGGGAGTGACCATGGGGATCCTTCCCCATCATCATAGTCCGTATCTTCTGTGAGGGACTCCTCTGGGAAGTCCATGTGTTTCCTCTTACACGCTCGTTTCCGAGAAGGTTCTTTGGTGGGAGCATCCAAAGAAGACTCAGAAAGGGAAATACCCTGGATAGGGGTTTACTGGGCCTTGTGCTCTAGGAGTCCTGGGGGGGTGGCCTTTGACAGCTGAGGCTCAGAAGAAACTGGAGAGATGACCGATGTAGGAGGATTGCTAGAAGCAAGCACCCTCTCCATCACCCGGAAAGCGGGCCTGCCCAAAGAGGAGTGGGAGCCCGGAACCGAAGAAGACAATATCAGACTGGAGTCATACCCCACTCCACACAGTCCGCCCCTGGGGGCGGAGCCTCAAGTAAACTCAGGACGGTAGTCACCCTCGGAACTGAAGACGGAATCGACAACACAGTCGGAAACGTGACCGAAACCTGAGGTTCCACCCCATGAAGCATGGGATTGAGGAAGGGTGGGTTCCGATGGAACTGACACCCAAAGGGGCCTCGGGGCCTTAGACACTGTCGTCGAGGCAGAGGAAGGGGGTCCTCTCGAAAACATTGGATATATGAGCCTTGGATCAGAGGGATCCAAGGGAGGAGAGTATGTAGGGGTCGGTGTAATAGATCCAAAGCCCGGAGTGGGATGGGGTCTAGAAAAATTTGAAATTCCCCTGGCGGTCAGCAACTGGTCAAAAAGGCGCACCACATCCAATTCTGAAAGGTTCCAGTTGGATCTTACCAATGCTCCTGAGGGGGAATCAGGCCGGTCCAAAACGGAAACTAATGCAAAAAATGTACATTATACTCTGCTGGTTTACTATAATTTAGATACACAGTTTAATGAATATAAACTATTATTTACATTTGACTTTTTTTTGTTTGTGAAACATTTTGCATTTCATTTTGGTTAAGCCTAAAATTGGTTAATATTGATCACTGCACTACCCAGTTAAAATACATTTTGTATATATAAACAAAATGTAAATCCAATGCTGCATTATCATTTTCTTTTAAACACAAATAGTGGCGCAGATGCATACCTGGATTTTTTGTCTCAAGCCTTTCATTCAGAATATGCATCACAAAGGTACAAAAGAGCACAGCCCCCCCCCCCCCATACATCAGGGATTCAGGGAACTTGCCCCCTGCAAAACAGTGCATTATATTTGTGTGAAGAGCAGGTTTTATTTTGCATTTATCTTAATGTGTATATTTGGTATTGTTTAAGGATTTCGATGTTTCAGTGTTTTGTGATTTTGGTTTCATTCATACGACAGAGCCGACACCCACCATGGCCTTGGTGGGACAGTGGCTGGCCAAACAGGCTTCAAGACAGAGGAGGTTCAGGTCTGAACCTGGCCTCCAAGTGTTCTGTCCTTACAGCAATGCTCATATTTATGCCAGGGGCTGACGGGAAGTACCTACCATCAATCAAACACAATTTCTCCACTACCCATCTCTGATGAGTGGGCCAGAGGCTTTTCTTCCACCATTTATCAGTATGATTAGTGGCTTGGGTGTCTGCTGCAGCTGGCATAAGGAGGATATACATGCAGATTTTTTTTTGGGGGGGTGGACCAGTGTCTTTCAATGTCATAATCCATCAAAAATGTGGGTGCCAACACAAAGGACAACATCTTGCTAAGTGTAAGTCAACCCTCAGCATAGATACAAAGCATTATATACTTGTAAAGGGAAGGCACTGTTGTCCTGTGAAGATATGGATCACATGTTTGCTGTCAAAGGGAGTTGTGAGAACCTACAATATATACCCTTATATCCAGGGTGCCAGTGAAGGCATAAATGACACCATGGCTACCTGAATGACAGTTCCTCAATATCTGTCTTGCTCCGACCCCTCCAATCCCTGCCACATGCTGGAGGAATACACTGGATCATGCACAGCTGGGGGAGCTTTGAAGTCATGCAGCAAAAATGATACAGGGAAAGAAGGATTGCACAAAAAAGAGATTACCCAGGTCTGGCATGATGAAGGGGGGGGTTGATATAGAGGAAACCACAGCTTTGCATCTTGGATGCTAGTGACAAAAGAATAGTACTGAGGAAATTTTGGTGGTGCAATCCTGATGACAGTGAGGATATAGAACAAGTAATACTCTGTTATACTGCATCATGCTGAATTAACAAGCAGACAAAAATAATTTCAAAAATGTGTATACAAAACTACACGCATGCAGAATGTTCAAGAAAATCCATTTACTGTAGCCAGATGAACAGACCATCCCAAAAGAGGAGGATAAGAAGGGCAGTAACAGCCACCCACTACAGGATGTTATCTTTGCAGTTCAAGTATATCTACATTTGTAGGCCTTCTTGCTGTGGATAACCTATGGGAAAACTTCCAGCCACTAAATACCTTCCAGAAACCAGAAATTTTGGAGCCGAAAGGCAGCCAAAAAAGGAAGTGCTTGGAAAATTAAGGTGTTGAAGGAGACCCAACTCTAGAAACTGCAATCCAAATCAATTAACACTTGGTATTTCACCTAGCGGCCACATGGTCATGACAAAAAAGTTCACACAGACATTCGGAAGAAAGCATTTCAAATAGCCGCATCCCTGAAGGGGTGGCCATTGAAAATTTTTCTAATGGGTTGGTTTACTGCCCGATTCAAAGCGCAGTGTAGTTAAACCACTTGGAAAGGTTCTGATTAACCACTGCAAGCCCCTTTATACCTGCAGTGAAGCAAAGACCTGCAGAAGAAATTCATGCACCTTCATAATAATAATATTGACTGCCAGTGTATATCCAAAGTTCTGTCTCCCATGGATTCCACCTTAGAAACAAGACACGGAAATGGAGCAGAACAGTTTAATGACAGGTTAGTTTTAGACGACATCACATACCTGTGAAAGACCAAATAAATTTTACAGAAAATGGCCTGCAGCTTAGAGATCCTCTGAACAGAGGGGATGGCCACCAAGAATAGCATCTTCCAAGAAAAACATCCAATGCACCGAAATGGGTGACTGGTGATAGAAAAGCTTGTCAGCCTAAGTGAGGAAAAGAGTTCCTCACAGATTGTTTAAATGGAGTCTTCATTTTTAACTCTCAGACAATGATGAACAATTTTTATTCACTCTACAACGCTCAAAGACAAATCAATACCACCTGCAAACTGACATAGTAGAATAGCTCATATAAGTGGAAAACTACCTGGTAGCTTACATTTCTTCCAAATGTCCAGTCGGAGGTCTACCATAAGCAAGGGATAGTACAGCTGTGTAAGATGAACTTATGTTCGAGTAGTAGCTATAACATTATGAGTTGTATCCTGGCAAGGTTACATCTTGGCAAGGCTATAACTGCCAGACAGCTTCCAAAGCTTTCGAGCACATTCCACATACCCAAACTGACAAGCAGCTAAAAGTTTGGGCGCAAAGCTCTTCAGAGCTTTCTTGCCAGCAGAGGGGAGAAGGGTGCGCCAAGAAAGGACAATGTTAGAACAAAAAAATATATATAAAATGTCCATACCTTGGTATAAACACACACACAAGATGGAGGGGGTGGAGTCCATAAGCCCCTGGAGAATGGTCCTAGTAAAGCTTGATATGGACTATGTGAAGGAATCACTTTTACAAAACACTATAAGCTTATGCACAGCGTACCAAGTAGCAGTTTCTAGAATACAACCCTTTCAAAAATGCAACAGAGGAAGCTAAGGCTCAGACAGAGTGGCCCTTGACCTTGCCTGGAATAGTTTCTCTATGGGGACTATAACAAAACATAACAGCCTTAGACAACTATGTAGAAATATTCTGTTTTAACACAGGTTGCCCCTTCTTACCTTCACAAATGAACAACTGATCCAAAAGTTCTGAAAGATTTACTTCTGTCAAGATAGTATCAGAGCTGCCTGTGGACATTCAAGTTACCGAGTATCCTTTCTCCCTTATTTTTAGGTTCAGGAAAGAAAATGGGGGGAGGGGTGGAGAGTTTGGCTTAAAGTAAACTAGAATACCACATAAGAAACAGAAGGATTAGTTCTCAAAGAAACACTGTTCTTTTGGAAAATGAGATATAACTGACTCACCATAAGAGTTTGCAACTCAGATACCCTTCTTGCAGAGGTCAGAGCAAGCAGTAAAACTTGTTTTCTATGTTAAGAACCTCAAATGTCAGCCAGATTAGCTGGTTCAAATGGAGGATTACCTTCTTTAACACAAAATTAGGATGCCAAAGCAGGGGTGACCAGTTTTCCTGGAGTTCTCTAATGCAAAACCCTTTCAAGAACATTTTGACACGAGACTGCACTGAAAGGGGAGTATCACTGGGCAGACATACTGAAATGGTCGAAGGCCAAAGGTCGCACAAATCTTATAAAACCAGAGAACAACTAGTCTTGAATGGGTGCTGGTTATGCTGTTGTAGCCAAACAGAAAACCTTTTCCATTTGTTAATACACAATTTTATATTAACAGGCTTTCCTGCCTTCATTAGTACCTGCTGCACATCCTCCATGACCAGGTGCCTAAAAGGAACTACGATCCTATCATCCAAGCAGTCAACTGAAAAATGACTCATGCTGGGGTGTATCAAAACACACCCGGTTCTTGTGAGTAGATCCAGTCTGAGGAAACTTTCAGAAATTTCCCCTGGCCACTTCCAAAAGAATGTTACCTGGGCCAGAAGGGAATTACCAGAATGACCTTTGGTGATTCATTCAGAATTAACCTGGATATTAGTGGAAGGGTTGGAAAAGCATGCGGGAACATTACTGTCCAAGGAAAGGAAAAGGCATCCATCTTCTAGGCCTTCTTGCACAGACTTCTGAACAGAATCTTTCCAGTTGACTGTTCAGAGAGGCAGAACAAAAAAGTCTATTTGAGGAACTCTCCACATATGCATTAAATACAGGAAGACCCTCAGATGTAGCTTCTATTTGTGAGGGTCTGCCTGGTCCTGCTCAGCTTACCTGCCACACAAATGCCTGTTGAGTGAGATTGTGCTGAGAAGCTATATCTCAAGCTAAAACGGCTAGTCTGCAAAGGGGATATGATCTGGATCCCTCTTGCTTGTTTAAGTATCACATAACTGTGGTACTGTCTGTAACCATTTAAATAAATCACAGGGACCAAAGATGGTTCAAAAACTTGAGTGCCTTGATCAGGGCAAGCATCTCCTTGATATCTGTGCTTACATCTGGCCTTGGTGTACAACCTGCACTTATCTTCCTGAAACTGCTTCCCAAGGAAGGTCTGAAGCATCTGTGGTGACAAGGGATATAAAAAGGGAGAATAAGAGACCTGTTTTAAGGAGATCTGTTGTCTCCACCAAAAGATGTTTCTTCTGACAAACTGCAGCACTGGAATTTTAAAAGAAAAAGATGCTGGTGCTAGGACGAAACAAATTTCAGATACCACTGTATCTTTCACATGTGGAGTCTTGCTAAGGGGTATCACGAGAATAACAGATGCCACAAGACCCAAAATCTTGCAGCAGTTCCACGCAGGTGTCAACATCAGAGTGGAAAACCTTAGAAACAGATCTAGATAAAGATTTTTTTCCTCTCGTATAAAAGCTCTTTGAACGGAGGTATCTAGTTGGACATCCCAGGAATGCAATCCTGGGTGATGAATTCTAGAAAGACTTCTGAAAGTTCTCTTGGAATCTCAGATTGCTTAACAGATCTCTCATGAAAGTGAGAGAATCCCGACACTTTGAAAAAGACATTGCAAAGAAAAGCAAGTCACCTAAATATGGAAAAATATTTATGCAATGTATCCTGCAATGCAGTTGTAATTTGAGCAAGAAACTCAGGAATACTACTGGTGCAGTGCACAGTCCAAATGGTAAGGTCTGAAGTCTGAATAAGTAGGATGTGATAAGCATCTTTTAAGTAGAGTGTTGCCAGGAAACTAGAAAAAGAGGAAGAAAACAGGTTGTGAATTAATTTTGAATTTGGGCACCATCACAAACAGGTTCAGGAAATAAAGCGCCAGCAACAGGAATTTTCTTTCTTTGGCACTAGGAACATCCTTGAATATAAATACTTCCCCATCTGAGAAGGAGAGACTGGTTCTATCACTTCTTGAGACAGCATGTGATGAAAAATGAGTGGAAACAGTGTCTGATCTGATGGATCACGAATGACACATGGGAAAGGAGGAATTTCCTCCCACTACCATCTGTAATCTTGATGAAGGATTTTCAAAATCCACTTGTCTGAAACTATCTGTTGCCGAACAGAAGAGTGGAGATTCAGATTTAGTGGGAAAAAAGGGGGCCAGGATGGGAGTGGTTCACAAGTTCTCTTAACAGTTCGACTTGTTGGACTGTCCTTGGTTTTGGAAGGTTTGATGCTTCATTTTGGAATCCCCTTGCCATGGTTTCTTAAATAGCTGTTTACCTGTAATTTTTTTAGACTGTTTATTCTTTTTTTTTGGATGAGGAAATAGAAAATCCTTTGGACAATTTGGAAAAGGAGGACTGAAAAAAATCTCCCTGGATCAGCCTGCTGCTTTCATCATACTTTTTGATCATCTCTGTAGCAGAGGGGTCAAATACTACATCTCTATTAAAAGAGAGAAATTAAAAAATTCATTTTAACATCTGTGAGACTGGGAGAAAGAAATTAAAATATCATTTTAGCATCTATGAGGTTCTGAAAATGAAGCCATGTAAACTTCCTCAAAACAGTACCAGTGGCCAAAACCCTGGAAAAAGCATCAGAGTCATATACACACACTGTAAGAAAGGAGTAGTTTTCCTCACAAGTAGAAATTGCAAATAAAACATTCCTCACACTTTCACAATTTGTCAGAACAAACTAATATATGAGCCTGACAATTTAAAATTCTGAAAAAAAAATCTAATTTGTAGAAGCAAACAATTTTCCCATACATAATTTCCTCATCCTTATCAGAAAGGGTAGAATTGGTATTAAAGCTTAGCAACAGTGGGTTCAATTAGATTAGATAGAAAATGTACAGAAAAGACAGATTGTTGGCTTGGATTTGTTAATGTTGGATTTTTTTTTTTTTATTATTTTCCTTTTGATTGTTAGTGCTGTACCTTTGATCAATACATGAGGTTGATATATATGTGAAATTAACCAATGGAAGCATTTTGTATATATTGTATATAATATGTGAATTTGTAATATGGTTGTGAAAAATAATAAAAAATGATTATTGAAAAAAAAAAAAAAAACTAGCTGCTGAGTCAGGTTTGGGGATAGTGGATATAAATTTAGAAGACTAAGACTTTATACATCCTATCTGCCTTTTTATGGACAGCTGGCTGATTGCAGGCAATAACACACATTACCTAAATCAGACAGAGCAGAAAAAATGGGTGCAGGTACTAAAAAAATCTTTCTGGAACAACTCATAGTATTTTCTTGGGGACTTAGAATCCTCAGTGTTCTACTGAAAACACTGATACATTCTAATAGTCTCAGAGAAAGAGAAACCCTCACAGGGAGAATCAGAAATTGACCACTCCTCGAAGTCTGAATCAGAAATTCGAGGGGAAAAAAAAAGTATTCATCTCTGCATCTTCCCAGTCAGATTCAGAATCTTGATTCTCTTCTGTAAAAGAGGAATCTCTCTTTCTTTGACCGGAAATTACTTTACAATAAGGATCAATGGCCTCAATTAAACCTTGAGCCAGACCCAGAAAACTACTCCCATCTAAAGAAAGTTGAGGAGTACATAAATGTTTGGTTTTCTGTTTCTTTTCAACAAGAAAGAAGGGGGCAACCCTGTTACTAATGGCAGCAGCAACTTCCCCAGGGCACACCATTCCAACACAGAGAAATCTTCTCCGTTTCCTCTCCCAGGACAGACAAAAGTGGGATCTTCTCACTGTGTAATTAAGAACCAACAACCACAGAAGACATGGCTAACCCCTACTCCACAGTGGCTGCACATGCTACACCAGAGGCATTCTGGAATAAAAGTGGTTAGAAGTACAACAAATGGCCATAGAAGTCACCCACATGATGCTGAGGCAAACTGCTAGCCTGCTGTGGTGGCAAAGTTTTTTTTTTTTTTTTTTTTCATTTTGTGACTGGAAGGACAACAGACCATGGAGTTGATAGTTAGTTCCATGGGCAAGCCGAAAATAGTGCCCTTTTCCCTGGAAAAACTAGCAGCATTTGCTCTTAAACACCATCAGTCCACAAAAACACAGTAAAACGTATTTTAAAAACATTATGCCAGCCTCACATTAGTAAAATAAATTTCTCCACAAAAAAAATGCTTTCATTTACTTTACATCCCATTTAAAAACTGACAAAAAAAATGAGTGTTCAAATTAAATGTATGTTACAGTCTCAAGACAGTTCAATAAAACACACCACTCCTAGCTTTGAAATAACTTCCCCGAAGAGGAAACTAATAAAGCATCAACAAAATTCAGGAAAATGGAAGTATTTTCCTCAAAATGAACTTATCTGCCCAGCTGCTATATCCTTCACAACATATAAACCATATAGCAAAGGCTACTACAGCAGTGATCAACAGGACAAACATTGTTTGTCCAGTCTAATGGTCTCTTGCCCCAGGTACCCTGAAAAAGATCTCCCACAGAGAGTCTCCCAGACTTGGAGAAGATAATTCTCTCATGCCTGTACCAGGCACTGGAACAGCTGAAGATTTAGCAGAATCTCGTTCATGCTGGCCAAAAAGGGCAATAGAGGAATCAGGCAAGGAAGTAGTGTGAGGCATAACCAATTGTCAACTGCAGATTCACCCACTGCTGACTAAGGTGTAGATGGAGTCTTAACAACACGGAAGACTTCTTGGGAAGAAATGTTTTTCTTCCTAGGTACAGTGGGAGAAGAACTAACTGAAGTGGTGCAAGTATCCATGCTATAGCCAAGTAAGAGGAGACAAATGCAGTAGCCGCTGTTGGACCAATATGGTCAAAATGTAAGCAGTCATTGAATGCTCACACTAAAGCACACAAACACTTTCACCAGTCCCTTTACAATAAAACAACAACAGCACAAGCAGAACACAAACCTTCAAACACAGAAAAAACACTTGACAGAAAAAAATATGGCAGCTAGTGTAATGCTTATTCTCTGCTCGTGACAACCTCACACATGCATTCCTGTCCACCCCTCTGTATATGTTTTTGTCCCCAAAACATCAAAGTTTGTACAAGCAGTACATCATTTCTCACATCACTAGTCTCAAACACATTAACAGACACCTCTAAGTAGTAAGTGGTCCCTGACAGGAAACTTCAGATACTGTGAAAAAATATTAGGAATCTTAAAGACTAAATACTGTTTTTAGTCATAAAATAAAATATATGTAATGCATGGAGTGCTGTGATTACTCTCCAAAATCAGGGGGAAAAAAACTCGTAAAGCTGTTCTCTAGCATCATAAATCATGAACATGGCAGCACTTAAAGGTGTGTGCAAACGCTGCTACCCCTCCCAACACTATGGACTTCCCATGGCTCTCAACTACTCTGTCTCATATTTTTTGATCACCAAGGGTTAGAATCCATCAAAAATGCCAGAAATATGCTTTTACTCCTCTCATCGTTCATAAAATACATATCGATCAAAACCTTTTAAAAGTGAATTAAAACAATATTTCAAAACACTATCTTCCTTTGTTTCTGCTCCCCCCCGGTTCATAAGGAAATAAGCTGATAGGTGTGCTAATATGAGTGTGTCAGACAGTGTCCATTAAATGCTTTACCGGTTTTCAGAACCAGTAAAACATTTTTCCCCCCTGTAACCAGTAGTTCATGGAGCAGATAAAGCTCCATGCACAAGAAAGAATTATGATCAGGTCTTCAATCATAATCCTTTATATTGTGCTCTTGACAGATGCCAGGATAAACCAGTCAAGCTTCTCTCTCAAGGTGAGTTTCTTTGTATACATGTTTCAATCACACAAGCCAGTTACAATCAGAAATCCTATCATAACCCCCTATATTATTTTTCTTTAAAAAAAAAAAAAAAAAATAGCAATAACTTCTATGTGAAGGGGCTCCCCAACAAGTACTAAACTGCAAGAAACTAAGTTCTTAGCTGACTGCTGCTCTTGTGAATTGTGAGAGATCCTTCTTCTCAAGACAGCATGAACATGCTGAAGAAATCGTCACTCTGACTAATGATTTCTCCGTTTGGTATTAGTCAATAGGCAGTTGGAGTGAAGTTGTGGGGAGAACCAAAGCTTTTTGAAATTGTCCCGTTGTGGTCTCCTAAGGAGGAAACCACCCACATAGCTTAACTGCAGTAGCGGGAATTATGAATAGTGTAGATCAGAGTAACATGTATGTGCTATATCTTTAAGAAGCATATGCGGCTGTGTGTGCACATACAAATTCCAGACATATGCAATCCCTACTACCATTCTGTAGAAGCAGCAAGAGAGTGAGCAAGTATGATCGCAGTTATTAATCTGTATATAAAAAGTTACTCAAGTCATAGTCCGTAAGCCTCTATAGTGATGTGTTTGTATAGAATAAAACTGCTTAAATAAAACCCACGAAGACTCGTTTGTGTACCAACACAAAAGTGAAAAATAGCATGATCGTTCAACACAATTTTAAATTTATACAGAGGTCAACATTCCAGTGCTGTCAAACTAAATTCAATGTTTGAGTTATAAACAAATGAAGCTAGTAACAAACAAGCATCCAACAAACTGATGAAAAAAAGTACTGTGGCAAGGCTAGAGGAAACCAGATAAACAAACCAACTGCTACAATAAATTCCAAAATCAATCCAAAAATCCAAAGGGAACTGGCTTAATGTAAAAATAAATAAATAAAAAAGAACTTTATTAGCACTTTTGTCCAACAAAATGAACTTCTTCAGATACAACAATAATGTTAAAACCTTTGTATTAAATACATTCATCTGGCGTGTTTAATCAGTTACCACTAGCAGTTCCCTCCAAAAGATTTAAAGCAACCCCTGCCCCTAAAATAATTACCAAATCTGCAAAAATAAACAGAGTTAAAACTAATAAACATATAACTGTGCACAAATAAAAATACATATAAAAATGTATAAACAAATACAACAAATATTTAATCTTTCCAAGGGTTTTATTTTCAGCAGACAAGAAATATAAACACATTTCATTTAATCCTGGCCATTTAAAGGCATTAAGCTTTAATTGCTATAATAGTGCCTTCTCCTCTAACAGTAGTTCAAATGCTCCCCCCAGGTCCCACCCGTAATTTATCTATGGCCATATATTTAAAATTATGGCCTTCCAAACCACTAATGTGCTTTGCTAGAGCATTAATATTCTGCTCTTTTCTTATAGCATATTCATGCTCATAAAGTCTCTCTCTCAATAGGCAGTCAGTCTTATCAACATAAAAACCTTTACATTGTTGACAGTTCGCTATATAAACTATACCTTTACTACTGCAATCGAATTTATATCCAATTTTAAAATCCTGTCCCTCTACGTGGAAAGCTCTACCAGTTTGTACCTTAAAGCACCATGAACATCTACCACATGTTCCCATACGTGGGTCCCGATCCCCTGAGAAGTTATTCAGATTTTCCAATATACTTTTAAAATCCGTACCCCCCCCTCCTAAACACTACCATAGGGCTTTCCCCTAGTTGTCTCTCTCTTCCATTAACATTGGCCAGTTCTTATTCAAAATTAGACCTATAGAACTATAATCCAAACTGAACTGAGTAATAAAATTGAACCATATTAGAAACTATAGTAGTCTGTTCTACATTTTCATTGGTGTCTGCTTGGATTAGTATAGAATCCTCGGTGAAGCCCAAAATAGGGCTGAAATAATGGCTCATTCTTTTGAGTTCCACCTCCTTCAAGTCCACTGGTAATTGTTTGGGGTACCCTCTTTTTTCAAACATGGATTGCAAAAAAATCACATTCATCTATAAATTCAATGTTTGAGTTCACAGAAGAAATTGTTGAGAGATAGAAGGTGGGGAGCTCTTGCCAATTTAATGTTGAAAGAGCTGAACAGTGGAACAGTGGTGGGATCTGGGTGGGTGATTAATGGCAAATTTAGCAGTTTTATGGTAACATGATTCTAGATCGTTGAGGTCAGATTTTCGAGGGTTTGTATATATGAGAGCTTCATAAAGAAGAGGGGGAGACAGAAGGTGTGTGCAAGCAGTGGCTAGTCTGGCATTGGGAGGTAGGAATGATCTGGCTCTGTATAGGGCACCTAGTTTGATGTGGACTTTTTTGATGGTTTTGGGCAAAATGTCTAATTTGAGGTTGATATCTATGGTGACACCTAAAAGTTGTATGTGGTTAGTGGGGGCAATTTTGGAACTGTTTGTAGAGGTGACAAAGTGAGAACTGGGAAGTCTTGTGTTTTTTGGTACTAAAACTATGATTTTGGTTTTGTTGGGTTTAAAATGAGTTGGTGTTGGGAGAGGTAGGTTTCAATGTCCTGAAAAAAAGAGAGTGCAGTTTTAGTTGGAACTCTTGGGGTGAGGGGGCACAGCAGATACTGGTAGCATCATCTGCATACTGTACTATGGAGGCATGGTGGGTTGCTGTACTGTGGTTGTTTGTGAATATGATGAAGAGAACTGGACTGAGGAAAAGAGGTGGACCTAGAATAGAACACTGGGGTACACCCACAGAGATGGGGAGTGGGGGGGAAGAGTTTTCTCACTTTGTAGCTTGTTGACAGTTGGAAGGATAGCTGTGGAACCAAGTTAGTGAGGGTATACTAAGGCCATAGGAAAATTGTTTATTTAGTAGAAGCTGGTGGGATACGGTGTCGAAGGCTTTAGACATGTCGAGAAATATGGAAGAGACATGCTGGACTTCATTCATGAGATGGTGGATGGTGTTAGTGAAGGTTAAGAGGGCAGTGCTGGTACTGTGCTTTGGTCTGAAACCATGCTGAGAGTTGGGAAGGAGGTTATTTTTAAAAAAGTACAATACGAGTTGGTTGTGTGTGGATGCATTTTTCTAAAAGTTCCCCAAGGGGGGGAAAGTATGGCTATGGGACGATAGTTGGTTAGTTCTTTGGAGGGGTCACCTTTGTGGAGAGGTATGAGATATTTTCCATAAGAGTGGGACATAATGTTCTTTGACAGAGTGGTTGATTAGGATTGAGATGGGGTTCGCAACTGAAGAGGCTGCAAGTTTTAAAAATTCATTAGGGAGTTTTGTCTGCAGCTATGCAGCATGGTTTGAGTTTGGACAGGAGAGATTTTATTACTTAGTTTGAATGAGTGAGATGGAGAAGGGGCTATGATTGTCAATGGCTGAGGTGGAGACAAAGTGACTGGGTTAGTTGGTTGTCTAGAAAGGAGGGGACAGTGTTGAAGAAATGGGTGATAAATTGAGTAGAGAAAGGGACTGAGTTGACTGAGGTAGCATGCAAGGGGGTAGAGGTATGTCCTGGTTTTAGGAGTTGGTTCACTGTAAGCCAGAATTTTTGTGGGTTGTTTTGGTTTATTTGCTGACAGGATAGAAAGTAAACTTGTCTCTTCTTATTTCTTTTTTGTTAGGTTTCTTAGTTGTTGATAGTTAAAGAGGTCAGCTTTGTTTTTGGAAATATGATAATGTGACCAGGCTTTGTCTTTACTTCTCTTAGCAATTTGGTGTCTTTGGATAGCCATAGTAGAGGCTTGGCCCTAATACGAACTTTAGGTGCTTAAGTGGGGACCAGTTACATTGTTGTAGTAAAAGGTTGAAAGTAGAGGGGGAGAAGTTTTTCATGGAAGTGATGTATTTGTAGAGGATATTGTTTTGGGTGTACATACGTTTCCTGTTAAGAAAGGTTGGATAGTGGTAACTGAGGGAGTCAGGTAGGCACCCAGCTGAGAAGCCAAGACTAGGTTTGTTAGCTAGGATCCAGTCTAATGCTGACTGTTAGACTGTTTGCCAATATGAGTCAGGCAGTTTATTGTTTGGGTGAAGTTGAAGAGATTAATAAAATTGGATGGGTTATTAGTAGTACAGGAATGCCAATTTAAGTTGAAGTCACAAAGAACAATAGTTTCTTGGGTGAATGTAGTGGCTGCCCAGGAAAGTTTGTGTTCTATAGTGGGGAGGTTGTTGCTGGGAGGGAGGTAGGAGGCAATTATTATTGCCTTGTTGGGGTTGATTTCACGGCAGGTAAATTAATATTTCACAGTCGGTTAGATTGGAAAGAGTACAGTTTAGTTGGGCAACTTTTGAGAGTATTTTAAACATAACTGCAATTTCACCTCCATGTTTGTTGATTCTGTCTGCTCTTATGATGGCTATAGCTTATTGTTAGAATTTCGCTGTCATTAATGTGTGGGCTTAACCAGGTTTCGGTTATCTGGTGAGTAGGTGGACAGGGTAGTGTGGAACTCACTGATCTTATTCATGATGCTACAGAAGTTGAGGTTTAACAGGAGTAGATCTGAGTTAGAGATTGCTTGGAGGGGGGGTAGGGATGTGAGTGAGAAATACAGTGAGTTGAGGTGGTGGGAGTGGGACATGTGTAGGATATCATGTGTTGTGCATAGCTGTTTGTGGGGCCTGGGTTAGGATGGATGTCAGCCTGGAGTTTAATTTGGGTAATGGATTGAAGGAGAAATTTGTTTGTTAGTTGGAGGCATATGGGTGTTGGGGGTGTAGAATAATGGGTGAGAAAGTGTTTTGAGAGGTGAGAGGGAGAGTGGTTGACGAGTTGTGGGCTGATGTTACTATAAAAGAGTAGCAATGAGAGTGGTGGGTTGAGTGTAGGTGATTGAAAGTGTTTGATGTGGAGTGGGGGGGTGCAGTAGGTGAGGTAGAGAAAGTGGAGAAGCAAGGTATTGGTGAGAAGGGTGTGAAGGTAGTGCATGATAATTGGGAGTGTTGCAGGATGGGAGAGTAATAGGAGAAAGAGATGGGAGGAGTTGGTAGACAGGTAGTGCTACGGATCTGGGAAGGGTGAGGATTGGATGGGGTGTGGTAGAGGTGTGGTCAGGCTAGGTATAAACCAAATGAATGTAGGGGTGGGTAGGAATGGGGGTAGGGGAGCGGAGTGATCCTGAGCAAAGCGAAAGGCGAACAGAGCGAGATAAGCCACGACACTGAGCTGATTGCAAAAACAAAAAACAAATCAGTTTCTGTCAGCTATTCTAGGTCAGTATGCGGGGTTCCAGTACTCTAGAGTAAGCAGCAATCCAGCAGCTATTAGATAGTAAGGATACTAAAAGAAGTGAAGGCAGCTTCACACAAAGAGGTATTTCATACACTAATCGGAGAAGCTGACTTTTCAACAAGTGGTAGTAGTTTCACAGTAAAGCCAAAGTTCCTGTAGCTCTAATAGAGTGCAGAGAAACTACAAAAGTGGAGGATGCTTGGTTAGATCACAAGGTGGTATTATAGTTTCATAGTATAGTACTAGGCTATCTGCCCTGGGGCATTTGTAAGCCTAGCCATAGTGATGTGGCTTTTGCCACCCCATGAAATGGTACAAAAAATGTACAGAATAAATTTAGAATACTGTGCCTCTGTCTAGTAGTGACACAATGAAGGTCCCCTTATATAATAGAATTAGTTTACTGTGCCCCTGTCTAGCAGTGGCACAGATGTGACCCCTGGGGTAAACTTACGATCTTCCATCCACTCATCAAGACTTCTCTTGAAGAGAGTCAGTGAGGGGCTCTGCCTAATACGAACTGGGATCTTGTTCCAAAGCATAGGAAGCCTCTGGGTTATGAATCTATCCCTCCAGCATGTCCTATTCATACTTGTGCCAAGGTTTAAGTCTTTAGCTCTCGTGGTCCTGATGGATTTGGATTTTTTGAGGTGGAGCATGTCCATCAAATCCTGATTGGACATGGCCTTGTACGTCAGGCAGAGATCACCTCTGAGCAGGCGGTATGCTACTGAATAGAGCTGAAGTTTCTATAGTCTGGCAGAATAAGACATATGTTGGAGACCCTTGATCCTCTTGGTGAGGTACTTTTGTGGTCTCTCCAGTTGTTGCAAATGCCGGGTGAGGTACATACCAAATGGGGCATTGTACTCAATCATGGGTCTGATGAGGGAGGAATATAGGGGTACAATGACATCCTTGGATCTGGATGTGAATCCCTTCATGATGAGGTGTGCAAGGTAGAATGTTTTTCTAACCACTTTGGCAACGTGGGTGTCAAATGAGAGGTCGCTGTCGACTTGGGTCCCTAGGTCTCTGATTACTTTTTCAGAACTCATTGGGTTGCTGTCTATGTGATAATTTGTGGGTACTTTGTTTTTCTCAAAGGGGATGACTACATTTTTTGGCATTTAGTTTAAGGCCGTGACTCCAGCACTAGTTGTTCGTTTCTGTGAGGTCTTTTTGTAGGATGTGTGTGTCTGCTGGTGTATCGACTATGGCGCCTAGTTTGCATTCATCTGCAAACTTTGTCAGCCACAGCCCTCCCATGTTTGCTTTAACATCTGAGAAATAAATGCCGAACAAGAGGGGTCCCAGGACAGATCCCTGTGGGACACCACTTGTGACTGGCTTTGAGTCTGACATTGCTCCAGCAATTTTAACTTTATGGGTTCTGTCCTTTAGCCAGTTTGCAACCCATCTAATGACATAAGGGTTTACTTTTAAGCTGTTGAGCTTATCTATGATGCCTGAGTGGGGTATTGTGTCGAAGGCCTTGGCCAAGTCCAGGTATGCTGTATGGACTGCTTTGCCCTCATCAATGGCTCTAGTGACTGTTTCGAAAAAGTCAACCAGGTTTAAAAGGCAGGATCTGCCCTTTACAAAGCCAAACTGGGTGGGGTCAAGTGTCTGTAGGTCCCCTATGTCTCTGTTTATGAGTTCCATAATGATTCCTTCCATGGCTTTGCAGACCAGGCTGGTTAAGCTTATGGGGCGGTAGTTTCCAGGGTCTGTAGAGGCACCCCCCTTGTGGAGTGGGACCACTGTTGCTGTATGCCAGTGTTCAGGTACATATCCCGAAGTAAGGCTAAGGTTAAATAGCATTTTTATGTGTGGGTTTAGCTCATCTTGGAGTTCACGTAACCCGGGATACCGTCAGGTCCCATTGATGCTGTGTTTTTTGCTTTGTTTAGGGCAGTTCTCACTTGGACATCTGAGATGACAGGGAGATTACATTCAGCTGGGATAAGTATTTCTTCTTTTGGGGGTGAGGGAGGGGAGAAATTTGCACTGAACCTGTCAGCCAGAATGTTGGCAATATCTGTGAGTTCAGTGTATTTTTTGTTGTTGTGAACCAACTCTGAGCATATCTGAGGGTTTCCACCCAGGTTTCTAACATAGCTGAATGAAGAAGGCTTTGTGGTTATCTTTAGTGTCCTTAGCGATTTTTCTCTCAAAGTTGGCCTTGGATGTTTTTATGAGAGAACATAGTTTTCTGCTAATGTTGATCAGAGATGTCTTCCCTTCATGGGATTTTGCTCTGACGTGCAGTAGCTTTCTTCTTTTGTTATACAATTTGTTTATGGCTGAGGTCCACCAGACAGGACGCTTACCTTTGGTGGAGAGGGGCTTGGATTTATTTGGGATTGCATGATCCATGCACTCTTGGAGATGTCCATAGAAAGCATTTGTGAAGGATTCGGCATTGTGGGATGTGGTATCCACTGGCACAGTGGGCTTAAAGGATACCATCTCAGTCTTAAGAAGAGTGAAGTCTACTTTTGAGAAGTTTTTCACTGTGGTCTTTTGTGCTGGGGGTGGAGGTGGGATATGAATATCCAGGGTGATTAGTTTGTGGTCAGATTTCACAAGTGAGGGGTATACTTCCGGTGTGGAGCATTTTGTCCCTATGTTTGTGATGATCAGGTCTAGTATATTATCTCCCCTAGTGGGAGAGGTGACTAGTTGTTCCAGTGCATTTGAATTTATGAATTCCAGGAACCTTTGGGCTAGGGTATTAGGGCTAGAATAATGTACCCAATCTATGTTTGGGTAGTTGAAGTCTCCCAGTATGATGGTATTTTGTGATACATTCATATCCTCCAATGTCTTCAGGAAGGCTGAGTGGGTTTCTTGAGATTGGGAGGGTGGTCTGTAACATGCTACCAGTTGTATAGCAGTTTTGCCTGTGGTTAGTTGCACCTGTATGGTCTCTGATGCTTCATGTGTTCCTACTAACCTGGAGGTGTGGGTGTCCTTGATAAATATGGACACTCCCCCCCCTCCCTTTGTGGTTCGGCCCGGGTTTTGGGGCCGAAAAGCATGATACGAGATATAGCCTGGTAGCGCTGGGGTGCTCTCAGGAGCCTTGAACCAGGTTTCAGTTACTGCACAGACGTCGATGTTCTCCATGCTGAGGAGTGCATCAAGTGCCTGCATCTTGAGATTTAGACTTCTGGCGTTGAGCAGCATTACCCTTAGTTTTTTTCCATTTTTGTTTTCTAAGGAGGTGGGTTTGTCTTTTGAGCCTTGCCTAAAAAAGGCACTATGGGGGTGGCAAGAGCCTTTGCCAATATCCGGAAGTCCAGTGGTGACAGGTGTAAGCCATCCCTTGCGAAGCAGCGTGGCTTGTCCAACATGTCATCCCAGGCAGACAGATATTGGATCCCCTTAGAATGACACCAGTACTTGAGCCAATTGTTAAAGCTGATCATCTTGTCTTTGTATTGTGGTATCATTCCTGGTGAGGGCAAGATGCTGCTCAGGGTCAGGGTCATACCAGCCTGGGCTACATAATCGGAGAGCTCCTCTATGTCTCTTTTCATGTAGTCCAGGGAGGTACATCTCAGGTCATTCACGCCAGCATGGACACACGGATTCATATTTGTACTTGCTTTGGAGTGACCTGAGTGTGTGTGTTATGTGGCGGATCCTAGCTCCCGATAGACAGCTCACAGTCACCATCTCCTTGTTCAGCCTGGTCAGCGGGACATCAGTGTGTCTGACTATAGAGTCACCTATTACTAGTGTATCAGGCAAGGTGTTTGGCCTTAAGGGCTGTAATTGGTTGACACACTGATTTATTGAAGTATGTGTTGCATGTGTTTTGTTTTGAGGTGGTGGATTTTTGGATGTCTGCTTTGGGAGCATCTGTTGTTTTGGCAAGTTTTTTATTAGAGCCTCCGAGTATGTCTTTGTGTTTTTATGTGTTTGTTTGCAGTTGTGGTCGGTCTATGTAGGACTGGGATTGTTGTGTGTGTGGTTACCATCTCCTCCTGTCTGGTCATGCCAGCCCTGAGTTGAGAGAGTTCAGCCTCCAGTTTGGCTATATAGTTGCATCTCTCACATGTATTTGTGTTTGTTGGGAGGAGGAGAGGGTTGTCTGTGTACAGGAAACAATTGTAGCATTGTCTCAAGATACCCAGATTGACCAGCTGAACTGGAGAGGACGCCAGTAATCTACCACTCGACATGCTAGAACAGTATAAGGGAGTGCTGTACCTTTAAGGGAAGTGGATATTCACAGGGGTGGTAAGTAGATGTAGTGCTTTACTTAGTACGAGAGTGCTTACTTAGTAGAAAAGTATTGAGAACAAGTGCTAGGCTTATAATATAGTGAGTAGTCTGTTTATACTAAGAGTAGAGCTTCTTTAAGGGAAAATTTGAAGAGCAGACCTGGCGGAGCCAGAAGAAGTTTAACTTTGTTTAACCGGCGCTGCGCTATGTGCAAAGCCGTGCAAACGCGGATTTTAAACAGTTAACTATAAAAGAGCTACAAATGGTCCAAAACAACCAATTACTACAACTTCTTGTGCTGAGGTCACTTCCTACAGGGACAGGTAGGCTGCTAAAGGCTCCCCACTCCCACTGGTGAGCAAAGAAACTTCCTTCTATCCAAGTAAGGTAATGGACAACACAGGAACTACACCACAGCCCAGAATACAGCAATGCCTGTAAACTGGTCTAAACTAGTCGAGGAGAGGCGGGAAAATAAGGAATATTTTTTTGTTTTTTGTTTTTTTGATAGAAACACACAGAAAATGCAGAAACAGTGATAAATCAGTTACACAGGCTAGCACACTTTAGTGGGCAGCCTCCATTAGATATGTGGCTTTGCCAAAAGAGTTGGGTTTTAACAATGAGGCAATGGGGGGGGGGTGTGGATCCTGTAGTGTGCTAACCTCTTGCCATCCAATACAAAATAACCAAAAACATTTTTAACAGTGCTCAACATATAGGAGAGGGACCTACACTGCAGACTATACAACTGCAGGACAGATGAAATGTGTTTTTTTTTGCCCTATATGAGAGGGAGTAGGTTCTGGCTTCACAATGCTGTAAACGACGCAGGGCACAGTTCAGGCAGAAACACCTCCAGCTGGCCGTGGACTTAGCAGTATGAATCTCTGGGTACAAGACGTGAACACACTACTTAAGGATGCCACAGGGAGCAAACCATGCCACAACTATATTTAAAATCTCTTTTCAATATTTTAAGTAAAATACTTTTACTTGAACTACACCCATGAACAGAAATGCATATACCATGGTGAAGACGCTACACCCATGAACAGAAATGCATATACCATGGTGAAGACGTGTGATTTCAATATCATGTGTCACTTAGGATCAAGATCTAATAACACTATATAGGCTTATTATTCCAACAATCATGGTCTCTGTAATACAATTAAAGAGCTCCAAGTTCTTATCTACTTTATCACCATTAATGAATACTGGCGATGATTTGCAATACTTATGCAATTTCTGTAAATGGCACAGTTTATTCTACAATTGTCATGATGGAGGCATTGTTATATTTGCAAAGATATAAAAGTTAGCCGCCTATGATCCAAGATTGACTGTAGCCATACTAATCAATGATTTGGCAGTGGGGATGTGGTTAGAGTTGTCTGTTAAAGAAAATCCACTACATTTTTCGACTTATTGTCTCTTTGTTCATTCAATTATCAATATGCAGACAAATGTGCTGGAGGATTTTAATTTCCCAAATATATGCTGGAATGCTTTTCTTTGCAAGTCTCACTTTGAACTGGAATTTCTTGATTTAATGGATGAAATATCACATAGCTTATCCAGTTTAATACTCGTGGAAAGAATATACTTGATCTGAAATTCTTTAATAAACCATGACTTGTAGTTTAACCTACAAACTTTAAACCCTTTAACAATTTTAATCACAATGCTATAGAGTAAAATACAGAGAACACAAACTCAAAAGTTCATCTGTGCTATTACAAACTGATCAACACAAACACACTGAAGGATGTTGCCAATGCTACTAGCTAGAATTAGCTACTAACAGAACACCAGGACAGGCCTTTCTTGAAAACGAGTGCAGCACAGTAATTAATTACTACGTTTTCTAGAAACAATGTTCTACAAATATGGCAGCTGTCAGAAAAACTGATGAAACTCCAACCACTACAATTGGGGTCAATTTAGTAAGTGATCCTAACTGCATGCCAAAGTTTTTCAACACATTTTTCCCAGTATCAACATCATGGTATAATGTCAGAATCTCTCTATGCTGGTTAAGGCAGGTGCCCATTGATTTCTGAAGAATTTGTTAAGAAGTCACTTACAAAGCTTAAGAACACATTAGCTGGGATCAGATAACCTTTCTGCAGTTTATTTGTATAACAAAGGAGGAATTAGCCACACCTCTGATCTACTTATTTAATGCCCTGCTAAAGAAATGTGTTGTGCCAACAACACAGAAGACTGCCATTATTAATCCTATTTACAAAAGTTATGGTCCCATAGGTTTAGCCTCTATGTGTGCTTTGAACGGTGCACGCTGTCACTATTAGAGTGAGAAACCATACAGTCCTGAAATGGATGTCTTTACAACATGGTTTCATTATGGGAAGATCTACCCTTATTTGTCCAATTAATTTTCATGAATCATTCAAGTTTGATCAGGCTATGAAGCTTTATGTGGTTTTACTGTTTATATGAGCTCCAAAGTCTTCTTTTAATGTTGCACAAAGTTTAATAGACTGTTAAAAACGACAATGCAAAAATGCAGTAAGCCACAATCCAAGTTAAGCGCTTTCACTTAGGTAAATCCCACGCTTCATCAGAACATGGAGTAAAAACTACTGGCCACATTTATACAAATCCAAAAAAGGTCCAACCAATAATTAAACCTCATGTATATTAATTAGATTAAGTCAATTAAAATTAGTCTCCTTGGCAACTTCATCATCTTGTCACCAATTAAAACAGTGTTAGTGTATGTGTTGCTATAGCGAATCTATTCTATTCAAAAACCTATAAAATCAATGAATTGTACATTTTTTACTATTCTTAAAATGTTGTTCTTGCCCTTCTAAAGCTTAGCTGCCCTCAATTTCAGGACACTTAATACTTAGGTTGTCATTTAGACCATTTTTTTTTTGTTGCTTCCAGTCTTAGTGGCCAATAGTTTTTACTCCATGTTCTGATGGAGCTTGGGATTTACCTAAGTGAAAGCGCTTAACTTGGATTATGACTTACTGCATTTTTGCATTGTCATTTTTACCAGTCTATTAAACTTTGTGCAACATTGGAGCTTGTATATGGTGTTGTGCCTTTTACAGTCTTTTGTTTAGTTCTATTTTCTGGTTTTAGTGTTTGCCAAAGTCTTCAAACAAACAGTGTCCCTCATAATGTAATTAAGCAGTGCTCCCCACATTACTGTACAAACATATATATAGCTAAACGGGTTGATAACTGGTTAGACTGTAAGCAGAGGATAATCATTCAGGGACAGACTTCAGGCTGGAATATATAGTCTAGACAGGGGCCTGACTGGGCTCAGGACTTGGCTCGGTATTATTTTAATACTGAATTTTCCTTTCTGCATGTAAGTAGTGTGCACTGCACAGATTTTAACAAATGGGTCCATCATAACTACAATATATAAAGAATTGCTAAACTTCTACAAGAGTAATGCAACATCATGGTTAAAAGAATATGGTTTCAAATATCAGTACTATTTAAGTGCACGGTAATCTGCTTTGGAACTTGCAAACTAAACGGAATATACAGAGGATATGGAAACCATCAATAACCGTGGGATCTACACCACCAAGTCTTTAGAGATAAATGCCTCCATGTTTAGATTTAATGCATTCAGAACTGTGGACTTAATGAGATTCAGATCACCTTACATTTGACAGGGAATGTATAATTTACTACATCATGCATATTATTGACTGCAATATTATGTTTTGCTTACATTTAAAGGAGTAGTTATTACCTGACAGCGTAGAAAGGACAGATGCTGCTCAAATATTTTGTACAGCTAAATACTCTCAGATTATATTCTGTAGTATAACAATATTTCAGGTGCAGAATTGGCTTTAAAAGCTGTACATGCCCCTATCTTAAAAGGTGATTACTACATTGAAAAAATACATGAAAATGCAATAATACTAAGTAGAATACAACTTGAGGATAACCATTTTTTTTTCATTTACAAGTTACTAAGCCATTGAGAAGTAGTAAGTTCATATTCTCCATTGCATCTTGTTAGAATAAATTTCCCTTACTAATTAAGAATTTAAGCACTTTGTCAACTTTTAATATACAGCTGAACTTTTGGGTTGGACCGGAGATATTTTACCCTAAAGTGATGCATTCTGTGTTCCAAGACAGCTTCTTAGTAT